>NC_134353.1:952711781-953073447 GCF_048569485.1 Anomaloglossus baeobatrachus | reverse complement strand
GTCTGCTGATGTAGAATCCCTGTACACGTGTATTTCACACAGTGATGATGGTTTGCGAGCAGTCCGCTATTTTTTGATGAGCAGTGGTCGGGACAGCCTTCTTTGTGAATTGATTCTTGAGCTACTCCACTATATCCTGTTCCACAACTTTTTAGTATTCCGTGACTGGTTTTATCTGCAGACACACAGCACTGCAATGGGTGCGGTCTGCGTGCCCTCGTACGCTAATCTCTTTCTCAGCTTTTGGGAGAGGGAGATTTTTGGCGACAAGGGCGTGGGGGTCAATTCCCATGTTCAGTGCTGGATCAGGTACATCGATGATTGTGTTGTGGCAGGGTACAGTGGACCAGCTCAGATCATTTATGGATGCATTAAACCAGAATCCATATAATATCAGACTCACTTTCAAATTTGATACCCAGAGGATGGATTTCTTGGATATCTCCCTAATGGTGTATAGGGAGCGGCATTTGCAGACGGACGTCTACAGGAAGTACACGTCTGTAAATGCACTCCTTCATGCGTCCTCATTCTAGCACTATCAGGGCTGTCCAGATCTGACAACTTTTACGTAGGCGGCGTATTTGTTCTATCCCAGAAGCCTTTGAAAAACAAGCTGGTGATTTACAAACTCGACTTTTTGAAAGGGGCTATAGCTGTCACTGTGTGAGACATGGGTACAATAGTGCTAAGAATTCTCTAAGACATCAGCTGTTATATAACAAAGAGAGGAGGGAGGATAACCAGAGTATTATTAAGTTTATTGGAACCTTTAATGATCAGTGGGACACCATGAGGTCGATCTTGAGAAAACATTGGTCCATTCTGCGTACAGATCCTGTTCTGGGTTAATGTATCACCGGTGAGCCAGCTATGACTCCAAGGAGATCAAAAAATCTCAAGGATCTCCTGACACACAGTCACTACGTTACTGTTTCAGGGAATCCCTTTGGGGAAACTCGCCCCATTAAGGGATGTTATCCCTGTGGTCGCTGTGCGGCCTGTAGTAACATACGTAGGACTAGATTGTTCCGGGGCGTGGCTAATACAAAGGAATTCTCTGTTGAGCATTATGTATCCTGTGGTACGAAAAATGTTATCTATCACGCAACTTGCGCGTGCAACAGGATATATATTGGGTTGACTTCTCGTGAGTTCCATATCTGCGTGCGGGAGCACATTCGAGAGATCGAGGCTGCCAGATTTGAAAAGGACATTACAAAATTAAAAACTCTGCTGACCCATTTTAAAAAATTCCATGACTGTGATCCAAGATCCCTTAGATTTGTAGGTATTGATGTCATTCATATGGTGATTCGTGGTGGTGACGTGAAAAAGGTGCTTGCCAGGCGGGAGACACGATGGATTGTTATATTGGGCACAATGTCTCCCGCGGGACTTAATGAAAGCCTTAGTTGTGCCCCTTTTTTGTGATTTTTTTTTGTGATCTGGTTCTCTCTTTTGTGTTGGCCTTCCATGCTTCAACTTGTTTATGCACCTTTTGTATTTTAATAATTATATTTTTAATAAATTTGTATTTCATTAATGTTTTTAGTTTCACTCGTGGCTACTCATTCGGTCTGGATTATTCAGCTGTTTTTCATCTTGCCACTAATTACTGCGTATACATCCATCATCTCCAGATGCGTCCTGTGCGACTCTCTGCAGTAGTCTGCATATATGCGATTTATGTAATTTATGTATTTTGGTGTCCTTTCTTTCTGTATTGGGTGGATATTGTGGAAATCCTATTCTCTATAGTAAGTTTGCGATCAGCATGGTTCATATGTCTATGGGGTTTGTCTATTCCCCTACATATGGTGTATGTGGCTATTTTGGAGGTGGTGTGATTATCTCCATATGCACTTTTCCATTTACTCTCTAAAGAGTATTAATGACACCTTATATGCACCAAGGTCCGCTATATCTCCCCTCTGTCTGGCTGCGTGCGGTAACGCAGGAGTGGGAGGGATGGTGACGCGTCCCTCCTCCCAATCTGTGAACAATGTCCGGACTAAGTGGTTGAGATGCAGAAGGACCTGTTGGTTGCAACGTGATAGCTACTGCACATGGCACTTTATGAACATTTATCATATGAGGAGAATATCGTCATCTTTGCTATTGTATAGAACATATTTGAAATTGTTACCATCATTCCATGTTATGCAGTACGCATTTTGCACAATCTCTTGTACAATGTAGTTTTTTTATTTTGTTCTTGTGTGCAATAGAATTCATTATTTTTGAGTAAGGCTAGTTTCACACTTGCGTTGAACGGCATCCGTTGCATTGCGTTGTGTGACGGATGCAACGGATGTGTTGCATATAGTGGCACAACGGATGCAACAGATGCTGCAAAACAACGGAATCCGTTTAGATTTTTTTTTTTTTTTACAGTTTTACCGGTGGCAGACTATTGTGAACGATCAGCTGATCGCTCCCAGTAGCCGGCCGCCGGGTGATCATCTGATCGCTCCCTGCAGCTGGCCGCCGGGTGATCAGCTGATTGCTCCCTGCAGCCGGCCGCTGGGTGATCAGCTGAGCGCTGTCACTTGCCGGCCGCCGGGAGATCAGCTGAGTGCTGTCACTTGCCGGCCGCCGGGTGATCAGCTGATCGCTCCCTGCAGCCGGCCGCCGGGTGATCAGCTGAGCGCTGTCACTTGCCGGCCGCCGGGTGATCAGCTGATCGCTCCCTGCAGCCGGCCGCAGGGTGATCAACTGAGCGCTGTCACTTGCCGGCCGCCGGGTGATCAGCTGATCGCTCCCTGCAGCCGGCCGCCGGATGATCAGCTGATCGCTCCCTGCAGCCGGGCATGCCAGCGGGCGGGCGCTCAGCTGAGCGCTGTGACTTGCCGGCGGCCAGGCATGCCGGTGGCCGGTCGCTCAGCTGAGCGCTGTCACTTGCCGACGGCCGGGCGCTCAGCTGAACGTTCGGCCACCGCGAGCCAAAATAAAGTTTGTGATTTAAAAAAAAAAAAAAAGAGCATGCGCAGTGAAATCCAGAGGATTCCGCTGCTCAAAACAACGTTACATGCTGCGTTCCTCCCGCTGGGCGGAAGCAACGGAGCGTCGCCCAGCGGAAGCAACGCAGGTCCTTTTGGTACAATCCGTCATTCATACTAGTCTATGGGAAACAGCGGAATCCGTTAACGGATTCCGCTGTTTTCCAAAAGGGCGGATTGTAACGGAAGGAAAACAACGCAAGTGTGAAAGTACCCTAACTGATCACCCTGTTCCTTATATGCGCCAGGGCATAATGTTATATTACAAGTACTGACTTATGTCTGCTCTGGGGCCATGGGTTCAGTACGGTAGTTATTGCACACTGCACTTTATGAATATCTATCATATTGGGGGGATTAATGGCATCTTTTGTATTACAAAAATCATGCTTTAACCAATTAGTGTATGTATGTACCTGAGGACCCTTTGTTCCCTCATCTTTGTGCAATATTAATGTTTTTTCTGAAAACTTTGTAAGGCACTTGTTATTCAATAAAAATGTATTGTTATTCCCTTTAAACCACTTTTTTGCGGTTTTATTTGTACAATGAATTCTCCTTAAGCATCAATAACATGTAGCCTTAACTCAGGTTTACTATGCAGCTCCATCATAATAAGATCAATTTTCTGGATACATATACAGTAGAACCTTGCTTAACGAGAACAATCCATTCTGGGACTGTGCTTGTTAACCAAGTTACTCGTTAGGCAAAGCAAGATTTCCCATAGGAAATCATTGCAATGCAAACGATTCGTTCCACAACGTGTTAAATTTCCAATCCTGGTCCCCTATTCTGTCATTCCACACACGCACAAACACACACAAACATGTACAAACACACACAAACACACATGCACGCACCCAAACACACATATTATACGCTCACCTTACCTTCCGTTCCATCGCCGGTCTCCTGGGACTTGCTGTTCTCTGGTACGGGGTTGGGCTGTGTATCGCATTACCATAACGACAAGGGAGGAACTTCCTGTCCAGAGCGCTGACGTAAAAAAGCAGAGCCGCTTGCCTCTGATTGGCCAGCGCTCTGCCTTTCAGTAGCAGTGACAGGAAGTTCCTGCCTCGTTGCTACGGATGCCGATACACAGCGTGGATTGGAGCGCAGCGGCGATCTACAGCACCCAGGAGGCCAGCGATGAAACGAAAGGTACATATATTATCTTATATTATATGCTCACCTTACCTTCTGTTCCATCGCAGGCCTCCTGGGTCTTGTAGTTCGCCGCGAGGACGTCGCGATGTACCCGGGAACTACAAGAACCATGAGCCCAGCGGTGGAACGGAAGGTAAGGTGAGCATAATACTGTATGTGTGTGCATGCGTGTGTGTTTGTGCGTACATTATTATTATTATTTATTATTATAGTGCCATTTATTCCATGGCGCTTTACAAGTGAAAGAGGGTATACGTACAACAATCACTAACAGTACAAAACAGACTGGTATAGGAGGAGACAGGACCCTGCCCGCGAGGGCTTACAGTCTACAGGGAATGGGTGATGGTACGATAGGTGAGGACAGAGCTGGTCGCACATTGGTCTACTGGACTGAGGGCTATTGTAGGTTGTAGGCTTACATAGTTACATAGTTACTTAGGTTGAAAAAAGATCTAGGTCCATCTAGTTCAACCTTCCTCCACCAGTTCTACATTTAGTCACTAAGTCATTTATAACCAACAATGTTTTGTGTACTGAGGAAATCATCCAGCCCTTTTTTAAAAGCTGTTATAGTATCTGCCATTACTACCTCTTGCGGTAGTGTATTCCACAGTCTGACCGCTCTAACTGTAAAGAACCCTTTCCTATTTAGCTGTCTGAATCGCTTTTCTTCCACTCGCAGTGAATGCCCCCTGGTCCTTAGTACTGTCTTTGGAAGAAATAAGTCATGTGCCAGTCCTTTATATTGACCACACATGTATTTATACATATAAATGAGATCTCCTCTGAGACGTCTTTTTTCTAAGCTAAACATATCTAACTTTTTCAACCTGTCATCATATGGGAGGCCTTCCATTCCTTGTAATAGTCTAGTTGCCCGCCTTTGAACTGACTCTAACTTCTGAATGTCCTTTTTAAAATGTGGAGCCCAAAACTGGATCCCGTATTCCAGATGTGGCCTTACAAGTGATTTATAGAGGGGTAACAATACGTTGGGATCACGGGATCTAATCTCTCTTTTTATACACCCTAAAATCTTGTTTGCTTTAGCAGCTGCTGCTTGACATTGAGTGCTGCTGCTCAGCTTATTTGTAATGAGAATACCCAAGTCCTTCTCCTGTTCTGTAGTCCCGAGTTTACTTCCATTTAATGTATACGCAGCTATAGGATTACTCCGTCCTAGGTGCATTACTTTACATTTATCAACATTAAATCTCATTTGCCAAGTATCTGCCCATTCTGACATCTTATCCAGATCTTTTTGTAATATTGTACTATCCAGGTCAGTTTTTAATATCCTACATAGTTTGGTGTCATCGGCAAAGACTGACACTGTACTATCAATCCCATCCACAAGGTCATTAATAAAGAGAGTAAAAAGAATCGGTCCAAGCACAGATCCCTGCGGCACCCCACTGCTGACTCTAGCCCATTTAGAGAATGTACCATTTATGACTACTCTTTGTTTCCTATCTTTTAGCCAATTCCTTACCCAGTTGCATATTGTGTCCCCTAGTCCTTGCTTCTGGAGCTTTAGTATAAGGCTATTATGTGGTACAGTATCAAATGCCTTTGCAAAGTCCAAATAAATCACATCAGCTGCATTACCAATATCCAGGTTTGAACTTACCCCCTCATAGAACCCCAACAGGTTGGTTAGACACGACTTATCTTTCATGAATCCATGCTGTTTGTCAGTTATCATATTATTTTCTGCAATATATTTTTGCATGTCATCCCTTAAAATGCCCTCAAAAACTTTGCATACTACTGATGTCAGGCTTACTGGACGGTAGTTGCCTGGATCTACCCTCTTACCTTTCTTAAATATCGGTACCACATCAGCAATCCTCCAATCCTGAGGCACCAACCCTGTTACAAGTGAGTCTCAAAAGATGAGATACAGCGGTCTGTCGATTACGGAGCTTGTTGTAAGAGGTGGGTCTTGAGGTTCCTCTTGAAGCTTTCCACGGTAGGGGAGAGTCTGATGTGCTGAGGTAGAGCATTCCAGAGTATGGGGGATGTACGGAAGAAATCTTGTACGCGATTGTGGGAAGAGGAGATAAGAGAGGAGCAGAGAAGGAGATCTTGTGAGGATCTGAGGTTGCGTGCAGGTAGGTACCGGGAGACTAGGTCACAAATGTAGGGAGGAGGCAGGTTGTGCATGGCTTTGTATGTCATGGTTCATGTTTTGAACTGGAGTCGTTGGTGATGGGAAGCCAGTGAAGGGATTGGCAGAGTGGCGAGGCTGGGGAATAGCGAGGGGAGAGGTGGATTAAGCGGGCTGCAGAGTTTAGGATAGATTGGAGGGATGCAAGAGTGTTGGAAGGGAGGCCAGAGAGCAGGAGGTTGCAGTAATCGAGGCGGGAGATGATGAGGGCATGCACTAATGTTTTTTGCTGATTCTTGGTTAAATGGTTGGTTGGTACATGTGTGTGTTTGTGTGGACTGCAAGTGCGGGTCAGAGCGCGGTGGATGGACGGAACCGGAAGTGTTTGCAGTGAAGATTTCGCTCGTACAGCAAAGCTTACAGAAAGCTTTGCTTGTTAAGCGAAATTCTCGTTAAGTGGGTTACTCATTAAGCGAGGTACCACTGTATACTAAAGGATGTTTATGGTAATCTTTCCTCTGATCTTCTCGTTAAACCCACGGACCATAATACCCTACTAGACTACACAAGTCACCATCCCAAAGCCACCAAAAATTCAATCCCTATCTCCCAGTTTGAACGCGTTAAAAGAATTGTTTCTGATCCCGATATATGGGAACGAAGATTATCGGAAATGAGAAATAAATTTGCACAGCGTGGATATCCTCCAATTGTCCTTGATGAGTGTTTACAACACACATCCTTTCAAAAGCAGGATAACAGGGCGTATCCCATTTGTCCACACCTTTCATCCCTTTATGTATAAATTACATGGTGCTATTCGTAAACATTGGCACATTTTGGAAAATGGGTATCCCAAAGTTCCTGAATTCCATAACAAATTTCTCCCCTGTTTTCGTCGAGGGAACAATCTTAAAGATCAGTCAGGGCCGATATAGGGCCCAGTACAACTTTACCCATCCAAAGACTTCTGGGTACACCCAAAATGGGAACATTTCCCTGTCTGCATTGTTCCCAGTGCAATAATATACAGAAGGGGGATACACTAGTACATCCACGTACCGGGAAAAGATATCAGATAAGGGACTATTTTCCTGCGACTCGATGCATGTTATATACATTATCAAGTGCCCATGTGGCTTATTATACGTTAGCGAGACCTCACAGCGCATAAAGGATAGAATAGCTAAACATAAGTGCACAATAAGATGCCAAGACAATATATTACCGGTTCCCCACCATTTCAACACCACGGGACACAGAATTTCGCAATTGAAGTTCCAGGTAATTGAACAGGTTTTGCCCCCGCGCAGGGGTGGCAACAATAAACAAATGATGCTTAAGAGAGAAGCCTTTTGGATTCACAAACTTAATATATTGCACCCAAAAGGGTTGAATAAGGCATATCATTTACTCATTTTCATGATTTTTGATTAATTTTAAATTGTTTCTGCCCTTTACTGATGACCTTACTGTAATAGTATTGTGCCTATTTGAATACTAACGTAAATTCTCTTTCCTTATGGATACATCTGTGATTATACAATTTTCATAAATTATCCTCTGGATTCTCCTGTGTCCACTGGTTTCCATGACTCACCGGCTGATTCTGCCATAAGCACAGGATTTCACCTATAATTCACTGACTAATTCTCGTTTTCCTGTTATTTGTATGCCCTTCTAGTCCACAACGTGTGCACCTGCTCACAGCACAAGCCTAGTGTTAACACTCCCCTCCATGAGTGCTTAAGTCCAGCTTTGGAGCCACTGCGCAAGCGCCTGCTTTTCTCCATGCATTTCTATGCAGTGCTGTTTAGCCACGCCCACTAACCTTTCATTGGTTGTATTGAACGAGCCTCCTATGACCGGTCATCGCTCTGCCATGTAGACAGAACTGCCCACTCACACCTGATTGGCTGGGACTGGCTTTTTAACCCCGGTGCCTTCCCCAGCCCTCTTGCTAGCACGGCGGTGGATACCGCTGCTTCATAGATTCCATACAGATGGTGCCATCCCACTAGGTAAGCGCAGTAATCAACAAGCCCGCTCCATGCTTATCATGAACCTATTAGTGATGACTGCTTCTGTTTGTTTTCCTTAGCGCTTTATAAATACACATACTGCTTACATACCCTGGATACCGCTTTCAATAGAGCCTTATCTTACAGCGTATACCTAATAGGTGAGCAGTTTGGGCTGATCTTTAACCTGTTCCCCAGACTCCATTAGTGACCAATTTTTTTTCTGTATATACTAAACAGCGCTTTGCACATGTTCCCTACTTATGGAATTTCTATGGTTTGAAGGCATAACTCATTTGCTGGGTAGGAGTATTACTTCACAATAGCGCTATTTCTCTATAATGACACCCAAGTCCCTTGCTCCTTCACCCTCACCTGGAAGCTTTATGTGAGATGACACTACCACTTTCACATACATCATTTTCTCTCTTTGTTGGTCTATTCTTTTTGATCTTTTTTTTTCCCTCCCCTTTTTTTCCTTATTTATTGCATACATTTTTCAAGATGCAACCATATGTACTATGAACTTTATTTTATATGTAACTAGCTGTAGTACCCGGGCGCTGCCCGGGATAGTAACTGTCTCTTTGTCTCTCTCCCAGTCTCTGTCTGTGTGTCGCTGTCTGTCTGTTTCTCTGTCTGTCTCTTTCCTTGTCTGTCTGAGTCTATGTCTCTGTCTGTTTCTATCTCTCTGTATTTGTATCAGTCTATCTGTCTCCATCTCTGTATCTGTCTGTCTCTCTATCTCTGTATCTGTCTATATGTGTGTGTGTCTTTCTGTCTCTCTCTCTTTGCCTGTCTGTCTCTTTGCCTGTCTGTCTCATTGCCCGTTTGTCTCTTTGCCCGGCTGTCTTTTTGCCCGGTTGTCTCTTTCCAGGTCTGTCTCTTTCCCCGTCTGTCTCTTTCCCAGTCTGTCTCTTTGCCCGGCTGTCTCTGCTCGGCTGTCTCTTTCCAGGTCTGTCTCTTTCCAGGTTTGTCTCTTTCCAGGTCTGTCTCTTTGCCCGTCTGTCTCTTGTCTGCCTCTATCTCTCTGTCTCTTTCCCTATCTGTGTCTGTCTGTCTTTTTCTGTCTCTCTCCATCCGTCTCCCCACTGACATCAAACTACCTCACACATAAGCTTCTTATACTAACAGCTTATTTTGTTCCTATAGCAACCACTGACAGTTGCTATTAATAGCCTGTAGCTCCCACCTCCATTCAGTTTAATGTAGGCAGGATTTTTGGAGAGTAACTGTAAAGCGTGGGGTTAAATTTTCCCACCCAAACAAATCTGGGAGTGCCTCTTTTCTATTATTATTGATATACTTTTAGGCCTTTCTTAAATGTTTGTTTTGAATCAACCATTACAACATTATGTGGCAGAGAGTTCCATAGTCTCACTGCACTTACAGTAAAGAATCTTCGTCTGTGATTAAACCTAGTTTCCTCTAACCGTAGTGGTTGCTTCTTTGTCCCGGTTGCAGGCCTAGGTGTTAAAAGATCATTAGAGACTTCTGTACTGTTCCCTCATATATTTGTACATTGTAATAAGATCAAAAAGGATGTGTCAGGACAACACATACACACCGGAGTACTTTTTTCATAAAAAATAGTAATTTTTATTAAGCATATAGAAAAACACACATTGTTAAAATACAATAAATTCATCAATATGTAGGTATATATAAAAGAGGACCTCTACTAACAATCTCCCCCCACATATAGGTAATCAGGTGCACAGATGTAAAGATTCAAGCAATCAAGTGTACTTGCATCACATAAATGAGCAGCAATAGGAATTTTATCAATCAGTGCAACTATGCATGTGTCCCAAAGTCTGCTGCATACAGATAAGTGGAAAGCAAAATAACACCACCACTGGCAAGGCTAATCAGAGTGACTAGCACCGTAACGCTAGAAATATATATAAGGCTTACCCATATTTGGACAGTGATGGCAAAGGGCACACAGAGTGGGGGAAAGATTGGAGCTCCCAGTCCCGTATGCGTGTCGCTGTCGCTTCCTAAGCGGGGTGGAGGCAGGGGCGGAAGTGCGTTCGTTTCCAGGATAATGAGGTTATATACCCATAGTTGGTTGATTAGTCCACAGATGATGATGTGCGCTCGTCATGACGGCGCACGCGCAGTGAGCAGCCCCCGGTAAAAGTGTACAACACACTGCAGCTCTCCAGCCCCGCCGCGCACGCCCAGGGAGAAGTCTCCCGATGACGTCAATGGGCATGCGCACTGGGCATTAGGAGGCCGTAGGGTGTATAAACCCAGAAAAGACTAATAGAGAGCGCGCGCACAGACATGCGCACATCATAAGCGGACACAAGGCAGCAGAAAACACCTAGAGTTCGTATAAATACGTTTAATACTAGTGATGTATCCCTAATACCTCAAGGTGTCTCATAGAGGACAAATAACAAAGCATATATTAGAAATGATTTTATAAATAGAGTTCATTGTATAAGGATAGAAAAGTAAATATGTATAGCTACAACTCCCTTCAGAGAAGGGGTACAACCCACTTAAAACCCTCCACATAGTTTGGATATTAGAATGATAAATATCTAATACACGTGCGCAAACATAAACATATGCACGCATGTATAAAAACATACATATATAGAGGGGTGTGGAGACACGGGGCTCAGTGGGTGCTCTCGTCCACCAAAACCCGCCGCCTTTAGAAAGACAGCGTGGCTCAGGGCTCATCCCAACTGAACGCCGGCCTCCTTAACCGTGGGCGTAACACTACTCAGACAACACAGGGTGAGGGAATCACAATAATTAGACTTTATTGGATCCCCAAACAATGAACGGCACATAACACATAACCAGCAAAACACACAAATGTAACAGGCAACAGAGTCTCACCCTTCCGCTGGCTCACCAGGGATTTAGAATGTCCATGCCTCACAGGTTCCACGCTGTCTGAGGTCTGCAAAGTCTGTAACAGGTGACTGAACTGTCCCAACCTGAGTGTCCTCCTTAGGTAGTCCTGGTTTGATGTTAAAATCCTGGCAGCCGGAGTCGAAATCCCTAGGCTGTGGATATGGTCTCCAACCGGGTCCGGAGTCCCTAGATTGAAGCCATAAGATATCCTGATCCTCTAGTCAGCTCCAAAGAGCTTAGACTGGATCCATCAACCTTCATCAACCCTGGTGGCTTAAAGAAGTCCCTTTTATAGCCATAACCTTCCCTTAGGATACACTGCGTCCTCATCAATTGGTTGGACAAGATTGCTTCTCCCATTGGATGAATTTCAAGCTGCATGGATAATGTTCATTTAAATGATGTGCATAGAAAGACTCAGTATATCTACATGGAGTCGGCAAGTCACCGACTAGACAATGGCTACTAAGGTAATTACATTATCAATACACAACTACAATACAATGGTTACTGGGAAAGTCTGTAGAGCAATAGCTAAGCAAACATGACTTAGCACACATAAGAACAATAGTCTGTCTGAATGTTAAGAAACTTTAACCCATGAGAGTCCATGTCGTCACATTCCTCCCCCTTCTTAATATTATCCAGACATGATAGGCTTCCGATCATCCTTCTCCTCTTGTCGGGAAAGCCCATCCGCATTTCCATGGTTCTTGCCCTGTTTATGGGAGATGGAAAAATTGTAAGATTGTAATGCCAGACTCCACCTGAGCAAGCGTCCGTTGTCCCCGGCAGTGCGATTTAGCCAACTTAATGGATTGTGGTCAGTGAGGACTGTGAACTCATTGCCATAGAGGTAGGGCTGCAATTTTTTTAGGGCCCAGACTATGGCCAGGCATTCTTTTTCTATGGTGGCATAAGCCCTCTCTCAGTCCAACAGTTTCCGGGAGAGGTAAGCTATCGGATGTTCCTCACCATTGTCCCCCACTTGGCTAAGTACAGCTCCTAGTCCTGTGTCCGATGCGTCTGTTTGGACAATGAATCTGCGACGGAAGTCAGGAGCAGTCAAGACTGGGCTTTGGGCTAGCCGGTCTTTCAATTGGAGGAACGCAGTTTCACATTCTGGGGTCCAGATAAGGTTACGGGCATATCTTTTGGTTGTGAGGTCAGTGAGCGGTTTTGCTATGGTACTGTAATTGGGGATAAACTTTCGATAGTAGTTTGCGGTTCCTAGAAACGCACGGACCTGTTTTTGATTGACCGGGCGTGGCCATTGGATAATGGCTTCTACTTTTGCAGGTTCGGGACGAATGCACCCACTTCCTACCCGATGTCCCAGGTATAGCACTTCGGCCATCCCCATTTGGCATTTGTCAGGTCGGATGGTGATCTGGGCTTTGACTACCCTCTGCAGCACCTGGGACACATGCTGAACATGCTCTTCCCAAGTGTCGCTGAAGATAGCGATGTCATCCAAATAGGCCTGGGCATACCCCTGACATCCCTCTAGTAAATGGTCTACCATCCTCTGGAAGGTGGCTGGGGCGTTTTTCATCCCAAAAGGCATGCTGGTAAACTCAAAGAGGCCAAAAGGGGTTATGAAGGCTGATTTCTCTTGAGCGTCTTTTATGAGTGGGATCTGCCAGTATCCCTTGCTCAAATCGAGGGTAGATATAAACCGAGACCCCCCTAACCTATCTAGTAGTTCATCCACCCGGGGCATGGGGTAAGCATCTGTAATCGTGACCTCATTGAGCCGTCTATAGTCCACACAGAAACGAGTACTCTTGTCCTTTTTTGGCACCAACACCACACTGGCAGCCCATGGGCTATGGGAGGGGACTATGACTCCCATATTTAACATGTCATCCACCTCGGCCTTCATCATTGCCAACACAGGAGGGGTCACCCGGTAGGCGGGTTGTCTTAGTGGGGTGGCTGCCCTTGTATTGACATGATGCTGGACCAGGGGGGTTCTACCAGGCTGACTTGTGAACAGGGTTTCATATGTTCCGAGTATGTCTGATATCTGTCGCTTCTGTGATGGACAAAGCTGCTCCCCTAGTGATACATCTTTTACCCCCATTTCCCTTTTGGAGTCCACTAATAGGTCTGGGATCTGGTCCAACTCTGGATCATCTAACTCTGGACAGCAAACTGCTAAATTGGTGACTTCTCGTTCCTCATAAGCTTTTAGCCTGTTGATGTGGTAGGTACGCTCACGAACACCTGCTTGATCCAGGGCCACGGTGTAGTCAGTATTGCCACATTTCTTGGTAATGGTGAATGGACCCGCCCACATGGCTTGCAGCTTGTTTTTCCGTACCGGTACTAGTACCTTCTGTCCACAGGCAAATTCTCGGGGCCGAGCAGTGCGGTCGTAACATCGTTTTTGCCTTTCCTGAGCCACTTCTAAATTCCCATGGGCTAACGCCATGAGGTGCCTCATCCTTTCCCTAAACTTTTGAACATAGTCCAGTATGGGAACCTCTTCTGTGGGGAAGGTGCCCTCCCAACTCTCTCGTACCAGCTCTAGGGGCCCTCGTACTTTTCGGCCGTACAGCAATTCAAAGGGAGAGAACCCAGTGGAGTCCTGCGGCACGTCCCGGTAAGCAAAAAGGAGCTGCTGCAAGTTTTTTTCCCAGTCCCTGTTAAAAAAAATATACTCTTAAATATATTTTTCTTCAAATACGTAAAAGCGCATGAAAGAAAGGACTTCAAAAATGTAAAAAATAAATGTATTTTATCTATTTAAAAATGGTTGCCAGGGTTCAGTTACAGAAAGGAAAAATAATATACTTCATTAGCTTACGGAAAAAGAGTTCATTTAGTCCATACTGATCAATAGAAAATCTTCACCCATCTCTCCTTGGTTTCTGAACGACAAAGCAGGGGTGATCTCCTAGGCTGGACAGCATGTGTTCATCTTGCAGCCTCTAATCATTCTGGCAGCAGGCAACGTGCAGGAGCGACCAGTAGCCCCCTCCATCGTGTGTTATATGACAACTGTCCAGTCCATATAGGGTGTTTTAGTTGAACATAGTTCCATATGACATAATCTTCTAGAAGCTTCTAGAAGATTTATATATATCCTTCCATGTCAGTACTCAAGTATATTCAATATGGATATTTTAATATCTATTCCTTATAAGAACTTTATTAATAAACTATGCCCTCCAACATAAACAGAACTGTGAACATATATGTCCTACTATAAAATATGTGATAACTAGATGTATTAATTTTAATGTTTTTACAATCCCCCCTTGAAGCGGGTGAAGTAACCCCGAAAATTAATTAATACATCATTAAAATAACAAATCTTCTTTCCTTATTTGGCGATAATGGATTAATATCAATAATAATGATGAATAATAATTAATTTGCATTATTCATGTTGTAAGTTCAATAATATAATAATGTCAATTCATGTTATGATAGGCCGTGACTGATCAATCATATAAAAATATATATATATCTATACTTCGCTAGACCTAAAAAGAAATGCAAAAAACAAATCCGGTCACCATATAATGTCCTCTGAGTTGATGTCTTCTTATCTCCGATGTAATCTGGCATAAACACAGTCTCTTAGAAATAAATCCTTTGATAAAAAATGAATGGTTACCAATTTAAACAGTCCCGTATTGTGTTTATCATCGTTAGATCAAGTCCATAAACTTTATTCTTTATTACAAAGGCCATAGCCAATGTTGCTAAACCACAGTTCATGAGTGTAGAAGAATAGCAGAAGTCTTTGATGTCTGTGCAGTGTAATTTACATTAGTCACCTTTACCCTCCATGCTGCCTGTTGTCAAATCCTGGAACAGATGTTAAGACCTTCTTGGTCAGCACGACAGGGGTTAACTTTAACACGTCATTGCTCTTCTTAGTATCTGTAGTGAGGTCTTAATGCACAGACCATGTGTCATTGTCCATCCTGGAACCATAGGATCACTGTGTTTCTGAGGTGCAAACACGGTAAGTGTATTGTATGTTTCACAGTCTCATTTGAGACGTTACCTTTTGGACCTTTTTGCAGAATCCCTTTTAACTTTAGGAAAATTATAAAGTCTTTTTATCTTTTGTAATCTTGATTGAAGACTTCATTCCCTAATCTAGATACCAAATATGGCAATAACTATTACTAATAAATGTCACAGCGTATCATAACTCTAATACTATAATACCATGTCATTATTATTATCGTAGAAGTATTAATATAATTGATACTTAGAATGATGTAATAATACTGCATAATGGTATAGACGATAGTATTTCATGTAATAACCTTTTTGTCATTGGTGTATTATCCTTCCAAACCCATACGTGGCAATGTGTTGAATGTAACCAAAATATAATATAAAATATGAAACAATATAATGTGTACCTATAACATGCATCATATTATAAATATGAAAGGCAACAATGTAGCTTATTTAGTTAGATCATTTGTAAAATTATAAACCAAAGCAAATAACCTTTTAGAAAAGACTGGATGATTCCATCAAAACACAATAATACCCATTATAAATTATTATTGATTAAAAATATAATATTAATATTATTTGTAAATATAGGAAGGTAAACCTAGATGTACCTCGATCTTCCATCTTTATTACTCTAATTTAATTTATTTGATTTGTCTATTATTTATTAAATAACCTACTATAAGAAAATGTGTAACTATAAATAATATTTCATCCTTATTGTGTTAACATATTAATATAAACATAATGTATTACTAAGAAGTAAACAATTGTATATATTGATGAAGGAAGTATCTTTTCTTCTAAAAAATGGAACTTTTCCCTTTTTATATGATTCATATTTAATAAAGTAATATTCTTATATTAGATATTACTTAACTAAATATTGAAGTGTTTTCTCAATTGAGATATTTAAAATTTGAAGAAAAAATAAAAATTGTAGAATTAAAATTTTGATTAAAAATGTGAATATCAAATAATAATTAATATAAAAAATAGGAATAAAAGGAAAAATGAAAATCGGAATAAAAATAAAAATTGAAATAAAAATAAGGCCTTCTATGTATATAACACCTATGTCTTTAATAATACATAACCTTAATGTTACCAGTATCTTATAGGATTTCCATACCTATCATATCAGTAACCTATAAATAATTAAGTCATGTAACCTTGCAAATAATACTCTTCTCTTAGTATATAAATGCATTATGATACTTCAAATATATTTTTTTATTCCCAATTCTTCCCTTATGCTTGAAATATTAATTATTAAAGTATCCTGTAAACACATATATTTATCAAATATAAATGTGTGATTGAGACCAAACCTTTCCCTTTCAATATCATGAAATATGATATTATAAAAATCAATATGTCAAGATTAAATTAAATTAAAATTTACTCTTAATAAAAAATCCTAACATCTCTATACTAAAGAAATATGTCTAAGAATAAGATATATTCGGTATAAATTCCTCCATTTATACTTATGTACTATAACTTATTTATTCTAATAGTATACATACATATATTATAACCTCAAAGTTAAAACAAAAATTCCCTTTTTATTTTTTTTTTTTCTGGATCCAAGTACTTGACATCGGCAGCTGCTCAGACAATCAATCATTCATAGACACATCTATGCACACAAGACTGCCATGATTCTTTAACATATATCCACATAGAAACTGACAGACACATATCCCTTTTTTTTCCAATTATTCTATGCGCATTTCAAAAATTATGTTACTAATTTGAAGTACTTCTTGAAAAATACAAATTCCAATGTATTACCTACTGTACATTTGACCATAGAACAAACATTTATTATTAGCTTTAGTAATTCAAAAGTCACATGCTCTGGTTACGTGCAAAGAACACCATTCCAAAACAGCAAGCAGTTTTACTACACTCCAAAGCTCAGATTACATTTCTAATAACTCTAAAGAAGATATATATTCATAAAAGAAACGTTAAAGTAATAGTTCTCTGGCAATTGGTACCTGAGAAAATAATAATTATTATTATTAATCATGCTTTCGCGATTAACCTTACACAATAAGATATATGTTACCTGATTGAGGACAAGAACAAATGTATAAATAAAAAGTTAATACTTCATCAATCTGCTTTACTGATAAATTCTGAGGGAAATAAAAGAATAAAATTCTTATCATATTTATGATAAAAATGAAACACTTAGAATCTGTTACTTTCTCTTATTATTTCATTTTAAATATTATTATTCATATACAGAGATCAAATTATTAATTTATAACATTAAACTATCATTTTACTAAATGAAAATATGACCTTGATTTACTATGACTACTTTTAATATATATATATATATATATATATATATATATATATATATATATGCATAGATTCACTGTATATGAATAATCATATTTATCAAACAATAAAATTAATTTACCCAAACATCCACTTTATTTAGTTGAAGACCAAACCTAAATTTTTCTTCAAAGATTTGATCTATTAGATTCATTTTAAACTTATAGGAATCTGTGAACTTATTTTGTAGCTCAAGTTTTGTTCTTAAATGAGAAAGAACGTCTCCCAGCTGTCGCTGGCTATCAAATTCTAACCCGGGGAGAGGATCTGCACAAGACACCTGTTTCTGTCTTTCAAAGCTTTTACTCATCATTTGTCTGGGACCATCAACATCTGATCCTGTGACCAATCCCTTCACTGGAGACAAGGGAAACAAAGGTTTTTCCTGTGGAAAAAGATTTTTAGATGATAATAATTGGGATGGATTGTATGGTTTGTAACACGTATGCATTTTCCTGCGAATTTCATATATCCTGTCACAGAAATATCTGGATCTGGGAGACACTGTTGGTTTTTCACAGAAACTCTCCCTTTTTCGTGTTGGTTTTTCAGAATTAATTAATTTCTGTTTTGATTGACTTTGGTGATTTCTAACAAAATCGATAAATGTCGTACATTTGAATAGGGACTTTTTGTTTAATGCCACCGCACAAGCTGCATTATCAAGGAAATTAAATTTCTTGATGAATAAATGTATCATTCCATCCAATCTGACATTTGGAATGACCGCCCTATACAAACGTTCAAAAACGGATATAAATGAGAACGTACTCTCATTCTGTTCAATTTGTAATTCCTTTAACATCTCATAATTTGGATCAGATTCATTCATTGCACAGAAGATGAGATTTTTCAGCCTTATGATATCGTTATCATTTGAACAATCAAATGTCTCATTGTCAGAAGACTTTTTTAATGCCAATTGTCTAAAGAAATGCTGAGGTATCCACATACGGAATAACTGATTCGTCTCACTATTGGTTAAATTTAACTTCTCAACGAAACTTTCAAATATCTCTGAATTTCTGCAAACATGTATTTTAGGATTATATGCGGGAATTAATTTGCATATGTCCAATAGACTCTTTCTAAGTTTAATTCCTAACTTAGTCTGTTCTATTTTTTTAAACTGATCGTCGCCATTTTCTCTCTGCACGTGTCCTTCTCTGACAACTTTCTGCACGTGTCCCACTCTGGCTGCTCCCCCTTCTGGCTTCTCTACGTCATTTCCTGCTTCTTTCTCAGTATGCTGAAAGTCACCTTGATTAAGTAGCACATGTCGGCCGCCATTATCAAGATTCTGATTTGCAAAATTACAGTCTAAATCTGACTTTTCATTTGCAACATTACAGTCAGAATTCACAATATCACTGACTGACATTCCAGGTTCTAAGCAGTCTTTGGATTTCTCTACCACTGACTCTCCTGACAATTCAGGTTGTCTATTTCCACCATTTTTACATTTTTCTACAATTAACTTGTGAAAATCATAGACTAAATGACAGACATTTCTGATTTTCTGTTTCTCTCTATTAAAAGACCTTGCACATTCTATACGTGAATTCTCAAGTTCACACTCCCCATAAAAGCGTAACCAAATCTCTTCCACATTAGAAATATCTGAATAAGTGAACTGAATTTTACTTTGCTTAACATATGAAGAGATAAAATCCATTTTCTTACCTGAACTGATCAGATGATCTGATGGATGATCCTCTAAGACTTGATTCACCTTGATCAGCAAGTACAATACTTCTTATGGACTGACTTTATCTTTCTTGCTCAAAAAAATACGTCAAAGGTTAACTTCTGTGGCTTTATAAAGTCTTTAAAGTTCATTTAAAAAAACTTTCATGCAACTTGACTTATACGTATTTCCTAGGTTCTGCGTGATTTTTATAAATTGTCGATTCCCTCTCACTTGGCAGGAGGCATATGTCTCTGTCCCCCCTTATGCAAAATTAAGGAAGAAGCACAAAAATGAAAAAAAAAAACACGAATGACTGAGCTCGCCAAATGTTAAAAAATATACTCTTAAATATATTTTTCTTCAAATACGTAAAAGCGCATGAAAGAAAGGACTTCAAAAAGGTAAAAAATACATGTATTTTATCTATTTAAAAATGATTGCCAGGGTTCAGTTACAGAAAGGAAAAATAATATACTTCGTTAGCTTATGTAAAAGAGTTAATTTAGTCCATACTGATCAATAGAAAATCTTCATCCATCTTTCCTTGGATTCTGAATGGCAAAGCGGGGGTGATATCCCGTAGGCTGGACAGCATGTGTTAATCTTGCAGCCTCGGAGCCTTCTGGGACCGCTGACAACGTGCAGGAGCGACCAGTAGCCCCCTCCATCGTGTGTTATATGACAACTGTCCAGTCCATATAGGGAAATTACTGCTGGACGCATGTCACATGGTGTAATCTCTAGAAGCTTCCAGAAGAATATATATATCCTTCCACATCAGCACTTATGTATATTCAATATGGATATTTTAATATTTATTCCTTATAAGAACTCTATTAATAAACTATGCCCTCCAACATAAACAGAACTGTGAACATATATGTCCTACTATAAAATATTTAATAACTAGATGTATTAATTTTAATGTTTTTACAAGCCTCCACAGCCCCTCCCCCATCCCTGTGTAGCCCCCCCATATCCCCTCCTTATAGAAGCCTCCACAGTCCCTCCCCCTTCCCTGTGTAGCCCCCCATATCCCCTCCTTATAGAAGCCTCCACAGTCCCTCCCCCTTCCCTGTGTAGCCCCCCATATCCCCCTCCTTATAGAAGCCTCCACAGCTCGTCCCCCTGCCCTGTGTAGCCCCCCATATCCCCTCCTTATAGAAGCCCCCACAGCCTCTCCACTGCCCTGTGTAGCCCCCCATATCCCCTCCTTATAGAAGCCCCCACAGCCTCTCCCCCTGCCCTGTGTAGCCCCCCATATCCCCCTCCTTATAGAAGCCTCCACAGTCCCCTCCTGCCTTGTGTAGCCCCCCATATCCCCCTCCTAATAGAAGCCTCCACAGCCCGTCCCCCTGCCCTGTGTAGCCCCCCATATCCCCTCCTTATAGAAACCTCCACAGCCTCTCCCCTGCCCTGTGTAGCCCCCCATATCCCCCTCCTTATAGAAGCCCCCACAGCCCCTCCCCCTGCCCTGTGTAGCCCCCCATATCCCCTCCTTATAGAAGCCCCCACAGCCCCTCCCCCTGCCCTGTGTAGCCCCCCATATCCCCTCCTTATAGAAGCCTCCACAGCCTCTCCCCCTGCCCTGTGTAGCCCCCCATATCCCCTCCTTATAGAAGCCTCCACAGCCTCTCCCCCTGCCCTGTGTAGCCCCCCATATCCCCTCCTTATAGAAGCCTCCACAGCCTCCCCCTGCCCTGTGTAGCCCCCCCATATCCCCCTCCTTATAGAAGCCCCCACAGCCTCCCCCTGCCCTGTGTAGCCCCCCATATCCCCCTCCTTATAGAAGCCTCCACAGCCCGTCCCCCTGCCCTGTGTAGCCCCCCATATCCCCTCCTTATAGAAGCCTCCACAGCCTCTCCCCTGCCCTGTGTAGCCCCCCATATCCCCCTCCTTATAGAAGCCCCCACAGCCCCTCCCCCTGCCCTGTGTAGCCCCCCATATCCCCTCCTTATAGAAGCCCCCACAGCCCCTCCCCCTGCCCTGTGTAGCCCCCCATATCCCCCTCCTTATAGAAGCCTCCACAGCCCCTCCCCCTGCCCTGTGTAGCCCCCCATATCCCCTCCTTATAGAAGCCTCCACAGCCCCTCCCCCTGCCCTGTGTAGCCCCCCATATCCCCTCCTTATAGAAGCCTCCACAGCCCCTCCCCCTTCCCTGTGTAGCCCCCCATATCCCCTCCTTATAGAAGCCTCCACAGCCCCTCCTCCTGCCCAGTGTAGCCCCCCATATCCCCTCCTTATAGAAGCCTCCACAGCCCCTCCCCCTGCCCTGTGTAGCCCCCCCATATCCCCCTCCTTATAGAAGCCTCCACAGCCCCTCCCCCTGCCCTGTGTAGCCCCCCATATCCCCTCCTTATAGAAGCCCCCACAGCCCCTCCCCCTGCCCTGTGTAGCCCCCCATATCCCCCTCCTTATAGAAACCTCCACAGAACCTCCCCCTGCCCTGTGTAGCCCCCCATATCCCCCTCCTTATAAAAGCCTCCACAACCCCTCCCCCTGACCTGTGTAGCCCCCCCATATCCCCTCCTTATAGAAGCCTCCACAGCCCCTCCCCCTGCCCTGTATAGCTACCCATATCCCCTCCTTATAGAAGCCTCCACAGCCCCTCCCCCATCCCTGTGTAGCCCCCCATATCCCCTCCTTATAGAAGCCTCCACAGCCCCTCTCCCTGCCCTGTGTAGCCCCCCCATATCACCCTCCTTATAGAAGCCTCCACAGCCCCTCCCTCTGCACTGTGTAGCCCCCCATATCCCCTCCATATAGAAGCCTCCACAGCCCCTCCCCTGTGTAGCCCCCCATATCCCCCTCCTTATAGAAGCCTCCAGAGCCTCTCTTCCTCCACTGTGTAGGCCCCCCATATCCCCCTCCTTATAGAAGACTTCACAACCCCTCCCCCTGACCTGTGTAGCCCCCCATATCCCCCTCCTTATAGAAGCCTCCACAGCCTCTTCCCCTGCCCTGTGTAGCCCCCCATATCCCCTCCTTATAGAAGCCTCCACAGCCCCTCCCCCTGCCCTGTGTAGCCCACCATATCCCCACCTTATAGAAGCCTCCACAGCCCCTCCCCCTGCCGTGTAGCCCCCCATATCCCCTCCTTATAGAAGCCTCCACAGCCCCTCCCCTGTGTAGCCCCCCATATCCCCTCCTTATAGAAGCCTCCACAGCCCCTCCCCCTTCCCTGTGTAGCCCCCATATCCCCCTCCTTATAGAAGCCTCCACAGCCTCTCCCCCTGCCCTGTGTAGCCCCCCATCTCCCCCTCCTTATAGAAGCCTCCACAGCCTCTCCCCCTGCCCTGTGTAGCCCCCCATATCCCCTCCTTATAGAAGCCTCCACAGCCTCTCCCCCTGCCCTGTGTAGCCCCCCATATCCCCCTCCTTATAGAAGCCTCCACAGCCTCCCCCTGCCCTGTGTAGCCCCCCCATATCCCCCTCCTTATAGAAGCCCCCACAGCCTCCCCCTGCCCTGTGTAGCCCCCCATATCCCCCTCCTTATAGAAGCCTCCACAACCCCTCCCCCTGACCTGTGTAGCCCCCCATATCCCCCTCCTTATAGAAGCCTCCACAGCCTCTTCCCCTGCCCTGTGTAGCCCCCCATATCCCCTCCTTATAGAAGCCTCCACAGCCCCTCCCCCTGCCCTGTGTAGCCCACCATATCCCCACCTTATAGAAGCCTCCACAGCCCCTCCCCCTGCCGTGTAGCCCCCCATATCCCCTCCTTATAGAAGCCTCCACAGCCCCTCCCCTGTGTAGCCCCCCATATCCCCTCCTTATAGAAGCCTCCACAGCCCCTCCCCCTTCCCTGTGTAGCCCCCATATCCCCCTCCTTATAGAAGCCTCCACAGCCTCTCCCCCTGCCCTGTGTAGCCCCCCATCTCCCCCTCCTTATAGAAGCCTCCACAGCCTCTCCCCCTGCCCTGTGTAGCCCCCCATATCCCCTCCTTATAGAAGCCTCCACAGCCTCTCCCCCTGCCCTGTGTAGCCCCCCATATCCCCCTCCTTATAGAAGCCTCCACAGCCTCCCCCTGCCCTGTGTAGCCCCCCCATATCCCCCTCCTTATAGAAGCCCCCACAGCCTCCCCCTGCCCTGTGTAGCCCCCCATATCCCCCTCCTTATAGAAGCCTCCACAGCCCGTCCCCCTGCCCTGTGTAGCCCCCCATATCCCCTCCTTATAGAAGCCCCCACAGCCTCTCCACTGCCCTGTGTAGCCCCCCGTATCCCCTCCTTATAGAAGCCCCCACAGCCTCTCCCCCTGCCCTGTGTAGCCCCCCATATCCCCCTCCTTATAGAAGCCTCCACAGCCTCCTCCTGCCCTGTGTAGCCCCCCATATCCCCCTCCTTATAGAAGCCTCCACAGCCCGTCCCCCTGCCCTGTGTAGCCCCCCATATCCCCTCCTTATAGAAGCCTCCACAGCCTCTCCCCTGCCCTGTGTAGCCCCCCATATCCCCCTCCTTATAGAAGCCCCCACAGCCCCTCCCCCTGCCCTGTGTAGCCCCCCATATCCCCTCCTTATAGAAGCCTCCACAGTCCCTCCCCCTTCCCTGTGTAGCCCCCCATATCCCCCTCCTTATAGAAGCCTCCACAGCCCGTCCCCCTGCCCTGTGTAGCCCCCCATATCCCCTCCTTATAGAAGCCCCCACAGCCTCTCCACTGCCCTGTGTAGCCCCCCATATCCCCTCCTTATAGAAGCCCCCACAGCCTCTCCCCCTGCCCTGTGTAGCCCCCCATATCCCCCTCCTTATAGAAGCCTCCACAGTCCCCTCCTGCCCTGTGTAGCCCCCCATATCCCCCTCCTAATAGAAGCCTCCACAGCCCGTCCCCCTGCCCTGTGTAGCCCCCCATATCCCCTCCTTATAGAAGCCTCCACAGCCTCTCCCCTGCCCTGTGTAGCCCCCCATATCCCCCTCCTTATAAAAAGCCCCCACAGCCCCTCCCCCTGCCCTGTGTAGCCCCCCATATCCCCTCCTTATAGAAGCCCCCACAGCCCCTCCCCCTGCCCTGTGTAGCCCCCCATATCCCCCTCCTTATAGAAGCCTCCACAGCCCCTCCCCCTGCCCTGTGTAGCCCCCCATATCCCCTCCTTATAGAAGCCTCCACAGCCCCTCCCCCTGCCCTGTGTAGCCCCC
This sequence comes from Anomaloglossus baeobatrachus, assembly GCF_048569485.1. Classification (NCBI taxonomy): domain Eukaryota; kingdom Metazoa; phylum Chordata; class Amphibia; order Anura; family Aromobatidae; genus Anomaloglossus; species Anomaloglossus baeobatrachus. The sequence goes on along the minus strand of NC_134353.1, from coordinate 953,049,095 downwards.
CATATCCCCTCCTTATAGAAGCCTCCACAGCCCCTCCCCCTTCCCTGTGTAGCCCCCCCATATCCCCTCCTTATAGAAGCCTCCACAGCCCCTCCTCCTGCCCTGTGTAGCCCCCCATATCCCCCTCCTTATAGAAGCCTCCACAGCCCCTCCCCCTGCCCTGTGTAGCCCCCCCATATCCCCCTCCTTATAGAAGCCTCCACAGCCCCTCCCCCTGCCCTGTGTAGCCCCCCATATCCCCTCCTTATAGAAGCCCCCACAGCCCCTCCCCCTGCCCTGTGTAGCCCCCCATGTCCCCCTCCTTATAGAAACCTCCACAGAACCTCCCCCTGCCCTGTGTAGCCCCCCATATCCCCCTCCTTATAGAAGCCTCCACAACCCCTCCCCCTGACCTGTGTAGCCCCCCCATATCCCCTCCTTATAGAAGCCTCCACAGCCCCTCCCCCTGCCCTGTGTAGCTCCCCATATCCCCTCCTTATAGAAGCCTCCACAGCCCCTCCCCCATCCCTGTGTAGCCCCCCATATCCCCTCCTTATAGAAGCCTCCACAGCCCCTCTCCCTGCCCTGTGTAGCCCCCCCATATCACCCTCCTTATAGAAGCCTCCACAGCCCCTCCCTCTGCACTGTGTAGCCCCCCATATCCCCTCCATATAGAAGCCTCCACAGCCCCTCCCCTGTGTAGCCCCCCATATCCCCCTCCTTATAGAAGCCTCCAGAGCCTCTCTTCCTCCACTGTGTAGGCCCCCCATATCCCCCTCCTTATAGAAGACTTCACAACCCCTCCCCTTGACCTGTGTAGCCCCCCATATCCCCCTCCTTATAGAAGCCTCCACAGCCTCTCCCCCTGCCCTGTGTAGCCCCCCATATCCCCTCCGTATAGAAGCCTCCAAAGCCCCTCCCCCTGCCCTGTGTAGCCCACCATATCCCCTCCTTATAGAAGCCTCCACAGCCCCTCCCCCTGCCGTGTAGCCCCCCTATATCCCCTCCTTATAGAAGCCTCCACAGCCCCTCCCCTGTGTAGCCCCCCATATCCCCTCCTTATAGAAGCCTCCACAGCCCCTCCCCCTTCCCTGTGTAGCCCCCATATCCCCCTCCTTATAGAAGCCTCCACAGCCTCTCCCCCTGCCCTGTGTAGCCCCCCATATCCCCCTCCTTATAGAAGCCTCCACAGCCTCTCCCCCTGCCCTGTGTAGCCCCCCATATCCCCTCCTTATAGAAGCCTCCACAGCCTCTCCACCTGCCCTGTGTAGCCCCCCATATCCCCTCCTTATAGAAGCCTCCACAGCCTCCCCCTGCCCTGTGTAGCCCCCCCATATCCCCCTCCTTATAGAAGCCTCCACAGCCCGTCCCCCTGCCCTGTGTAGCCCCCCATATCCCCTCCTTATAGACGCCCCCACAGCCTCTCCACTGCCCTGTGTAGCCCCCCGTATCCCCTCCTTATCGAAGCCCCCACAGCCTCTCCCCCTGCCCTGTGTAGCCCCCCATATCCCCCTCCTAATAGAAGCCTCCACAGCCTCCTCCTGCCCTGTGTAGCCCCCCATATCCCCCTCCTTATAGAAGCCTCCACAGCCCGTCCCCCTGCCCTGTGTAGCCCCCCATATCCCCTCCTTATAGAAGCCTCCACAGCCTCTCCCCTGCCCTGTGTAGCCCCCCATATCCCCTCCTTATAGAAGCCCCCACAGTCCCTCCCCCTGCCCTGTGTAGCCCCCCATATCCCCTCCTTATAGAAGCCTCCACAGCCCCTCCCCCTGCCCTGTGTAGCCCCCATATCCCCTCCTTATAGAAGCCTCCACAGCCCCTCCCTTGTGTAGCCCCCCATATCCCCCTCCTTATAGAAGCCTCCACAGCCTCTCCTCCTCCCCTGTGTAGCCCCCCATATCCCCCTCCTTATAGAAGCCTTAACAACCCCTCCCCCTGACCTGTGTAGCCCCCCATATCCCCTCCTTATAGAAGCCTCCACAGCCTCTCCCCCTCCCCTGTGTAGCCCCCCCATATCCCCCTCCTTATAGAAGCCTTCACAACCCCTCCCCCTGACCTGTGTAGCCCCCCATATCCCCCTCCTTATAGAAGCCTCCACAGCCTCTCCCCCTGCCCTGTGTAGCCCCCCATATCCCCTCCTTATAGAAGCCTCCACAGCCCCTCCCCCTGCCCTGTGTAGCCCCCATATCCCCTCCTTATAGAAGCCTCCACAGCCCCTCCCCTGTGTAGCCCCCCATATCCCCCTCCTTATAGAAGCTTCCACAGCCTCTCCCCCTCCCCTGTGTAGCCCCCCATATCCCCCTCCTTATAGAAGCCTTAACAACCCCTCCCCCTGACCTGTGTAGCCCCCCATATCCCCTCCTTATAGAAGCCTCCACAGCCTCTCCCCCTCCCCTGTGTAGCCCCCCCATATCCCCCTCCTTATAGAAGCCTTCACAACCCCTCCCCCTGACCTGTGTAGCCCCCCATATCCCCCTCCTTATAGAAGCCTCCACAGCCTCTCCCCCTGCCCTGTGTAGCCCCCCATATCCCCTCCTTATAGAAGCCCCCACAGCCTCTCCCCCTGCCCTGTGTAGCCCCCCATATCCCCCTCCTTATAGAAGCCTCCACAGCCTCCTCCTGCCCTGTGTAGCCCCCCATATCCCCCTCCTTATAGAAGCCTCCATAGCCCGTCCCCCTGCCCTGTGTAGCCCCCCATATCCCCTCCTTATAGAAGCCTCCACAGCCTCTCCCCTGCCCTGTGTAGCCCCCCATATCCCCCTCCTTATAGAAGCCCCCACAGCCCCTCCCCCTGCCCTGTGTAGCCCCCCATATCCCCTCCTTAACGAAGCCCCCACAGCCCCTCCCCCTGCCCTGTGTAGCCCCCCATATCCCCCTCCTTATAGAAGCCTCCACAGCCCCTCCCCTGCCCTGTGTAGCCCCCCATATCCCCTCCTTATAGAAGCCTCCACAGCCCCTCCCCCTGCCCTGTGTAGCCCCCCATATCCCCTCCTTATAGAAGCCTCCACAGCCCCTCCCCCTGCCCTGTGTAGCCCCCCATATCCCCTCCTTATAGAAGCCTCCACAGCCCCTCCCCCTTCCCTGTGTAGCCCCCCATATCCCCTCCTTATAGAAGGCTCCACAGACCCTCCCCCTGCTCTGTGTAGCCCCCTTATATCCCCCTCCTTATAGAAGCCTCCACAGCCCCTCTCTCTGCCCTGTGTAGCCCCCCATATCCCCTCCATATAGAAGCCTCCACAGCCCCTCCCCTGTGTAGCCCCCCATATCCCCCTCCTTATAGAAGCCTCCACAGCCTCTCCCCCTCCACTGTGTAGGCCCCCCCATATCCCCCTCCTTATAGAAGCCTCCACAGCCTCTCCCCCTGCCCTGTGTAGCCCCCCATATCCCCTCCTTATAGAAGCCTCCACAGCCCCTCTCCCTGCCCTGTGTAGCCCCCCCATATCACCCTCCTTATAGAAGCCTCCACAGCCCCTCCCTCTGCACTGTGTAGCCCCCCATATCCCCTCCATATAGAAGCCTCCACAGCCCCTCCCCTGTGTAGCCCCCAATATCCCCCTCCTTATAGAAGCCTCCAGAGCCTCTCTTCCTATACTGTGTAGGCCCCCCATATCCCCCTCCTTATAGAAGACTTCACATCCCCTCCCCCTGACCTGTGTAGCCCCCCATATCCCCCTCCTTATAGAAGCCTCCACAGCCTCTCCCCCTGCCCTGTGTAGCCCCCAATATCCCCTCCTTATAGAAGCCTCCACAGCCCCTCCCCCTGCCCTGTGTAGCCCACCATATCCCCTCCTTATAGAAGCCTCCACAGCCCCTCCCCCTGCCGTGTAGCCCCCCATATCCCCTCCTTATAGAAGCCTCCACAGCCCCTCCCCTGTGTAGCCCCCCATATCCCCTCCTTATAGAAGCCTCCACAGCCCCTCCCCCTTCCCTGTGTAGCCCCCATATCCCCCTCCTTATAGAAGCCTCCACAGCCTCTCCCCCTGCCCTGTGTAGCCCCCCATATCCCCCTCCTTATAGAAGCCTCCACAGCCTCTCCCCCTGCCCTGTGTAGCCCCCCATATCCCCTCCTTATAGAAGCCTCCACAGCCTCTCCCCCTGCCCTGTGTAGCCCCCCATATCCCCTCCTTATAGAAGCCTCCACAGCCTCCCCCTGCCCTGTGTAGCCCCCCCATATCCCCCTCCTTATAGAAGCCCCCACAGCCTCCCCCTGCCCTGTGTAGCCCCCCATATCCCCCTCCTTATAGAAGCCTCCACAGCCCGTCCCCCTGCCCTGTGTAGCCCCCCATATCCCCTCCTTATAGAAGCCCCCACAGCCTCTCCACTGCCCTGTGTAGCCCCCCGTATCCCCTCCTTATAGAAGCCCCCACAGCCTCTCCCCCTGCCCTGTGTAGCCCCCCATATCCCCCTCCTTATAGAAGCCTCCACAGCCTCCTCCTGCCCTGTGTAGCCCCCCATATCCCCCTCCTTATAGAAGCCTCCACAGCCCGTCCCCCTGCCCTGTGTAGCCCCCCATATCCCCTCCTTATAGAAGCCTCCACAGCCCCTCCCCCTGCCCTGTGTAGCCCCCCATATCCCCCTCCTTATAGAAGCCTCCACAGTCCCTCCCCCTTCCCTGTGTAGCCCCCCATATCACCCTCGTTATAGAAGCCTCCACAGCCCGTCCCCCTGCCCTGTGTAGCCCCCCATATCCCCTCCTTATAGAAGCCCCCACAGCCTCTCCACTGCCCTGTGTAGCCCCCCATATCCCCTCCTTATAGAAGCCCCCACAGCCTCTCCCCCTGCCCTGTGTAGCCCCCCATATCCCCCTCCTTATAGAAGCCTCCACAGTCCCCTCCTGCCCTGTGTAGCCCCCCATATCCCCCTCCTAATAGAAGCCTCCACAGCCCGTCCCCCTGCCCTGTGTAGCCCCCCATATCCCCTCCTTATAGAAGCCTCCACAGCCTCTCCCCTGCCCTTTGTAGCCCCCCATATCCCCCTCCTTATAGAAGCCCCCACAGCCCCTCCCCCTGCCCTGTGTAGCCCCCCATATCCCCTCCTTATAGAAGCCCCCACAGCCCCTCCCCCTGCCCTGTGTAGCCCCCCATATCCCCCTCCTTATAGAAGCCTCCACAGCCCCTCCCCCTGCCCTGTGTAGCCCCCCATATCCCCTCCTTATAGAAGCCTCCACAGCCCCTCTCCCTGCCCTGTGTAGCCCCCCATATCCCCTCCTTATAGAAGCCTCCACAGCCTTTCCCCCTTCCCTGTTTAGCCCCCCCATATCCCCTCCTTATAGAAGCCTCCACAGCCCCTCCTCCTGCCCTGTGTAGCCCCCCATATCCCCCTCCTTATAGAAGCCTCCACAGCCCCTCTCTCTGCCATGTGTAGCCCCCCATATCCCCTCCTTATAGAAGCCTCCACAGCCCCTCCCCCTGCCCTGTGTAGCCCCCCCATATCCCCCTCCTTATAGAAGCCTCCACAGCCCCTCCCCCTGCCCTGTGTAGCCCCCCATATCCCCTCCTTATAGAAGCCCCCACAGCCCCTCCCCCTTCCCTGTGTAGCCCCCCATATACCCCTCCTTATAGAAACCTCCACAGAACCTCCCCCTGCCCTGTGTAGCCCCCCATATCCCCCTCCTTATAGAAGCCTCCACAACCTTTCCCCCTGACCTGTGTAGCCCCCCCATATCCCCTCCTTATAGAAGCCTCCACAGCCCCTCCCCCTGCCCTGTGTAGCTCCCCATATCCCCTCCTTATAGAAGCCTCCACAGCCCCTCCCCCATCCCTGTGTAGCCCCCCATATCCCCTCCTTATAGAAGCCTCCACAGCCCCTCTCCCTGCCCTGTGTAGCCCCCCCATATCACCCTCCTTATAGAAGCCTCCACAGCCCCTCCCTCTGCACTGTGCAGCCCCCCATATCCCCTCCATATAGAAGCCTCCACAGCCCCTCCCCTGTGTAGCCCCCCATATCCCCCTCCTTATAGAAGCCTCCAGAGCCTCTCTTCCTCCACTGTGTAGGCCCCCCATATCCCCCTCCTTATAGAAGACTTCACAACCCCTCCCCCTGACCTGTGTAGCCCCCCATATCCCCCTCCTTATAGAAGCCTCCACAGCCTCTCCCCCTGCCCTGTGTAGCCCCCCATATCCCCTCCTTAAGAAGCCTCCACAGCCCCTCCCCCTGCCCTGTGTAGCCCACCATATCTCCTCCTTATAGAAGCCTCCACAGCCCCTCCCCCTGCCGTGTAGCCCCCCATATCCCCTCCTTATAGAAGCCTCCACAGCCCCTCCCCTGTGTAGCCCCCCATATCCCCTCCTTATAGAAGCCTCCACAGCCCCTCCCCCTTCCCTGTGTAGCCCCCATATCCCCCTCCTTATAGAAACCTCCACAGCCTCTCCCCCTGCCCTGTGTAGCCCCCCATATCCCCCTCCTTATAGAAGCCTCCACAGCCTCTCCCCCTGCCCTGTGTAGCCCCCCATATCCCCTCCTTATAGAAGCCTCCACAGCCTCTCCCCCTGCCCTGTGTAGCCCCCCCATATCCCCCTCCTTATAGAAGCCCCCACAGCCTCCCCCTGCCCTGTGTAGCCCCCCATATCCCCCTCCTTATAGAAGCCTCCACAGCCCGTCCCCCTGCCCTGTGTAGCCCCCCATATCCCCTCCTTATAGACGCCCCCACAGCCTGTCCCACTGCCCTGTGTAGCCCCCCGTATCCCCTCCTTATCGAAGCCCCCACAGCCTCTCCCCCTGCCCTGTGTAGCCCCCCATATCCCCCTCCTTATAGAAGCCTCCACAGCCTCCTCCTGCCCTGTGTAGCCCCCCATATCCCCCTCCTTATAGAAGCCTCCACAGCCCGTCCCCCTGCCCTGTGTAGCCCCCCATATCCCCTCCTTATAGAAGCCTCCACAGCCTCTCCCCTGCCCTGTGTAGCCCCCCATATCCCCCTCCTTATAGAAGCCCCCACAGCCCCTCCCCCTGCCCTGTGTAGCCCCCCATATCCCCTCCTTATAGAAGCCCCCACAGTCCCTCCCCCTGCCCTGTGTAGCCCCCCATATCCCCTCCTTATAGAAGCCTCCACAGCCCCTCCCCCTGCCCTGTGTAGCCCCCATATCCCCTCCTTATAGAAGCCTCCACAGCCCCTCCCCTGTGTAGCCCCCCATATCCCCCTCCTTATAGAAGCCTCCACAGCCTCTCCTCCTCCCCTGTGTAGCCCACCATATCCCCCTCCTTATAGAAGCCTTAACAACCCCTCCCCCTGACCTGTGTAGCCCCCCATATCCCCTCCTTATAGAAGCCTCCACAGCCTCTCCCCCTCCCCTGTGTAGCCCCCCCATATCCCCCTCCTTATAGAAGCCTTCACAACCCCTCCCCCTGACCTGTGTAGCCCCCCATATCCCCCTTTTTATAGAAGCCTCCACAGCCTCTCCCCCTGCCCTGTGTAGCCCCCCATATCCCCTCCTTATAGAAGCCTCCACAGCCCCTCCCCCTGCCCTGTGTAGTCCCCATATCCCCTCCTTATAGAAGCCTCCACAGCCCCTCCCCTGTGTAGCCCCCCATATCCCCCTCCTTATAGAAGCTTCCACAGCCTCTCCCCCTCCCCTGTGTAGCCCCCCATATCCCCCTCCTTATAGAAGCCTTAACAACCCCTCCCCCTGACCTGTGTAGCCCCCCATATCCCCTCCTTATAGAAGCCTCCACAGCCTCTCCCCCTCCCCTGTGTAGCCCCCCCATATCCCCCTCCTTATAGAAGCCTTCACAACCCCTCCCCCTGCCCTGTGTAGCCCCCCATATCCCCTCCTTATAGAAGCCCCCACAGCCTCTCCCCCTGCCCTGTGTAGCCCCCCATATCCCCCTCCTTATAGAAGCCTCCACAGCCTTCTCCTGCCCTGTGTAGCCCCCCATATCCCCCTCCTTATAGAAGCCTCCATAGCCCGTCCCCCTGCCCTGTGTAGCCCCCCATATCCCCTCCTTATAGAAGCCTCCACAGCCTCTCCCCTGCCCTGTGTAGCCCCCCATATCCCCCTCCTTATAGAAGCCCCCACAGCCCCTCCCCCTGCCCTGTGTAGCCCCCCATATCCCCTCCTTATAGAAGCCCCCACAGCCCCTCCCCCTGCCCTGTGTAGCCCCCCATATCCCCCTCCTTATAGAAGACTCCACAGCCCCTCCCCTGCCCTGTGTAGCCCCCCATATCCCCTCCTTATAGAAGCCTCCACAGCCCCTCCCCCTGCCCTGTGTAGCCCCCCATATCCCCTTCTTATAGAAGCCTCCACAGCCCCTCCCCCTTCCCTGTGTAGCCCCCCATATCCCCTCCTTATAGAAGCCTCCACAGACCCTCCCCCTGCCCTGTGTAGCCCCCTTATATCCCCCTCCTTATAGAAGCCTCCACAGCCCCTCTCTCTGCCCTGTGTAGCCCCCCATATCCCCTCCATATAGAAGCCTCCACAGCCCCTCCCCTGTGTAGCCCCCCATATCCCCCTCCTTATAGAAGCCTTAACAACCCCTCCCCCTGACCTGTGTAGCCCCCCATATCCCCTCCTTATAGAAGCCTCCACAGCCTCTCCTCCTCCCCTGTGTAGCCCACCATATCCCCCTCCTTATAGAAGCCTTAACAACCCCTCCCCCTGACCTGTGTAGCCCCCCATATCCCCTCCTTATAGAAGCCTCCACAGCCTCTCCCCCTCCCCTGTGTAGCCCCCCCATATCCCCCTCCTTATAGAAGCCTTCACAACCCCTCCCCCTGACCTGTGTAGCCCCCCATATCCCCCTTTTTATAGAAGCCTCCACAGCCTCTCCCCCTGCCCTGTGTAGCCCCCCATATCCCCTCCTTATAGAAGCCTCCACAGCCCCTCCCCCTGCCCTGTGTAGTCCCCATATCCCCTCCTTATAGAAGCCTCCACAGCCCCTCCCCTGTGTAGCCCCCCATATCCCCCTCCTTATAGAAGCTTCCACAGCCTCTCCCCCTCCCCTGTGTAGCCCCCCATATCCCCCTCCTTATAGAAGCCTTAACAACCCCTCCCCCTGACCTGTGTAGCCCCCCATATCCCCTCCTTATAGAAGCCTCCACAGCCTCTCCCCCTCCCCTGTGTAGCCCCCCCATATCCCCCTCCTTATAGAAGCCTTCACAACCCCTCCCCCTGCCCTGTGTAGCCCCCCATATCCCCTCCTTATAGAAGCCCCCACAGCCTCTCCCCCTGCCCTGTGTAGCCCCCCATATCCCCCTCCTTATAGAAGCCTCCACAGCCTTCTCCTGCCCTGTGTAGCCCCCCATATCCCCCTCCTTATAGAAGCCTCCATAGCCCGTCCCCCTGCCCTGTGTAGCCCCCCATATCCCCTCCTTATAGAAGCCTCCACAGCCTCTCCCCTGCCCTGTGTAGCCCCCCATATCCCCCTCCTTATAGAAGCCCCCACAGCCCCTCCCCCTGCCCTGTGTAGCCCCCCATATCCCCTCCTTATAGAAGCCCCCACAGCCCCTCCCCCTGCCCTGTGTAGCCCCCCATATCCCCCTCCTTATAGAAGACTCCACAGCCCCTCCCCTGCCCTGTGTAGCCCCCCATATCCCCTCCTTATAGAAGCCTCCACAGCCCCTCCCCCTGCCCTGTGTAGCCCCCCATATCCCCTTCTTATAGAAGCCTCCACAGCCCCTCCCCCTTCCCTGTGTAGCCCCCCATATCCCCTCCTTATAGAAGCCTCCACAGACCCTCCCCCTGCCCTGTGTAGCCCCCTTATATCCCCCTCCTTATAGAAGCCTCCACAGCCCCTCTCTCTGCCCTGTGTAGCCCCCCATATCCCCTCCATATAGAAGCCTCCACAGCCCCTCCCCTGTGTAGCCCCCCATATCCCCCTCCTTATAGAAGCCTCCACAGCCTCTCCCCCTCCACTGTGTAGGCCCCCCCATATCCCCCTCCTTATAGAAGCCTCCACAGCCTCTCCCCCTGCCCTGTGTAGCCCCCCATATCCCCTCCTTATAGAAGCCTCCACAGCCCCTCCCCCTGCCCTGTGTAGCCCACCATATCCCCTCCTTTTAGAAGCCTCCACAGCCCCTCCCCCTGCCGTGTAGCCCCCCATATCCCCTCCTTATAGAAGCCTCCACAGCCCCTCCCCTGTGTAGCCCCCCATATCCCCCTCCTTATAGAAGCCTCCACAGCCCGTCCCCCTGCCCTGTGTAGCCCCCCATATCCCCTCCTTATAGAAGCCTCCACAGCCTCTCCCCTGCCCTGTGTAGCCCCCCATATCCCCCTCCTTATAGAAGCCCCCACAGCCCCTCCCCCTGCCCTGTGTAGCCCCCCATATCCCCTCCTTATAGAAGCCCCCACAGCCCCTCCCCCTGCCCTGTGTAGCCCCCCATATCCTTTCCTTATAGAAGCCTCCACAGCCCCTCCCCCTGCCCTGTGTAGCTCCCCATATCCCCTCCTTATAGAAGCCTCCACAGACCCTCCCCCTGCCCTGTGTAGCCCACCATATCCCCTCCTTATAGAAGCCTCCACAGCCCCTCCCCCTGCCCTGTGTAGACCCCCCATATCCCCTCCTTATAGAAGCCTCCACAGCCCCTCCCCCTGCCCTGTGTAGCCCCTCATATCCCCTCCTTATAGAAGCCTCCACAGCCCCTCCCCCTTCCCTGTGTAGCCCCCCATATCCCCTCCTTATAGAAGCCTCCACAGACCCTCCCCCTGCCCTGTGTAGCCCCCCCATATCCCCCTCCTTATAGAAGCCTCCACAGCCCCTCCCTCTGCCCTATGTAGCCCCCCATATAGAAGCCTCCACAGCCCCTCCCCTGTGTAGCCCCCCATATCCCCCTCCTTATAGAAGCCTCCACAGCCTCTCCCCCTCCACTGTGTAGCCCCCCATATCCCCCTCCTTATAGAAGCCTCCACAGCCTCTCCCCCTGCCCTGTGTAGCCCCCCATATCCCCCTCCTTATAGAAGCCTCCACAGCCTCTCCCCCTCCACTGTGTAGCCTCCCATATCCCCCTCCTTATAGAAGCCTTCACAACCCCTCCCCCTGCCCTGTGTAGCCCCCCATATCCCCCTCCTTATAGAAGCCTCCACAGCCTCTCCCCCTGCCCTGTGTAGCCCCCCATATCCCCTCCTTATAGAAGCCTCCACAGCCCCTCCCCCTGCCCTGTGTAGCCCCCCATATCCCCTCCTTATAGAAGCCTCCACAGCCTCTCCCCCTGCCATGTGTAGCCCCCCATATCCGCCTCCTTATAGAAGCCTCCACAGCCTCTCCCCCTGCTCTGTGTAGCCCCCATATCCCCTCCTTATAGAAGCCTCCACAGCCCCTCCCCCTGCCCTGTGTAGCCCCCCATATCCTCCTCCTTATAGAAGCCTCCACAGCCCCTCCCCCTGCCCTGTGTAGCCCCCCATATCCCCCTCCTTATAGAAGCCTCCACAGCCCCTCCCCCTGCCCTGTGTAGCCCCCCATATCCCCCTCCTTATAGAAGCCTCCACAGCCTCTCCCCCTGCCCTGTGTAGCCCCCCCCCATATCCCCTCCTTATAGAAGCCTCCACAGCCCCTCCCCCTGCCCTGTGTAGCCCCCCCATATCCCCCCCATATCCCCCTCCTTATAGAAGCCTCCACAGCCTCTCCCCCTGCTCTGTGTAGCCCCCATATCCCCTCCTTATAGAAGCCTCCACAGCCCCTCCCCCTGCCCTGTGTAGCCCCCCATATCCTCCTCCTTATAGAAGCCTCCACAGCCCCTCCCCCTGCCCTGTGTAGCCCCCCATATCCCCCTCCTTATAGAAGCCTCCACAGCCCCTCCCCCTGCCCTGTGTAGCCCCCCATATCCCCCTCCTTATAGAAGCCTCCACAGCCTCTCCCCCTGCCCTGTGTAGCCCCCCCCCATATCCCCTCCTTATAGAAGCCTCCACAGCCCCTCCCCCTGCCCTGTGTAGCCCCCCCATATCCCCCTCCTTATAGAAGCCTCCACAGCCCCTCCCCCTGCCCTGTGTAGCCCCCCATATCCCCCTCCTTATAGAAGCCTCCACAGCCTCTCCCCCTGCCCTGTGTAGCCCCCCCCCATATCCCCTCCTTATAGAAGCCTCCACAGCCCCTCCCCCTGCCCTGTGTAGCCCCCCCATATCCCCCTCCTTATAGAAGCCTCCACAGCCCCTCCCCCTGCTCTGTGTAGCCCCCATATCCCCTCCTTATAGAAGCCTCCACAGCCCCTCCCCCTGCCCTGTGTAGCCCCCCATATCCTCCTCCTTATAGAAGCCTCCACAGCCCCTCCCCCTGCCCTGTGTAGCCCCCCATATCCCCCTCCTTATAGAAGCCTCCACAGCCTCTCCCCCTGCCCTGTGTAGCCCCCCCCCATATCCCCTCCTTATAGAAGCCCCCACAGCCTCTCCCCCTGCCCTGTGTAGCCCCCATATCCCCCTCCTTATAGAAGCCTCCACAGCCTCTCCCCCTGCCCTGTGTAGCCCCCCATATCCCCCTCCTTATAGAAGCCCCCACAGCCTCTCCCCCTGCCCTGTGTAGCCCCCATATCCCCCTCCTTATAGAAGCCTCCACAGCCCCTCCCCCTGCCCTGTGTAGCCCCCCCATATCCCCTCCTTATAGAAGCCTCCACAGCCTCTCCCCCTGCCCTGTGTAGCCCCCATATCCCCCTCCTTATAGAAGCCCCCACAGCCTCTCCCCCTGCCCTGTGTAGCCCCCCATATCCCCTCCTTATAGAAGCCTCCACAGCCCCGTGCTGCAGCTTCAGGCCATTTCCTGTGAGATATACACGAGCTGCAGCCCCAAGAAATGACCGGAGGCAAAATCCAGTCTGAGAGGAAAGTTCTAGAACTAATGAGGAGCCGCTGAATCTTCTCCACCTCAGGGTCAGGATCCGTCCGCTCTGCCCCGCCCACAGCTCGGCCCCGCCCACAGCTCTGCCCCGCCCACAGCCCCGCCCACAGCTCTGCCCCGCCCACAGCTCTGCCCCGCCCACAGCTCTACACAGCCCGAGCCCTGCCCCGCCCACAGCTCCTCCCCGCCCACAGCTCCGCCCCGCCCACAGCTCTCCACACCCCGAGGCCTGCGCCGCCCACAGCTCTATCCCGCCCACAGCTCTGCCCCTCCTTTTCCGGTGACGTCATCTTCTCAGGAAATCAGCTCCAGACTCTCCAGCGCATGGGCAGTAGAGCAGTGTGAGAGGAGGAAGCGGAGAGCGGAGGAGCCGGACCCCTCAGCACAGGACGCGGCCCCCGCTGCCTGCCCCGGGAAACCCCGCACATCCCCTCCGCTACATCCCAGCAGAAGAAGCGGCCTCATTGCTGCAGCTGTGAGTGTCCCCGGCTCCTCTGTGCAGGGGCAGCGCGGGCTGTAGAGACGGGGACTCCTCTGTGACCTGTGGGGGGAGCGCGGCCATCACTGAGGGGTCCCGGAGTGTGTGTGACCTGTGGGGGGTCATCACTGAGGGGTCCCGGAGTGTGTGTGACCTGTGGGGGGTCATCACTGAGGGGTCCCGGAGTGTGTGTGACCTGTGGGGGGCCATCACTGAGGGGTCCCGGAGTGTGTGTGACCTGTGGGGGGCCATCACTGAGGGGTCCCGGAGTGTGTGTGACCTGTGGGGGGGTCATCACTGAGGGGTCCCGGAGTGTGTGTGACCTGTGGGGGGTCATCACTGAGGGGTCCCGGAGTGTGTGTGACCTGTGGGGGGTCATCACTGAGGGGTCCCGGAGTGTGTGTGACCTGTGGGGGGTCATCACTGAGGGGTCCCGGAGTGTGTGTGACCTGTGGGGGGTCATCACTGAGGGGTCCCGGAGTGTGTGTGACCTGTGGGGGGCCATCACTGAGGGGTCCCGGAGTGTGTGTGATTTGTGGGGGGCCATCACTGAGGGGTCCCGGAGTGTGTGTGACCTGTGAGGGGAGCGCGGCCATCACTGAGGGGTCCCGGAGTGTGTGTGACCTGTGGGGGGAGCGCGGCCATCACTGAGGGGTCCCGGAGTGTGTGTGACCTGTGGGGGGGGGGTCATCACTGAGGGGTCCCGGAGTGTGTGTGACCTGTGGGGGGGGGGTCATCACTGAGGGGTCCCGGAGTGTGTGTGACCTGTGGGGGGGGGGTCATCACTGAGGGGTCCCGGAGTGTGTGTGACCTGTGGGGGGGGGGTCATCACTGAGGGGTCCCGGAGTGTGTGTGACCTGTGGGGGGGGGTCATCACTGAGGGGTCCCGGAGTGTGTGTGACCTGTGGGGGGGGGGTCATCACTGAGGGGTCCCGGAGTGTGTGTGACCTGTGGGGGGGGGGTCATCACTGAGGGGTCCCGGAGTGTGTGTGACCTGTGGGGGGGGGGTCATCACTGAGGGGTCCCGGAGTGTGTGTGACCTGTGGGGGGGGGGGTCATCACTGAGGGGTCCCGGAGTGTGTGTGACCTGTGGGGGGGGGGTCATCACTGAGGGGTCCCGGAGTGTGTGTGACCTGTGGGGGGGGGGTCATCACTGAGGGGTCCCGGAGTGTGTGTGACCTGTGGGGGGGGGGGTCATCACTGAGGGGTCCCGGAGTGTGTGTGACCTGTGGGGGGGGGGTCATCACTGAGGGGTCCCGGAGTGTGTGTGACCTGTGGGGGGGGGGTCATCACTGAGGGGTCCCGGAGTGTGTGTGACCTGTGGGGGGGGGGTCATCACTGAGGGGTCCCGGAGTGTGTGTGACCTGTGGGGGGGGTCATCACTGAGGGGTCCCGGAGTGTGTGTGACCTGTGGGGGGGTCATCACTGAGGGGTCCCGGAGTGTGTGTGACCTGTGCGGTGGTCATCACTGAGGGGTCCCGGAGTGTGTGTGACCTGTGGGGGGGGTCATCACTGAGGGGTCCCGGAGTGTGTGTGACCTGTGGGGGGGTCATCACTGAGGGGTCCCGGAGTGTGTGTGACCTGTGGGGGGGTCATCACTGAGGGGTCCCGGAGTGTGTGTGACCTGTGGGGGGGTCATCACTGAGGGGTCCCGGAGTGTGTGAGACCTGTGGGGGGTCATCACTGAGGGGTCCCGGAGTGTGTGTGACCTGTGGGGGGTCATCACTGAGGGGTCCCGGAGTGTGTGTGACCTTCTCTGAGTCTGCGTCTGTTTTCCTCGTATTCGGAAGCTTTTGTGCAGGAATCAGACCCCGGGGATTTCATAACAAAACGTTATTTCCTCATTGTCACCAGTTTCATGGTATTCAGCATCTTCTCCTCACTACGATACTCTCCACTATAAAGACCCACTATGCAGGGTGCAACGCCAGACCCCGCACTACACATGGGGGAGAGAGAGACAGACCCCGCACTACACATGAGGGAGAGAGAGCGACAGACCCCGCACTACACATGGGGGAGAGAGAGTGACAGACCCCGCACTACACATGGGGGAGAGAGAGTGACAGACCCCGCACTACACATGGGGGAGAGAGAGTGACAGACCCCGCACTACACATGGGGGGGAGAGAGCGACAGACCCCGCAGTACACATGGGGGGGGGAGAGCGACAGACCCCGCACTACACATGGAGGAGAGAGAGCGACAGACCCCGCACTACACATGGGGGAGAGAGAGCGACAGACCCCGCACTACACATGGGGGAGAGAGAGAGCGACAGACCCCGCACTACACATGGGGGGGGGGGAGAGAGCGACAGACCCCGCACTACACATGGGGGGGGGGAGAGAGCGACAGACCCCGCACTACACATGGGGGGGGGAGAGAGCGACAGACCCCGCACTACACATGGGGGGGGGGGGGAGAGAGCGACAGACCCCGCACTACACATGGGGGGGGGGGGAGAGAGCGACAGACCCCGCACTACACATGGGGGGGGGGGGGAGAGAGCGACAGACCCCGCACTACACATGGGGGGGGGGGAGAGAGCGACAGACCCCGCACTACACATGGGGGGGGGGGGAGAGAGCGACAGACCCCGCACTACACATGGGGGGGGAGAGAGCGACAGACCCCGCACTACACATGGGGGGGGGGGAGAGAGCGACAGACCCCGCACTACACATGGGGGGGGGGGAGAGAGCGACAGACCCCGCACTACACATGGGGGGGGGGGAGAGAGCGACAGACCCCGCACTACACATGGGGGGGGGGGGGAGAGAGCGACAGACCCCGCACTACACATGGGGGGGGGGGGGGAGAGAGCGACAGACCCCGCACTACACATGGGGGGGGGGGGGAGAGAGCGACAGACCCCGCACTACACATGGGGGGGGGGGGAGAGAGCGACAGACCCCGCACTACACATGGGGGGGGAGAGAGCGACAGACCCCGCACTACTCATGGGGGGGGAGAGCGACAGACCCCGCACTACACATGGGGGAGATGGAAACACGATTTATGATTAACTCCTTTAAAGCCGGACAATTTTAGGACCATTAAGAAAGTGTTGGAGTCTCCTCAGATCAGATTCAGTCGGCGCCGAAAGAGGACGGAAGAAATCTACAGTTTGTTTCCAATGATTTCCCCTTATTATCTTCACATATTTTGTGTTTTTAGTTGATTCTTTTTACATCACTTCATCCTCATTACAATAAGGGACTCTCTATTTTATTTTTCTAGATTGACCCATAAATGATGAATAAAGACGGAGACAAAATTATGGAGAAGATATTCAGCCTGAATCTGGAGATAATCTTCCATATTACTGGAGAGGTGAGAGGCTCTGATGTCATCACATTACATCATTATCTATGGGGATAACAGAGGATATGACCGGGGAGGTGAGAGGTTCTGATGTCATCACATTACATCATTATCTATGGGGATAACAGAGGATATGACCGGGGAGGTGAGAGGTTCTGATGTCACCACATTACATCATTATCTATGGGAATAACAGAGGATATGACCGGGGAGGTGAGAGGCTCTGATGTCATCACATTACATCATTATCTATGGGAATAACAGAGGATATGACCGGGGAGGTGAGAGGCTGTGACGTCACCACATTACATCATTATCTATGGGAATAACAGAGGATATGACCGGGGAGGTGAGAGGTTCTGATGTCATCACATTACATCACTATCTATGGGGATAACAGAGGATATGACCGGGGAGGTGAGAGGTTCTGATGTCATCACATTACATCATTATCTATGGGGATAACAGAGGATATGACCGGGGAGGTGAGAGGCTCTGATGTCATCACATTACATCATTATCTATGGGAATAACAGAGGATATGACCGGGGAGGTGAGAGGCTCTGATGTAATCACATTACATCATTATCTATGAGAATAACAGAGGATATGACCGGGGAGGTGAGAGGCTCTGATGTCATCACATTACATCATTATCTATGAGAATAACAGAGGATATGACCGGGGAGGTGAGAGGCTCTGATGTCATCACATTACATCATTATCTATGGGAATAACAGAGGATATGACTGGGGAGGTGAGAGGCTCTGATGTCATCACATTACATCATTATCTATGGGAATAACAGAGGATATGACCGGGGAGGTGAGAGGCTCTGATGTCACCACATTACATCATTATCTATGGGGATAACAGAGGATATGACCGGGGAGGTGATGGACTCTGGAAATGTCTGTAGTGATATTATTAATGTCTCCACACTCAGGATTACACAGTAGTGAAGACCTCCAGTGATCGCTGTCAGGCCCCTGTGTCTGAAGGACGGGGAGGAACCCTGAGCCCAATCCTGGGGCCTCCACCTCACCCCCGGATACATGAGGACATCAATGACCAGAAGATCCTAGGACTCACCAACAAGATGCTGGAGCTGCTGACTGGAGAGGTGACACTGCTGGGAATGCTGGGACATTATACAGGACGGCACTGGAGGATTCTGGGTGATGACGGTATCATTGTGTTGTCAGGTTCCTATAAGGTGTCAGGGCGTCACCGTCTATTTCTCCATGGAGGAGTGGGAGTATCTAGAAGGACACAAGGAGCGGTACAAGGAGGTGATGATGGAGGAGCCCCAGCCCCACACATCACCAGGTAATAGACTGGACTGAATACACCCGGCCTATAATTATCTGTATGTAATAATGATGTCCGTCCTGTCTGTGTCTCCTGCAGGTCTCTCCAGTACGAGGACGACCCCAGAGAGATGTCCTGCTCCTCCTCCTCCTCCACAGGATCCTCAGGTAGATGGAGATCTCCCCTATGAGGTGTAGACAGCTGTGACCTCCTTGTGTTCAGTCTTGTTTTCTCCTCCAGTATTAGATGTTTTATACTTGTGTAATGAGAGCGGTGGAGACGGCAGGATCACAGCTGACCACAGACCTCATATACAAAATCTGTGGTCCAGCCAAAAATTGCTATTTCATCATCTAAATGGAGACTGCAAATCCATGGTCCAGCCCCATATTGACATTTCATCGTGTAAATACTGATTATTAATTTAGTGACAGGTGTGAATCTAGGGTTGGGAAACAACTGGTTAAAAGAGGGGAAAGATACATTAAACATGAGTAGTTAATCCCACGATTGTGGTGGAAGGGGGAATAGGCGGGGTGTTTGATGTGTACGTGCGGCAGGTGCTAATGTTCCTGCAAGCTCTATTATTATATTTATTATTATAGTGCCATTAATTCCATGGCATTTTACAAGTGAAAAGTTGTTTACATAAAAACCAGTACAACAATCATTAACAGTACAAAACAGACTGGTACAGGAGGAGAGGACCCTGCCCGTGAGGGCTCAGTCTACAGGGAAAGGGTGAGGGTACAATAGTTGAGGACAGAGCTGGTTGCGCAATGGTGTAGTGGACTGAGGGTTATTGTAGGTTGTAGGCTTGTCGGAAGAGGTGGGTCTTTAGGTTCCTCTTAAAGCTTTTCACGGTAGGAGAGAGTCTGATATGCTGGGGTAGAGCGTTCCAGAGTATGGGTGAAGCACGGGAGAAATCTTGTATGCGATTGTGGGAGTAGGAGATTAGAGAGGAGTAGAGAAGGAGATCTTGTGAGGATCTGAGGTTTGGTGCAGGTAGGTACCGGGAGAGTAGGTCACAGATGTAAGGAGGAGACAGGTTGTGGATGGCTTTGTAGGTCATGGTTAATGTTTTGAACTGTAGTCGTTGGGCGATGGGAAGCCAGTGAAGGGATTGGCACAGTGGTGAGGTTGGGGAATAGCGAGGGGAGAGGTGGATCAAGCTGGCTGCAGAGTTCAAGAGTGTTGGATGGGAGGCCAGAGAGCAGGAGGTTGCAGTAATCGAGGTGGGAGGTGATGAGGGCATGTACTAATGTTTTTGCTGATTCTTGGTTAAGGAAGGTACGGATCCGGAAAACATTTTTGAGTTGTAGTCTGCATGAGGTGAAGGGGGCTTGGATGTGCAGCTTCAAGGATAGAGCAGAGTCGAGGGTTACTCCAAGGCAACGAGCTTGAGACTGGGGAGAGTGAGCAACAATCAAGTTTGATGGGTAGGCTTGGTGGAAGAGTTGAATGAGGAGGAGGAAAGACGATTCTGTTTTCTCCATGTTAAGCTTTAGGAATCGCGCAGAGAAGAAGGATGAAATAGCAGAGACATTGTGGGATTCTGGTTAGTAAGGAGGTAATGTCAGGTCCAGAGAGATAGATCTGAGTATCATCGGCATAGAGATAATACTGAAAGTACTGAAAGCCTTGGGACTCTATGAGCTGTCCCAGGCCGAAGGTGTAGATGGAGAACAGCAGGGGTCCAAGAACTGAACCTTGGGGGACACCAACAGATAGAGGGTGGTGTGAGAGTGGGAGACACTGAAAGTTCGGTCAGTTAGATATGAAGAGATCCAAGATAGGGCCAAGTCTGTGATGCCCAGAGAGGAGAGAATCTGTAATAGGAGGGAGTGGTCTACTGTGTCGAAGGCAGAGGATAGGTCCAGGAGGAGGAGGACAGAGCTTTGTCGCTTGGCTTTGGCAGTTAGTAGGTCATTGGTGACTTTTGTTAGGGCAGTTTCAAGAGTGATGCAGCCGTAAGCCAGATTGTAACCGGTCAAAGAGGGAGCAGGAGGAGAGGTAGAAGGACAGCACAAGATGGATATGCTGTTCCAGTAGTTTTGAGGCATAAGGGATATGGGGCCGGAGCTAGACATAGGATGGGTCAAGAGGGCTTTTTAAGGATGGGTGTGATCGAAGCATGTTTAAAGCATGAAGGAAATACATCAGTTTATAGTGATAGGTTTAATAGATGGGTTAGGGCTGGGATGAGGACTGCGGTGATGTTGGGGATGAGGTGCGATGGGAGCGGGTCAAGTGCACAGGGCATGTCCTATCCAAAGACAACTGACGGCTTCTGTTACCGGGCGGGCTACTCCGGTCCTTTTCTTTGGCAGCCTCACAATGGTATGACTTGTAGATGAGGGTCAGATAGAACATGTGCTACAGTGGACAGCAAGCTCTGCATCAAGTGGCCTCTCCTCCTCTTCCTCAACATCACACACAGTACAGTCTTCAGAAGTAGCACCCCAATTACTCTTGTTCTCCCCGCGTCACAACTCTCCAACCATCCAGTGACTGTGGGGAATCACAGATGAGTGAGTCTGCAGAGCTGTTCACACATTCTATCCCATGACTATCAGAGGTTTTTTCCAAAGATTCCCAGACTCGAGGAGGAAAGCATCTGCACTGATGCCCAAAATCTTTGTCAATTGGAACCCGGGCCCAGACAAAATTGTGTGAGCATGATCCAAACCCTCGCCAACAGACGCTATCCCCCGGGGGTGGAGGTGATGATGTTGATACTCGGATACCTGAGGAGCATGCTTAATGTACTGTGCTGTGAAGGCAGGAAGAGGAGGAAGGAGGACACTCAGGGCGAGGAGTGGGACAACAGCGAGGATGATGATGATGAGGTTGTAGAGCCCACTTAGTGTGAATCCAGAGACATGCAGCCGAGTAGCTCAGGAGAGGAGGAAGAAGAGGAGGTTACATTGCCGCTTTCCGAGCAAACTCGTAGTAATGCAACCACGCCAAGCGCAACATTCTCAGCCAAAACCTGCGGGTATGCAGTTCGGAGGAGGGGTTGCATAGCCTGGGCTTTTTTTTTTTTTTATTGAGATTGCAAAGAATGACCCAACTTGCATTATCTGCCAACTTTGTTAAAAAAAAAATGAAATCAATAAAGGCAGAAATTTCAATAATTTGACTACTACCTGATTAAACCTGCTCATCCACAACCTACATGAGATATTCTGGGAATTTTACTGCACTAAAACACCTTGCTTACTACCGGCCACCACATCAACTCTGTCTGCTGCTTCTGCCTCCTCCATTACCGTGGCAAGTGTTCTCACACAGGTCTCCGGCCGCAGAGCCTCCACTTGTGTTCCCGCTACAGTCAGGGTGAGTGAGAGCCTATCACCTGTTACAGAAATGGACATGCCAGGTGCTTTTGACGCATGTGAGACACAGAGGAAACCACATCTTTCTCAACCCACCATAACATCTCCGCCTAGGCCTCCCTCACAGTCCATCAGTTTGTTGGGCACTGAAATGCAGCCTTTCCACCT
Source organism: Anomaloglossus baeobatrachus (assembly GCF_048569485.1). NCBI lineage: Eukaryota > Metazoa > Chordata > Amphibia > Anura > Aromobatidae > Anomaloglossus > Anomaloglossus baeobatrachus. The sequence goes on along the minus strand of NC_134353.1, from coordinate 953,027,738 downwards.
TGTGAACAGAGTTGGTTTCTGAAAGTTGATGGCCATCGCAGTCCTTCAGTTGCCATTATTTCTCTAAGAAAGCTGTGCCAGAACCAGACCAGTGTGTCGCAGGAAACGTTCCCTGTTTCCTGGAAGACTCTGACTGCCAGGGTGCATTTCACCACTGACACCTGGACCAGCAAGCGGGGGCGTCACGTCTTGCTCACTGGGTGGCTGCTGGGGCAAGGGGCTGCTCCACAAGTCCTGGAATCTCCAAGGCTTGTGGGACAAACCTCTGTATGTATCACTTCCTCCACTGCTTCTGCCTCCTCCACCTCTTTTAGGACCTCCAGGAAGAGTGGCCTGAGCTCGTCAGTCACGCCTTGGAGGTTTTGTCATGCCCGACAGCCAGCGTTCTTTCAGAAGGTGTCTTCAGCGCTGCTGGTGGTGTCATGACAGATAAGATCATCCAGCTGTCCCCTGAAAGTGCAGACCGCCTAACTTTTATCAAGATGATCTACTCATGGATCTGGAATGATGTTTCCACCCTGGTCGCAGACTGTGAACACTAGGAGATGGTGTAGTTTTCAATGTGCTGTATTCATCTTGCATTATAGAACACGTATAGATGCACAAACAGGTTGGATACAAAATCTATTCTTAGAAGTGCGCTCAGGTGTGACCCAGAGGAAGGAGACGGAACTAGTGATAAGCGAGTATATTCATTACTATTAACTACTCGCACGGATAGTAGTACGGTATTCGGGTTACTCGTTACGTTTCGAGTTTTTCTGTATTTACCTCGCAGTATTTGTTTGTCCCGCCCAGAAGATTTGGCGCCTGATTTGTAGCCAATAAACGTGCTCGGCTTCTTATCCAATCTCAGTAATGCCGCAGCCATCTTGGTTATGGCATTACTGTGATTGGCTGGCCGTGCAGCGTCATAGTCTATAAAAGCCTTTTTGTTGCAGGTTTTTTTTTGTTTTTTTCTGCATCTTTGAGGTGACCACAAAGATGCAACATGTCCATTCTTTTTGCGTTTTGTCACTGCGTTTCAGAGGACTGGCAGATCAATCCCCTCTGACTCCGGGTCAGCAGGGGATTGATCGCTGGTATCTGGCCAGATGCTGTTCCCCATATACAGTGTATGGGGACTAGAATTCAGCGCAAAAGGGTAAGAGCAAGCGCTTCATACTCTCCGATCACCGGGGCGGGTGTCACACAGCTCCCGTGGTAGCTCTTTCACCGGCTTCTGTGATTGGTTGCAGTCAGAGGCGCCTCCATGTGCTTTTATATCATGCAGTAAAATAAATTTAAAAAAATGGCGTGTAGTTCCCCCAATTTTGATGCCCAGCCAAGATAAAGCCCACAGCTGGGGGCTGATATTCTCAGACTGGGGAGGCCTCTGGTTATTAGGCTGCCCCAACCTAAAAATATCAACCTGCAGCTGCCTGGAATTGCCGCATCCATTAGATGCGACAGTCTTGGCATTTTATCCAGCTCATTCTGATTGCCATGATGCAGTGGCAATTGGGGTAATAAGGAGTTAATAGCAGCCCATAGCTGCCACTAAGTCCTAGATTAGTGATGGCTGGCGTCTGAGACACCCAACCCCCATCATTAATCTGTAAGTGAAAGTTAAATAAACACACATCCAAAAAATGCTTTATTTGAAATAAAAACTAAGAAAGCCCCCTCTTCTTCAGCGCTCCATTGGGAGACCCAGACGATTGGGTGTATAGCTACTGCCTCCGGAGGCCACACAAAGCATTACACTAAAAAGTGTAAGGCCCCTCCCCTTCTGGCTATACACCCCCCGTGGGATCACGGGCTGCTCAGTTTTCAAGCTTTGTGCGAAGGAGGTCAGACATCCACGCATAGCTCCACTGTTTAGTCAGCAGTAGCTGCTGACTATATCGGATGGAAGAAAAGAGGGCCCATGATAAAGGGCCCCCAGCATGCTCCCTTCTCACCCCACTCTTGTTGGCGGTGTTTGTTAAGGTTGAGGTACCCATTGCGGGTACGGAGGCTGGAGCCCACATGCTGTTTTTCCTTCCCCATCCCCCTGAGGGCTCTGGTGAAGTGGGATCTTACCGGCCTCCAGGCTCGGAGGCCGGGCTCCATCCACAGACCCGGAGATCCTGCTGGATACGGAGCTGGGTACCGTCAGGGACAAGGCCCTGCAACATTCAGGTACTCTGTGTCCCCGTACAGACAGGCACAGACACACTCCAGCGTTGCTGGGTGTTCTAGTGCGCCGGGGACAGTAGCGCTGCGCGCTTGGGTTATACTCACTGCAGCTTAGCTGAGTGAGTTTATGTGTGGGGAACTACCGCACCGGCCGCCCTCGGAGACTGCGGCGCGGCTGAGACTTGTGGTGCGCCGGGGACTTCGCGCCGACCGTGCTTTTACGACGGCAGCGCTTATAAATCTAGTCCCCGGCTTCTGCGGCCTAGTTACGTTTCGTTCCCGCCCCCAGCCCTGTCAGTCAGGGAAGGGGAGAGACGCTGTACAATAGTCGGCGCCGAGGGCTGGAGTCTTATTTACATACTCCAGCCCTCTCACTGGGCACAGTGGGACGCCAGTTTCCCGCTCTTTGTCTGCAGCACGCCCACGGCCTGCCCCTCTTCACAGGACGCCGGCAGCCATTCCTGCACGCAGTCTGAGCTGGAGAACGGACATAGCCCTGGGAGACCCAGACGGGATTCTGGCGACCACACACCCGCTGCTAAGCGGGCGGTAAGCAGCACCTAGGTGCTGACCCCACTAGTGCCACAGTGTTGTTTTGTGTACTTTTGTCTGTACCTATATATTGCACTGTACGGTCGCTTCTTGGCTTATACCCCTATATTGCTCTGAGGAGACAACAGCATGTCATCCGCAAAAAGCAAGGGTGCTAAGGCACAGGCTTTATATGCTGCCTGTACCGCATGTGGGGCTGATCTACCGGCAGGTTCCACTGACCCCCATTGTGTGCAATGTTCGGTCCCTGTGCCACTTCGTCAGCCGGAGTCTATGCTAGTAGTGGCCCAGGCAGAGACGCCTGTGAACCCTGCCCCGGTGACGGGGACAGAGTTTGCAGTTTTTGCTGATAAGATGTCTGTGACTATGACAAAAATTCTAGAAACTTTGCAGTCCAGGCCGGTCACTCAGACCATGGGCACTGTTGATTCAATGTTCCCCGGTCCCCCTCAGTTGGAACTAATCCGTGCTCCAAGGGGGTCCCAGGCATCACAGGCTGAAGGCTCTGACTCGGACGACAGTCCCAGGCAGCCTAAGCGAGCTCGCTGGGAGAGACCCTCGGCGTCATCACGCTGCTCAGGGTCTCAGCGAGAGGATTCTCTGTATGATGAGACAGAGCTAGGTGATCAGGAGTCTAATCCTGAGACCGCTCTCAACCTGGATACCCCTGATGGTGACGCCATGGTGAATGATCTTATAGCGGCCATCAATAGACTGCTGGATATTTCTCCTCCAGCGGAGGAGGCAGCAGCACAGCAGGAGAAATTCCATTTCAGGTATCCCAAGCGTAAATTGAGTACTTTTCTGGACCACTCTGACTTCAGAGAAGCAGTCCAGAAACACCATGCTTATCCAGATAAGCGTTTCTCCAAACGTCTTAAGGATACACGTTATCCCTTTCCCCCTGACGTGGTCAAACGCTGGACCCAGTGTCCAAAGGTGGACCCCCCAATCTCCAGGCTTGCGGCTAGATCCATAGTTGCAGTGGAAGATGGGGCTTCACTTAAAGATGCCAATGACAGACAGATGGACCTTTGGTTGAAATCTGTCTATGAAGCTATCGGCGCGTCGTTTGCTCCAGCATTCGCAGCCGTGTGGGCACTCCAAGCTATTTCAGCTGGTCTGGCGCAGGTGGACTCTGTCATACGTCCATCAGTGCCGCACGTGGCGTCCTTGACCTCGCAAATGTCTGCGTTTGCGACTTACGCTATCAATGCGGTCTTGGACTCTACCAGCCGTACGTCAATGGCGTCCGCCAACTCTGTGGTTTTACGCAGAGCCTTATGGTTAAAGGAATGGAAAGCAGATTCTGCTTCCAAAAAATGCTTAACCAGTTTGCCATTATCTCAAGACAGACTGTTTGGTGAGCAATTGGCTGAAATCATTAAACAGTCCAAGGGTAAGGACTCTTCCTTACCCCAGCCCAGATCAAGCAAACCTCAACAGTGGAGGGGACAGTCGAGGTTTCGGTCCTTTCGAGGCTCGGGCAGGGCCCAATTCTCCTCGTCCAAAAGGACTCAGAAGGAGCAGAGGAGCTCAGATTCCTGGCGGGCTCACTCACGCCCAAAGAAAGCAGCCGGAGGAACCGCTTCCAAGCCGGCTGCCTCATGACTTTCGGCCTCCTCTCTCCGCATCCTCGGTCGGTGGCAGGCTCTCCCGCTTTTGCGACATTTGGCTGCCACAGGTCAAAGACCGGTGGGTAATAGACATTTTGTCTCACGGGTACCGGATAGAGTTCAGTTCTCGTCCTCCGCCTCGGTTCTTCAGAACTTCCCCACATCCCGACCGAGCCGATGCTCTTCTGCAGGCGGTGTGCTCTCTAAGGGCAGAAGGAGTGGTGATCCCTGTTCCTCTTCAGGAACGAGGTCACGGTTTTTACTCCAATCTGTTTGTGGTGCCAAAAAAGGACGGCTCTTTCCGTCCTGTTCTGGACCTAAAACTGCTCAACAAGCACGTGAAAACCAGGCGGTTCCGGATGGAATCTCTCCGCTCCGTCATTGCCTCGATGTCTCAAGGAGATTTCCTAGCATCAATAGACATCAAAGATGCTTATCTCCACGTGCCGATTGCTCCAGAGCACCAGCGTTTTCTACGCTTCGTTATAGGAGACGAACACCTTCAGTTCGTAGCCCTGCCATTTGGTCTGGCGACAGCCCCACGGGTTTTCACCAAGGTCATGGCAGCAGTGGTAGCAGTCTTGCACTCTCAGGGACACTCGGTGATCCCTTACTTGGACGATCTACTTGTCAAGGCACCCTCTCAAGAGGCATGCCAACACAGCCTGAACGTTGCGCTGGAGACTCTCCAGACTTTCGGGTGGATCATCAACTTTTCAAAGTCAAATCTGTCACCGACCCAATCACTAACATATCTTGGCATGGAGTTTCATACTCTCTCAGCGATAGTGAAGCTTCCGATGGACAAGCAGCGTTCACTACAGACAGGGGTGCACTCTCTCCTTCAAGGCCAGTCGCACCCCTTAAGACGCCTCATGCACTTCCTGGGGAAGATGGTGGCAGCAATGGAGGCAGTCCCGTTTGCGCAGTTTCATCTGCGCCCACTTCAATGGGACATTCTCCGCCAATGGGACGGGAAGTCGACGTCCTTAGACAGGAAAGTCTCCCTTTCCCAGACGGCCAAGGACTCTCTTCAATGGTGGCTTCTTCCCACCTCATTATCACAAGGAAGGTCCTTCCTACCCCCATCCTGGGCGGTGGTCACGACAGACGCGAGTCTGTCAGGGTGGGGAGCAGTGTTTCTCCACCACAGGGCTCAGGGTACGTGGACTCAGCAGGAGTCCACCCTTCAGATCAATGTTCTGGAAATCAGGGCAGTGTATCTTGCCCTACAAGCCTTCCAGCAGTGGCTGGAAGGAAAGCAGATCCGAATTCAGTCGGACAACTCCACAGCGGTGGCATACATCAACCACCAAGGCGGGACACGCAGTCGGCAAGCCTTCCAGGAAGTCCGGCGGATTCTGATGTGGGTGGAAGCCACGGCCTCCACCATATCCGCAGTTCACATCCCCGGCGTAGAAAACTGGGAAGCAGACTTCCTCAGTCGCCAGGGTATGGACGCAGGGGAATGGTCCCTTCACCCGGACGTGTTTCAGGAAATCTGTCGCCGCTGGGGAAGGCCGGACGTCGACCTAATGGCGTCCCGGCACAACAACAAGGTCCCAACTTTCATGGCACGGTCTCGCGATCACAGAGCTCTGGCGGCAGACGCCTTAGTGCAAGATTGGTCGCAGTTCCAGCTGCCCTATGTGTTTCCCCCTCTGGCACTCTTGCCCAGAGTGCTACGCAAGATCAGGTCCGATTGCCGCCGCGTCTTGCTCGTCGCCCCAGACTGGCCGAGGAGGTCGTGGTATCCGGATCTGTGGCATCTCACGGTCGGCCAACCGTGGGCGCTACCAGACCGGCCAGACTTACTGTCACAAGGGCCGTTTTTCCATCTGAATTCTACGGCCCTGAACCTGACTGTGTGGCCATTGAGTCCTGGATACTAGCATCTTCAGGATTATCTCAAGAGGTCGTGGCCACCATGAGACAGGCTAGGAAGCCCACGTCTGCTAAGATCTACCACAGAACGTGGAAGATTTTCTTATCCTGGTGCTCGGCACAGGGAGTGTCCCCCTGGCCATTTGCATTGCCTACTTTTCTTTCCTTCCTGCAATCTGGTTTGGAAAAAGGCTTATCGCTCGGCTCCCTTAAAGGGCAAGTCTCAGCGCTATCGGTATTTTTTCAAAAGCGTCTAGCACGACTTCCTCAGGTACGCACGTTCCTGCAGGGGGTTTGTCACATCGTCCCTCCATACAAACGGCCGTTAGATCCATGGGATCTGAACAGGGTACTAGTTGCTCTCCAGAAGCCGCCCTTCGAGCCTCTGAGGGATGTTTCACTTTCTCGACTCTCACAGAAAGTGGCCTTTCTGGTAGCGGTCACGTCTCTTCGGAGGGTATCCGAGCTGGCAGCGCTGTCATCCAAAGCTCCCTTCCTGGTTTTTCACCAGGACAAGGTAGTGCTGCGCCCGATTCAGGAGTTTCTCCCTAAGGTGGTATCCTCTTTTCATCTCAATCAGGATATCTCCTTACCTTCCTTTTATCCTCATTCAGTTCATCGGTATGAAAAGGATTTGCATTTGTTGGATCTGGTGAGAGCACTCAGAATCTACATTTCCCGCACGGCGCCCCTGCGCCGCTCGGATGCACTCTTTGTCCTTGTCGCTGGTAAGCGCAAAGGATCGCAGGCTTCCAAATCCACCCTGGCTCGATGGATCAAGGAACCAATTCTTGAAGCCTACCGTTCTGCTGGGCTTCCGGTTCCATCAGGGCTGAAGGCCCATTCTACCAGAGCCGTGGGTGCGTCCTGGGCATTACGACACCAGGCTACGGCTCAACAGGTGTGCCAGGCAGCTACCTGGTCGAGTCTGCACACTTTCACCAAACATTATCAGGTGCATACCTACGCTTCGGCGGACGCCAGCCTAGGTAGAAGAGTCCTGCAGGCGGCGGTTGCCTCCTCGTAGGGGAGGGCTGTTTTGCAGCTCTAACTTGAGGTATTAATTTACCCACCCAGGGACTGCTTTTGGACGTCCCAATCGTCTGGGTCTCCCAATGGAGCGCCGAAGAAGAAGGGAATTTTGTTACTTACCGTAAATTCCTTTTCTTCTAGCTCCAATTGGGAGACCCAGCACCCGCCCTGTTTCCTTCGGGATTTTTGGTTTTTTCGGGTACACATGTTGTTCATGTTGAACGGTTTCGGTTCTCCGATGTTACTTCGGATTGAATTTGTTTAAACCAGTTATTGGCTTTCCTCCTTCTTGCTTTAGCACTAAAACTGAGCAGCCCGTGATCCCACGGGGGGTGTATAGCCAGAAGGGGAGGGGCCTTACACTTTTTAGTGTAATGCTTTGTGTGGCCTCCGGAGGCAGTAGCTATACACCCAATCGTCTGGGTCTCCCAATTGGAGCTAGAAGAAAAGGAATTTACGGTAAGTAACAAAATTCCCTTCTTTTACCACTTTATTAATCCCCATACACCCCTCCAGGTCCGACGTAATCCACAAGAGGTCCCACGGCAATTCAGCTCTACTACATCTGACGCTGTCAGCGAGCGGCATAGAACATGACTATCCACTGTGCGCTCCATGCAGAAAGTGAAGTGAGCCACACGACAAGCGGTGACTTCACTTGGGTGATTTGCGGTCACAGCTGGAATCCATGTGTCCTGGAGTCCGCGATTGAAGTGAGCCGCAGGTAGAGGACTCGCCTGAGTGACGTCACCGCTGATCACGCATCTCACTTCAGTCGCAGCAGCCTGATTTGCAGTCACAGGTGGAGGACTCCAGCTGTGACCAGAAATCACCTGAGTGACGTCACCGCTTATCGAACGGCTCATTTCACTTGCTGCATGGAGCTCACAGTGGGCAGTCTTGTTCTATGGCACTCGCTGTGAGCGTCAGATGTAGCAGTGCTGGACACGTCGTGGGACCTTGTGTGGATTATGTCGGACCTGGAGGGGTGTTTGGGGGGTTAATAAAGTAGTGACAATGGATACTTTGTCTTTTATTTCAAATAAAGGTTTTTTTTTAGGTGTTTGTGTTACTTTTACTTACAGATTAGTGATGAGGGGGTGTTTCATAGACGCATGGCATGACTAATCTAGGACTTAATGGCAGCTATGGGCTGCCATTAACCCCTTATTACTCTGATTGCCACCGCAGCAGGGCAATCGGAAAGTGCTGGGACTGTCGTTTGACTGGCAAAACCAGTTAGGCCCCCGCATTACACCGTTCCCTCACTAGGAAACATACAGCCAACCATTAAACCCTAGTCACCCCCCTCCCCTTTCGGACAGATAGACACACCAGTGGGCGTGACCAGGCGCTTGTTACACGCCCACCCAGAGGTCTAGACAGCCCGGGGCAAGAAAAGAAGCAGTTTAGTTGCAAATCAGTTTGGAGAGGAGTGTGGGCTGTAGCTAGCGGTAGCTCCACCAGAGAAGTCCAAGTTGATCGGTACCAGGGTAGGAGCCCTGGTGCCACTGGCTAGGAGGCAGACTGTGGTCTCTGTCAGCAGGAGACAGGAAGACGGCTGGGTGGAACCGAGGTGGACCGGGATAGGGTTGTAGCCCGCCGGTACCGACCCGAGGAACCAAACAGGAGCACAAAGTGGGGTACTCTGACCCTGAAGCCAGGACCAGAATCAAGTGGCACTGGTTAACCGATTGAGGCCAGGACTAGAGGTCCTGTCCCACCCAAAGTCCCTCATAGAAGACAACAGCCCACCGATTAGGAAAAAAAGGTCACCGCCAGGGCCCATAGATCCCACGGGCCAGCGTCTGCGGGCACGGCTCCTTAGGCCACATCCAGCCAGGAGAGGATTCCTGAGTTTCACACTAGGAAAGTCCACCTTACACAAGCAGTGCAGGAAAAGGATAGGGACCACCAGCCGGGTGGGGGACCAGAACGCAACTGGCCGCGGCACCGGCCACCATCACCTTGGTTTACCAGAGACTTGTGTGTTTTACTAACAGTGAGTACACCAGCACCCCTCTGCGGTAGCCATCACCTGCACAGAGCCACCGGGTCCCGGGGCCACCATCACTAACCACGGAGGGGTTAACACCTTGCTGCGCAACATCTTCCCCGGGCGTCCCGTAACAGCAGCGGTGGTGTCCCACCTCACCACACACCGTGGGTGGCGTCACGAACTTATTACGGCCTAGCCCATACATCTACGTCTCCCCATTTTATTCGCCGTGTCCGCGAGACCCCTGGGTCCGGAAACCCTCGAGCCACCCACCGGAAGGTCCGGATCCGAGCAGCGACGGGGGCGGCACAGTCGTATCTAATGGATGTGGCAATTCCAGGTGGCTGGCTGATATTTTTAGGCTGGGGAGAGCCTAATACCCCTAGGCCTCCCCAGTCTGAGAATACCAGCCCCTAGCTGGGGGGGCGTTAACTTGGCTGGGTATCAGAATTGGGGGGACCGCATGTTTTTGTGTTTACTGTACGATATAGACCCGCCCACCGGCGTTTGTAATTGGTTGCAGTCAGCTGTCATTCAGTGTGGGGGCGTGTCTAACTGCAATCACTCACAGCTGCCAGTATGCTGTATATGGAAACTAGAAAAGAGAAGCGCTGATAGGGTTTTACCAGATTACACATACGGTTTAGCATATATCACAATACACTCACCGATTCAGGTTGTGAGAGGTCACAACCACCATAGATAGCATCAGATAATGGCGGCTGCAGCGGCCCCACGTGTTTGCAGATCAAAGTGGAGAAGGAGAAGGGGTTAAACCCGCGCAATCCGCCAGATAAATTCAGAGGAGATGTTGATAATTCAGAACATTCTTTTATTCCATGGGTCTACGCGTTTCAAGGTCTGTGACCTCTTCTTCAGGACCAGCAAATCAACACTACATGTACATACAAATGAAGCCTTTTTATACCTGTGGTAACCACAAAGTACCGCCTCCCGGCACTTTGAAAAAAGTCAGAAGGGAAAGAAAAAAAAAAAAAAAAAGGATCTGCATGCATGATACAGCGTTTTTCACAGATATCATATACTTTGTAGAATGCTATTATACTGGTCATAAAAACAATTTATATGAGAAATACACATTCATAAAATGGAAAATTATAAAATAAAAAAAAAAAAGGAAAGAAAAAAATGTCAAAAATCAGGACACGAACTCCAAGAAAGTTGCCCATAAGGTAACCTTCGATTTTTGTGGTGTACGCCACCAGTAGTTCTCAAAAAGCTGTGTATCCCTAAAGTTATGTTCACAAGGTTGTCATATATGCGTACGATTAAATAAAACATATGTTTAATAAATATATTAAAAACATTTCAATATAGAAAAAATGATAAAGGAAAGAGATGAAATAAAATGATAATAAAAATGCATAATTTGCTGTGAACTTTTTATATAGAAAAATGTTGCTCTTCAGAATTTAAATAACTGCATACACAGCCACCTTGAACCAACTATATCCCTGGCCCAGGCGCCTTAGATTTTATTCCCACGGTCCCAGCTTTGGCATCTACTCCGTACCGCTGTACTATGTGTCCTCATGGTAGGGTCAAGAGCATGCGCACACATATTTTTTCCCACGCTTATGCCCGCTAATAACCTTCAGCTCGTTGATACTATGAATGATCCTCTTTGAAAAAGAAAAAGTAACTATCACATCCTTTTTAACACACAAACAAAGAATATAGCACACATTATATTTTTATTCACATATATTTATATACACATCACTGTGTCTCATGGGTGAAAGAATTTTTATTCTATATAAAAAGTTCACAGCAAATTATGCATTTTTATTATCATTTTATTTCATCTCTTTCCTTTATCATTTTTTCTATATTGAAATGTTTTTAATATATTTATTAAACATATGTTTTATTTAATCGTACGCATATATGACAACCTTGTGAACATAACTTTAGGGATACACAGCTTTTTGAGAACTACTGGTGGCGTACACCACAAAAATCGAAGGTTACCTTATGGGCAACTTTCTTGGAGTTCGTGTCCTGATTTTTGACATTTTTTTTCTTTCCTTTTTTTTTTTTATTTTATAATTTTCCATTTTATGAATGTGTATTTCTCATATAAATTGTTTTTATGACCAGTATAATAGCAGTCTACAAAGTATATGATATCTGTGAAAAACGCTGTATCATGCATGCAGATCCTTTTTTTTTTTTTTTTTTTTTTTTCTTTCCCTTCTGACTTTTTTCAAAGTGCCGGGAGGCGGTACTTTGTGGTTACCACAGGTATAAAAAGGCTTCATTTGTATGTACATGTAGTGTTGATTTGCTGGTCCTGAAGAAGAGGTCACAGACCTTGAAACGCGTAGACCCATGGAATAAAAGAATGTTCTGAATTATCAACATCTCCTCTGAATTTATCTGGCGGATTGCGCGGGTTTAACCCCTTCTCCTTCTCCACTTTGATCTGCAAACACGTGGGGCCGCTGCAGCCGCCATTATCTGATGCTATCTATGGTGGTTGTGACCTCTCACAACCTGAATCGGTGAGTGTATTGTGATATATGCTAAACCGTATGTGTAATCTGGTAAAACCCTATCAGCGCTTCTCTTTTCTAGTTTCCATATTGATTTTACGGATTTGACATTGATCATCTCCCTGGGATTATTGGAGCTGCGGAGGATATTTTACCAGGATGGAATATTTCAACCAAAGACTTACTACAAGGGAAAGACTTATACTCCAAACTGTTGGAGCAAAAGACCATGTGAACCACGATCTGGATATTTCCATTCCTTTTACTGAGGAAGAGACAGACAATATGAAGAAACTTTTTCTTCACCTTGAGGAACTGCTTAAAGAAGAGTTACATTATGGACTTGATGCAAGATTTTTGTCCATTTATATGGATGAGAAGCTTTGCCCCCGAGGACTTAGGATAAAACATCTTTCCCCTTTCCCAAAAGATCTGGACTTCACACAAGAATGGGAAGGTGTCCTACATACATGCATGCAAGGTATGCTTCAATGTTTATATAAAAAAAGATCAACAATTGCACAGGAGGCTACAGCCTCTATTTCAGAGGCTTATAATAATCTCTCCTGTTATGATTCACATCCTGAATATAGGCGTATCAATTCAGATATTAATACGAAATTATTGCAACTTGAACATGATACGGTTATAAGAAAGTCCAAAAAATTACAAAGGGACCGTAAGGATAAAATAAACGAAAAAAATGGTATTTGTAACACTGAGAGAGAGACAAGAACACCAGAAAGGCAAAAATATAAGAGGAAAAATAGTACGAGTAGAAACTTTTTTAATAGTAGGTATCACAAAACTAATATTGGTTTTAACAAACCTAGGAGAAGCACTAGTGAGGGTTTTAACAAAGAAAATGGCTCTGCACCCTCCACTATTACTGAAACAATTAACATTACTAAAACACCTATTTTAGACTCTAGAGGAGTGTTGTGTGACAAAAATGATAAAAACACTGAGAAAAATGACAGAAGTGTTAATGTTAATAATAACACTGATAAACAGAGATCAAAAATTAGCATAGAAGAGACCAAAAGGCAACTTGCTCAGATCAAGAGCCAAATTGATAAGATCCGCAAGAAAAGATCAATGATTGCTCCATCTAACCTTGAATCACCTTCAGTATTTGATGAACCTGAGGATGATAGAGATTTCATAGATCTGCTCAATCTAACTACACATGAGGGAAGTTTCTTACAACTCCCCCCTTCCCAATTAGATATGGATAGTGTGGCCATAAATGAAACCAGCCCAAAAAATAAAACCACACAAGAAATGAACACAGTTATTATAGATAACACCAATAAAAGTACTTCCCTGGTCCCTTTTTTACCGCCAGCCCTAAATTCAAACCGAACGGCTTTAATGGATTTTTTAACGCCAAAAGCAACAAAAAGAAAAAATGTACTAGAGGAACCCGGGCAGGAATCAAATCTAAACAAAAAAGGAAAGAAAACATAAAAAAGGATACTAATAATATCTTTAACCTCTCTAAACACATACTCACAAAGGAAGAAACAGCAGTCCTAAATAAGGGTTTATCCTTTTGTCCGACCTTTCATTCTAAAGATTTTGACTTATACCTGGACTTTCAAAACTTTGTAAGAAAATTGACACTAAAGAGACATTTTGCTATAGAGAAAAAGGATCTCAAAACAACTGAGAACAACCTACTTGCTGACCGTCTCCCTAATAATATACTTTCGAAAGATAATAATACTACTATACATACAGATGTTTTTTTGCACACAAATGTAAAAGCGAAATCAAAATTTTACCCTATAGCCAGCAAGGGGCACCATATAAAAACCTTTTGCGATATGGTTTTAGAAGATTTTAAACATCTTGATTCGGGTAATACCAGGATTGCATCTAATCTTAGTAAGGGTGAAAAAATAGCTCTAAAATCCCTAAAAATGAACATGAACATAGTTATAAGATCAGCTGATAAAGGAGGTGGTGTGGTCATACAGGACAGGGTGGATTATATAAAAGAAGCCCACAATATCCTATCGAATGCTGCACAATATTGTAAGACAAGTAAAATGAATTATGACACTGCGGTTATAGCATATAATGATCTAATTACCAGAGCAACTGTAAATAATATTCTTAATAGCACTGAAAAGAAATTTCTTATGATTAAGGATCCTAAAATGGCCTTTTTATACCACCTCCCCAAGATCCATAAGAATCTTGAAAACCCCCCGGGACGACCGATTATTTCAGGAATTGATTCTTTGACATCAAATTTGGCTGCATATATTGATGAAATTATGCATGTTCATGTATTAGAACTAAATAGCTATCTGAGAGATTCTTCTAATTTAATAACCATGTTAAAGGATATTGTTTGGAAAGATACATATCACTTTATTACAATGGATGTGTCTGCTCTCTATTCAAATATAGACCATGATTTGGGGCTACTTTGCTTCTCACATTTTGTGGAAAAAGATACCAGGCTGCACCCCTTACAAAAAAATTTTGTCCGTGAAGGGATGAGTTTTATACTGAAAAACAACTATTTCACCTTCCTAGATGTACTGTACCATCAGATCCTTGGGACCGCGATGGGCAGTAAAGTCGCACCAACTTATGCAAATCTATTTATGGGAATTTTTGAATCTGTTTTTATTGAACAATCTGAATATCAGAACAACATTATACTCTATAAAAGATACATAGATGACTTATTTATAATTTGGGACAATAAGGAGGATAACGTGTCTAATTTTATTTCTCATATAAAAAAGAATAATTGGGGTTTATCTTTCTCCTCTACTATTAATAAGGATACAATAGATTTTCTTGACCTCACAATTGCACACAAGGAAAATAAGATTTTTACTAAGACCTTTTTTAAAAAAGTAGACACAAACGGCTACATACATTTTAATAGCGGCCACTATAATAAATGGTTGCTAAACATTCCCATTAATCAGTATCGGAGAATTAGGAAAAATTGTACACTAGATGATGATTTTAAGATACAAGCTGGAGTTTTATATGACCGTTTTAATGAAAAGATCTACCCCAAAAAACTTTTAACCCGTGCTTTTAAAGAAACCAAGAACCTGAGACAGGAGGATTTGATTATAACCTCCAATAAAATGTCTCCTCGTGATGGACCCTCTGATTTTAGCTATAATTTTATTACCACTTTTAGTCATGATAATGCGTTAATTAAGAAGACCCTTAATAAACATTGGGAGATCCTTTTGGGTGATCCTGTGCTTAAGAAGATTCTTCCATCCCATCCAGGCATCACCTACAGGAGAGCCCCGACTATTAGGAATATTGTGGCACCCAGTAGGTTGAGAGTTCCTATTAATTCTAAAGAAGAGGAACGCTCTATTGGGGTCTCAAAATGCTACAGCAAAAATTGTCTATGCTGTACATCCATTGCACACAAAAGAAAGACTTTTGGTACAGCTGAAGAACCAGATAAATATACGATCAAGGGACATCTCACATGCCATTCTGATTTTGTGGTGTATCTCATTGATTGTGCATGCGGTAAAAAATATGTAGGAAGGACTAGACAGCCCCTACATAACAGATTAAATTCCCATAGACATAACATCAAGAAAGGGTTCCTCTTACATGGATTGTCCCGACATTGCACTTTGGTACATGGAAAAAAGGCAGACATCATTATAACACCAATTGAACAAATCCCTATTGATACTCCTAATAGAATAGAGGTTTTAAATAAAAAAGAGACTTTTTGGATTTATAGATTGGATACATTGAAACCAACTGGACTTAATGAAGTAACTGACCTGTTTTACTGATTTGTTGTGCCATTTGGGAGTTTTTATTCATTCTGACTCCTTTTATTATTGTCCCCTTTTTATAGGTTCTATGTATATATATATATATTTTTTAGAGAAATATTATGTTTTTATATCTATTAATTTATATGTTGCTCTTCAGAATTTAAATAACTGCATACACAGCCACCTTGAACCAACTATATCCCTGGCCCAGGCGCCTTAGATTTTATTCCCACGGTCCCAGCTTTGGCATCTACTCCGTACCGCTGTACTATGTGTCCTCATGGTAGGGTCAAGAGCATGCGCACACATATTTTTTCCCACGCTTATGCCCGCTAATAACCTTCAGCTCGTTGATACTATGAATGATCCTCTTTGAAAAAGAAAAAGTAAATATCACATCCTTTTTAACACACAAAGAATATAGCACACATTATATTTTTATTCACATATATTTATATACACATCACTTTGTACTCATGGGTGAAAGAATTTTTATTCTATATAAAAAGTTCACAGCAAATTATGCATTTTTATTATCATTTTATTTCATCTCTTTCCTTTATCATTT
The DNA here is from genome assembly GCF_048569485.1 of Anomaloglossus baeobatrachus. Taxonomy (NCBI): domain Eukaryota; kingdom Metazoa; phylum Chordata; class Amphibia; order Anura; family Aromobatidae; genus Anomaloglossus; species Anomaloglossus baeobatrachus. The sequence continues at coordinate 953,011,620 of NC_134353.1, read as the reverse complement.
TTTCTATATTGAAATGTTTTTAATATATTTATTAAACATATGTTTTATTTAATCGTACGCATATATGACAACCTTGTGAACATAACTTTAGGGATACACAGCTTTTTGAGAACTACTGGTGGCGTACACCACAAAAATCGAAGGTTACCTTATGGGCAACTTTCTTGGAGTTCGTGTCCTGATTTTTGACATTTTTTTCTTTCCTTTTTTTTTTTTATTTTATAATTTTCCATTTTATGAATGTGTATTTCTCATATAAATTGTTTTTATGACCAGTATAATAGCATTCTACAAAGTATATGATATCTGTGAAAAACGCTGTATCATGCATGCAGATCCTTTTTTTTTTTTTTTTTTCTTTCCCTTCTGACTTTTTTCAAAGTGCCGGGAGGCGGTACTTTGTGGTTACCACAGGTATAAAAAGGCTTCATTTGTATGTACATGTAGTGTTGATTTGCTGGTCCTGAAGAAGAGGTCACAGACCTTGAAACGCGTAGACCCATGGAATAAAAGAATGTTCTGAATTATCAACATCTCCTCTGAATTTATCTGGCGGATTGCGCGGGTTTAACCCCTTCTCCTTCTCCACTTTGAGTATGCTGTATATAAAGGAGGACGGGTGCACAGCCTGACACGGTAACAAGATGGAGTGCAGTCTCTTATGGGAAGGACGAGAATCAAACAAGAGAAAAGGTCACACATAATAGAAGTGCGCATCCAATTAGAATTAATAGATAAGTTTATTGAATCTATTGGAAACACACATAAAAACACACACACAATTAGTACTGGCACAAAGAATGATGTAAAACACAGACACATATATATATATATATATATATATAGCAAAAAGTGGTTGATCCCTAAGGTCACACATAGTTGGTGACCGGGCCCGGTTTCAGTTTGCATTTGTCAGTCATGTGAGCAGAAATACCATGCATAAAGGAGACGGAGGACACAAGATATATTAGCATGCGGCAGTAAAGAGCAGAGAAGCAGGGAGCACGTCAGTAAAGAGCAGAGAAGCAGGGAGCACGTCAGTAAAGAGGGTCGTGGAGGGAGCACGTCAGTAAAGAGGGTCGTGGAGAGAGCCCCCCGCGATCCGCTGTATAGCAGCTTCATCAGGGGCAGCGGAGCAGTGTGACAGCCGGTGATGGAGGAGTATGCATGCAGCACATTCTCCAGCCTCTCCCCATTCAGTTTCATCACTTTCCATCCATTTCAGCCTCTTCCTCAGGCTCTAGACCTCTTTGTTGGGTCCAGCAGGAAATTACTCGCATTTCATATTGATTTGCATTGTACTCGCTATTCAGCACGAATATTACAAACTACTCGTTCACAGTATAGCGATTATAAATATTTCGGTCCTCGCTCATCTCTAGACGGTACTCCTCAATTACATCAAAGCTGAGCCCAGATGTGGGGTACCATAGACAGAGTAAACAAGTGGTCACAGAGGAAAGTGGGGAGGGGGTCGTGGAGGGGTCAATTGGAGAGAGACCAGATTTACTCAAGCCGTAGAGGGAAGGGATGACAGTTGTTGGGAAAGTTGAGTACCCTCCTCATAAATGCTTTTTTTCTGATCACTTTACACTTTTAGGCTACATGCGCACGCTGCTTCTTTTTCGTGTTCACAAACTGCAGCCAAAACTGCACCTTGTCAGAGAGGGCCTGGAAATGTCACAAAAAATGTAGGTGCTTTTTTGGTGCATTTTTGCTGCTTTTTTGGTGCGTTTTTGGCTGCAGTTTTGTCAACAATTGTTTCATGTATTTTTCCTGAGGAAGGGGGAACATTTAACTCCGAAACGCGTTGTGGCTTATAATCTTGCAATAAGAAAAGTTTTTTGGAACAATACCATCATCTTTATGAACTTTAATAGCAGCGCAGCCAATACCGTGGTTTTTTCATTATCCCCAAATTCATGTATTTTTCAGTTCAAACAAGCCCATAAAGCTTGTTGAATTGAAAAAAAAAATTAGAAAAAAATAAATAATTAAAAAAAAACTGGCGTGCGGTCCCCCCAATTTTAATGCCAGCCAGATAAAGCCATACGTCTGAAGGCTGGTATTCTCAGGATGGGGAGCTCCACGTTATGGGGAGCACCCCAGCCTAACAATATCAGTCAGCAGCCGCCCAGAATTGCCGCATACATTAGATGCGACTGTTCTGGGACAGTACCCGGCTCTTCCCGATTTGCCCTGGTGCGTTGGCAAATCGGGGTAATAAGGAGTTATTGGCAGCCCATAGCTGCCACTAAATCCTAGATTAATCATGTCAGGCGTCTATGAGACACCCTACATGATTAATCTGTAAATAAACACCCCCCCCCCCGAAAAATCCTTTATTAGAAATAAAAAACACAAACACATTCCCTCATTACCAATTTATTAACCCCGACAAAGCCCTCCATGTCCGGCGTAATCCAGCATGCTCCAGCGTCGCATCCAGCTCTGCTGCATGGAGGTGACCGGAGAAGCAGCAGACACCGCCGCTCCGGTCACCTCCATGCAGCTAATGAAGACAGCCGCGCGATCAGCTGAGCTGTCACCGAGGTTACCCGCGGCCACCGCTGAATCCAGCGGTGGCCGCGAGTAACCTCAGTGACAGCTCAGCTGATCGCGCTACAGCGTGGAGCCGGCGGCAGGAGCGTGGAGCCGGCGGCAGGAGCGTGGAGCCGGCAGGAGCGTGGAGCACGGGACTTTCAGCGGTGGCCGTGGCGGTGAGAGGGGTCCATCATCTCCCCTGTGCGTGCATGCTGGGGACAGCGGTACTTCGGGGAACACGTGGAGGACGGGACTATCAGCGGCGGCAGCGAGAGGGGGATGGACGTTGGCAGCTGAAAACATTGATTTTTCCCTCTCGCTGCCACCGCTGCTGATAGTCCCGTCCTCCACATTATCTCCCCTGTGCGTGCACGCTGGGGACAGTGGTACTTCGGGGAACACGTGGAGGACGGGACTATCAGCGGCGGCAGCGAGAGGGAAAAATCAATGTTTTCAGCTGCCAATGTCCATCCCCCTCTCGCTGCCACTGCTGATAGTCCCGTCCTCCATATCATCTCCCCTGGGGACAGCGGTACTTCGGGGAACACGTGGAGGACGGGACCACTTGCCTGACCTCACTTCCTGACAAATCACCTGCGTTTTTGCTAGCAAAAACGCAGGTAAAAGGCAGGTAAAATGCACCACTTTTGATTAGCATGCATTTTTCCTGCGTTTTTGATGCCCTCATTGATTTCAATGGGTGACAAATGTTGACAAAAACGCAGGAAGAATGAACATGCTGCATTTTTTTTGTCACAAACTTTTGACAAAAAAAACGCTGACAAATAAACTGCAACGTGCGCAGCAAATCTGACTTCTCATAGACTTTGCTGGGAAGTCAGATGTCAGAAAGTTCTGCTGACAAAACTGCAGCCAAAAAAGCAGCAAAAAAGCAGGAAAAAAAGCAGCGTGCGCATGTAGCCTTAGTACAATAGCGGATGCGTGGATTACAGCCGACGGGTGGATTACAGTGGATGTGTGGATTATAGCTGATGTGTGGATTATAGCGGACGGGTGGATTACAGCTGATATATTCTACTTGTTTCTAGCTGAGATAATGAACTTTATCTTGGTGATTATTAGTAAAAATTCTAAAACCGCTTGAAAATCACTGAAGTAGATAAATTCCCGCCCGGACGGCAGACACCTCCGAAAACTGCAGGGATTAAGTACGGTGATAGACACCATTATTATTAATCTTCACAGCCTCCATAATAACAGGGTCTGTCCCGCATGACTGGTGCCAGCAAATGTGGGGTTAATATTCACAAAGGTAATTACTGCAAAGATCTGCAATCACATCAGATATTCACCAATTCCTCATTTACTCCAACATGTTCCTGCAGCAAAAAGAGGAAACAAATGTAGCATTAACCCTTTACTATTATCCTGTAAACACCAACACACACCTATACAGTGCAACCGTGAGAGAGGGGCCACTAAACCAGTGTGCACTGCATTCACTGACCAACTGGCCCTTAGGACTACAAAAGGAGTGAGTGTGTGTGTGTATGTATGTATGTATGTATACATACATACTTACATAATATATATTCCTCCTGATAACCCCTCGCTCCACGTGTTATGCCATTCATTACAATCTGGGGATCTGGTCACTATAACACCAGCGACGTATGTTCATATATTCATTCTCCATTTAATAACAGAGGGTCTCAGAAATGACGAGGCGGTGACCCCTAACAGTGATATTCTTCTGTACGCCTTTCTTTTGGGAAAACAATTTTAAATGTGACCCCAGATCTTTCATCTATGGGCTTGATACCACTAATGCCGGCGTCACACGGTACGATCTATCGTGCAATCGCACGAGCGATCGTACCCACCTCCGTCGTTTGTGCGTCACGGGCAATTAGTTGCCTGTGGCGCACAAAGTCGTTAACCCCCTGTCACACGCACTTACCTCCCGGACGACCTCGCTGTGGGCGGTGAACATCCACTTCCTGAAGGGGGAAGGACGTTCAGCGTCACAGCGACGTCACACAGCGGCCGCCCAATAGAAGCGGAGGGGCAGAGATGAGCGGGACGTAAACATCCTGCCCACCTCCTTCCTTCCGCATTGCCGGAGGACGCAGGTAAGCTGTGTTCATCGTTCCCAGGGTGTCACACACTGCGATGTGTGCTACCCCAGGTACAATTAACAACCGGAGCACAGAAGAAGAAGCGACTTTTTGAAAATGAGCGACTTGTCAACGAGCAACGATAAGGTAAGTATTTTTGCTCGTTCACAGTCGCTCGTAGCTGTCACACGCTACGATATATCAAACTATGCCGGATGTGCGTCACTTACGACGTGACTCCGCCGACATATCGCACGATATATCTTAGTGTGTGACGCCGGCATTATACTTAATACTTCCAACAATCACATGTAAGAGATGGATCATAGAGACCTATTAGTAGGTATTGACACTACCTCAGGTTTATAAGGATTACCCCTGGTTTACTGGAGACAAAAAACACCAAAAATTACAGCATCAGAGAGGGGAAAAGAAAAACCTTTCATAAAATCCCAATAGTGACATCTGCCAAAAAGTCTCCCCCATCAATGTAGAGTCATATGGTCGGGTCATTCACATTCCACAGTGGCAAATCAATATCAGGTGTAGATTACCCTGCAATATAACTAGACCTGACCCTGTGTGCCCCAGACTCCTGCCCTAACCAGAGCAGCACCCCGCACTACACATGGGGGAGAGACAGACCCCGCACTACACATGGGGGAGAGACAGACCCCGCACTACACATGGGGGAGAGACAGACCCCGCACTACACATGGGGGAGAGACAGACCCCGCACTACACATGGGGGAGAGACAGACCCCGCACTACACATGGGGGAGAGACAGACCCCGCACTACACATGAGCGAGAGAGAGCGACAGACCCCGCACTACACATGGGGGAGAGACAGACCCCGCACTACACATGGGGGAGAGACAGACCCCGCACTACACATGGGGGAGAGACAGACCCCGCACTACACATGGGGGAGAGAGAGCGACACACGGTTTATGAGTAACTCCTCTAAAATCTGGACAATTTTAGGACCAAGAATAAAGTGTTGGAGTTGCCCGATCTGCTGCAGTTTCCTCCTCAGATCGGATTCAGTTGGTGCCGACAGAAAAAAAGGGAAGACGACATCTCCACTTTTATCTTTTCACATAATTTCCCCTTATTCTCTTTAGTTATTTTTTTTTGTGTTTTTTAGTTGATTTTTCACAACATCATCTCATCCTCTTTACAATAAAGGATCTTCTGTTGTTTTCTTTTGATTTTTCCTGATTGACATAAAAGATGAACAAAGACCAAATTATGGAGAAGATATTAAACCTGAGTCTGGAGATAATCTGCCATCTTACTGGAGAGGTGAGAGGCTCTGATGTCATCACATTACATCATTATCTATGGGAATAACAGAGGATATGACCGGGGAGGTGAGAGGTTCTGATGTCATCACATTACATCATTATCTATGGGGATAACAGAGGATATGACCGGGGAGGTGAGAGGTTCTGATGTCACCACATTACATCATTATCTATGGGGATAACAGAGGATATGACCGGGGAGGTGAGAGGTTCTGATGTCATCACATTACATCATTATCTATGGGGATAAAAGAGGATATGACCGGGGAGGTGAGAGGCTCTGATGTCATCATATTACATCATTATCTATGGGAATAACAGAGGATATGACCGGGGAGGTGAGAGGTTCTGATGTCATCACATTACATCATTATCTATGGGAATAACAGAGGATATGACCGGGGAGGTGAGAGGCTCTGATGTCATCACATTACATCATTATCTATGGGGATAACAGAGGATATGACCGGGGAGGTGAGAGGCTCTGATGTCATCACATTACATCATTATCTATGGGGATAATAGAGGATATGACCGGGGAGGTGAGAGGCTCTGATGTCATCACATTACATCATTATCTATGGGAATAACAGAGGATATGACCGGGGAGGTGAGAGGCTCTGATGTCACCACATTACATCATTATCTATGGGGATAACAGAGGATATGACCGGGGAGGAGAGAGGCTGTGATGTCATCACATTACATCATTATCTATGGGAATAACAGAGGATATGACCGGGGAGGTGAGAGGCTCTGATGTCATCACATTACATCATTATCTATGGGGATAACAGAGGATATGACCGGGGGGGTGATGGACTCTGGAAATGTCTGTAGTGATATTATTAATGTCTCCACACTCAGGATTACGCAGTAGTGAAGACCTCTAGTGATCGCTGTCAGGCCCCTGTGTCTGAAGGACGGGGAGGAACCCTGAGCCCAATCCCGGGGCCTCCACCTCACCCCCGGATACATGAGGACATCAATGACCAGAAGATCTTAGAACTCACCAACAAGATGCTTGAGCTGCTGACTGGAGAGGTGACACTGCTGGGAATGCTGGGACATTATACAGGACGGCACTGGAGGATTCTGGGTGATGACGGTAGCATTGTGTTGTCAGGTTCCTATAAGGTGTCAGGACGTCACTGTCTATTTCTCCATGGAGGAGTGGAAGTATCTAGAAGGACACAAGGAGCGGTACAAGGAGGTGATGATGGAGGAGCCCCAGCCCCGCACATCACCAGGTAATAGACAGGACTGAATACACCCGGCCTATAATTATCTGTAAGTAATAATGATGTCCGTCCTGTCCGTGTCTCCTGCAGGTCTCTCCAGTACGAGGACGACCCCAGAGAGATGTCCCGCTCCTCCTCCTCCTCCACAGGATCCTCAGGTAGATGGAGATCTCCCCTATGAGGTGTAGACGGCTGTGACCTCCTTGTGTTCAGTCTTGTTTTCTCCTCCAGTATTAGATGTTTTATACTTGTGTAATGAGAGCGGTGGAGACGGCAGGATCACAGCTGACCACAGACCTCACATGTCCGGATCTTATCTCCATTATTCCCGGGGACTTTTACAATATTTTGTTTTGCAGCTTTTGGATCCGGATAAAGATCTGAACAATATTAATTCTCCAGAGAGAAATGTGAGGGGCGATCAGCGGAGTAACGAGGGGATTCCTACAGATCACCGCCCCGGTGAGTACAGACCACCCAATAACACACACAGGTCACACATTCCTATTTTCCGCTCTTTGCTGTGTCAGTTTCTCCAGCGGTATATTAACCCTTCATGTACAATACACATGAAATGTGAATGAATCTGTGATGCCGGTGCAGGTGATAACACGGGATGTGCAGTTATGTTATAGAGGAGAAATACAGCTGGACATGAATTCTGCCGATGTGAGCGAGGACGAGCTCCAGCTCTTTCCTATTATCCGCTGTCAGGGCTGATGAGGGGTTTTTCCAGTTTAACCCCTTCAGCCCCCTGGCACTTTCCGTTTTTGCGTTTTTTGTTTTTTGCTCTCCTTCTGAGAGCCGTAACTTTTTTATTTTTCCGTCAATCTTGCCGTATAAGGGCTTGTTTTTTGCGGGACGAGTTGTACTTTTAAATGAAACCATAAGTTTTGTCATATAGTGTACTGGAAAAGGGCAAAAAAATTCCAAGTGCGGAAAAATTGCAAAAAAAGTGTGATCGTACAATAGTTTTTGGGATCTTTTATTCACTGTGTTCACTATATGGTAAAACTGATGTATCTATGTGATGCCTGAGGGCGGTGCGAGTTTGTAGACACCAAACATGTATAGGTTTACTTGTATCTAAGGGGTTAAAGAAAATTCACAAGCTTGTCCAAAAAAAAGTGGCGCACGTTTTGCGCCATTTTCCAAAACCCATAGCATTCTCATTTTTCGGGATCTGAGACTTAGTGATGGCTTATTTTTTGCGACTCGACCTGAAGTTTTTAACGGTACCATTTTTGGGCAGGTGCTACGTTTTGATCGCCTGTTATTGCATTGTGCGCAAAATTTGCTGCGACCAAAAAACGTAATTTTGGCGTTTGGAATTTTTTTGCCGCTACGCCATTTACTGATCAGATTAATTGATTTTATATTTTGATCGAGCATTTCTGAACGCGGCGATACCAAATATGTGTATATTTTTTATTTTTTTAAAGGGAACCTGTCATCAGAAATTTAGCTTGAAACCTAAAAGTCTCCCCCTCTGCAGCTCCTGGGCTGCATTCTAGCAGGTTCCTGTACTTTTTGTGGCCCCTTTTAAACCAAATTAAATACTTTATAAACTTGTACCTTTTGCTATATACATTTTGTAAATTGTCCATGGGGGCGGGCTCTCTGCTGACTGTTGCTGTTCCTCCAGCACATTGACGCCGTCCCCCCACGCTCCATTTCATCCATCAGGACACCGACCACTGCGCCCGAGGTGCCGCCCACGCCAGGATCGCTGGTGACGTGTGTCACAAGCACGAGATTATGGGCGGCGCTGTGATTGCATCGCAAGTGCCCGCCCATAATCTCGTGGACGCGCTGTCCCCACTGCCTCCAGCGTTCTGCGCAAGCACTCGCCGGCCAAATGACCTGACGTCACCTCCTTCCCATCTTACCCTGCAGCAGGGCAAGATGGGAAAGAGGTGACGTCAGGTATTCTGGCCAGCAAGCGCTTGCGCAGAACGCTGGAGGAAGAGGGGAAAGTGCGGTCACGAGGTTATGGGCGGCACTTGCTGATGACACTCACAGCGCCGCCCATAACCTCGTGCCTGCGCAAAATGTCACCAGCGGTCACATGTGCACACAGTGCACAGTCCCGCTACAGTCGCACAGCGCATGCGCGGGACCACGGGCGCCCAGGGGCGGCGTCCTGAGATATGAAATTCAGCGTTGGGGGGTGGCGTAAATCTGCTGGAGGAACAGCAACGGTCAGCAGAAAGCCCGCCCCCATGGACGATTTACAAAATTTACATAGCAAAAGGTACAAGTTTATAAAGTATTTAATTTGGTTTAAAAGGTGCCACAAAAAGTACAAGAACCTTTCTAGAATGCAGCCCAGGAGCTGCAGAGGGGGAAACCTTTAGGTTTAAAGCAAAATTTCTGATGACAGGTTCCCTTTAACCCTTTAATTTGAATGGGGTGAAAGGGGGGTGATTTGAACTTTTTAGGTTTTTTTTTATTTCTTTGTCGCTCTATTGGGAGACCCAGACAATTGGGTGTATAGCTACTGCCTCCGGAGGCCACACAAAGTATTACACTTAAAAGTGTAAGGCCCCTCCCCTACTGCCTATACACCCCCCGTGGGATCACGGGTTCCTCAGTTTTCAAGCTTTGTGCGAAGGAGGCTGACATCCACGCATAGCTCCACTGTTTAGTCAGCAGCAGCTGCTGACTATGTCGGATGGAAGAAAAGAGGGCCCATACTAGGGCCCCCAGCATGCTCCCTTCTCACCCCACTCTTTGTCGGCGGTGTTTGTTAAGGTTGAGGTACCCATTGCGGGTACGGAGGCTGGAGCCCACATGCTGCTTTCCTTCCCCATCCCCTTAGGGCTCTGGGTGAAGTGGGATCTTACCGGTCTCCAGGCACTGAGGCCGAGCTCCATCCACAGCCCCTGGGATCTGCTGGACATGGAGCTGAGTATCGTCAGGGACAGGGCCCTGCTACATTAAGGTACTCTGTGTCCCCGTGCAAATCGCGCACACACACACCAGCATTGCTGGGTGTGTTAGTGCGCCCGGGACAACAGCGCTGCGCGCGTGTGCCACACTATCTTCAGCTAGCTGAAGGAGTTAATGGTTTGGAAACGGTCGCGCCGGCCGCTGCTGTCAGTTTTAACTGCGGCGCGGCTGGGACTTGTGGTTCGCCGGGGACTTCCGCGCTCGCCGTGCATATTTGACGGCCGCGCTTACTACTACAGTCCCCGGCTTTTTGCGGCCTAGTTCGTTTCGTTCCCGCCCCCAGGCCTGCCAGTCAGAGTGGGGGCGGGACGCTGTGCAGAACGTCAGCGCCGAGGGCTGGAGTTTACTTTACATACTCCAGCCCTCACACTGAACACAGTGAGACGCTGGTTTCCCGCTCTTCGTCTGAGGCACGCCCACGGTCCGCCCCTCTTCACTGAACGCCGGCAGCCATTCCTGACGTGCTGTTTGAGCTGGAGAAGGGGAGACAAGTTATGGGAGACCCAGGCACGGGATTCTAGCGACCACACACCCGCTTTCAGCGGGCGGTAAGCGGCACCTCTGGTGCCTGCCCCACTTGTGCTGCAGTGTTCATTTGTATTTTTATGCTATACATTGCACTGTACTGGCGCTGGTAATTCTTCACTATATACCCTCTTGGATTGCTCTGAGACAACAGCATGTCGTCCGCAAAAACCAAGGGTGCCAAGGCACAGGCTTTCTATGCTGCCTGTACCGCATGTGGGGCTACTCTACCGGCAGGTTCCACTGACCCCCATTGTGTGCAGTGCTCGGCCCCTGTGGCACTTGTTCGGCCGGGGCCTCTGCTAGAGGTGACCCAGGGAGAACCACCTGGGAATACTGTCCAGGTGACGGGGACAGAGTTTGCAGCTTTGCTGATAGATTATCTGTGACTATGACTAAAATCCTAGAAACTTTGCAGTCTAGACCAGTAACTCAGACCATGGGCACGGTTGAATCACTGTCCCCTGGTCCCCCTCAGTTGGAACAGCTCCGGGCTCCGGAGGTGTCCCATGCATTCCAGGGTGACGGCTCTGACACGGACGACAGTCCCAGACAGCCTAAGCGAGCTCGCTATGAGCGACCCTCGACTTCATCACACTGGTCAGGGTCCCAACAGGATGACTCTCTGTACGACGAGGCAGAGGTAGCTGATCAGGATTCTGATCCTGAGACCGCTCTCAATCTGGATACACCGGATGGTGACGCCATAGTGAATGATCTCATAGCGTCCATCAATAAAATGTTGGATATTTCTCCCCAAGCTCCTCCAGCGGAGGAGTCAGCTTCACAGCAGGAGAAATTCCATTTCAGGTACCCCAAGCGTAAATTAAGTGCCTTTCTGGACCACTCTGACTTCAGAGAAGCAGTTCAGAAACACTACGCTTATCCAGATAAGCGTTTCTCCAAACGGCTTAAGGATACACGCTATCCCTTTCCCCCTGACGTGGTCAAGAGCTGGACCCTGTGTCCAAAGGTGGATCCTCCAATCTCCAAGCTTGCGGCTAGATCTTTAGTTGCAGTGGAAGATGGGGCTTCACTTAAAGATGCCACTGATAGACAGATGGAGCTCTGGCTGAAATCCATCTATGAAGCTATCGGCGCGTCGTATGCTCCTGCATTCGCAGCTGTATGGGCACTCCAAGCTATTTCAGCTGGTCTTGCGCAAATTGACACTGTCACGCGTACATCTGTTCCGCAAGTAGCGTCCTTAACCTCTCAAATGACTGCATTTGCGTCTTACGCTATCAATACTGTCCTGGACTCTACGAGCCGTACGGCAGTGGCGTCCGCCAACTCCGTGGTTTTACGCAGAGCATTGTGGTTAAGGGAATGGAAGGCAGATTCTGCTTCCAAAAAGTGCTTAACCAGTTTGCCATTTGCTGGTGACAGACTGTTTGGTGAGAGATTGGATGAAATCATTAAACAATCCAAGGGTAAGGATTCATCCTTACCTCAGCCCAGACCAAATAAACCCCAACAGAGGAGGGGACAGTCGAGGTTTCGGTCCTTTCGAGGCTCGGGCAGGTCCCAATTCTCCTCGTCCAAAAGGACTCAAAAGGATCAGAGGAGTTCAGATTCTTGGCGGGCTCAGTCACGCCCAAAGAAAGCAGCCGGAGGAACCGCTACCAAGGCGGCTTCCTCATGGCTTTCGGCCTCCTCTCTCCGCATCCTCGGTCGGTGGCAGGCTCTCCCGCTTTTGCGACATTTGGCTGCCACAGGTCAAAGACCGTTGGGTGAGAGACATTTTGTCTCACGGGTACAGGATAGAGTTCAGTTCTCGTCCTCCAACTCGATTCTTCAGAACTTCTCCGCCTCCCGACCGAGCCGATGCTCTTCTGCAGGCGGTGTGCTCTCTAAAGGCAGAAGGAGTGGTGATCCCTGTTCCTCTTCAGGAGCAAGGTCACAGTTTTTACTCCAATTTGTTTGTGGTGCCAAAAAAAAAAGGACGGGTCTTTCCGTCCTGTTCTGGACCTAAAACTGCTCAACAAGCATGTGAAAACCAGGCGATTCCGGATGGAATCCCTCTGCTCCGTCATCGCCTCAATGTCTCAAGGAGATTTCCTAGCATCAATAGACATCAAAGATGCTTATCTCCACGTGCCGATTGCTCCAGAGCACCAGCGTTTTCTACGCTTCGTTATAGGAGACGAACACCTTCAGTTCGTAGCCCTGCCTTTCGGTCTGGCGACAGCCCCAAGAGTCTTCACCAAGGTCATGGCAGCAGTAGTAGCTGTCCTGCACTCTCAGGGTCACTCTGTGATCCCTTACTTGGACGATCTACTTGTCAAGGCACCCTCTCAAGAGGCATGCCAACACAGCCTGAACGTTGCGCTGGAGACTCTCCAGAGTTTCGGGTGGATCATCAACTTTTCAAAGTCAAATCTCACCCCGACCCAATCGATAACATACCTTGGCATGGAGTTTCATACTCTCTCAGCGAAAGTGATGCTTCCGCTGGACAAACAGCGTTCACTACAGACAGGGGTGCAACCTCTCCTTCAGGGCCAGTCGCACCCCTTGAGACGCCTCATGCACTTCTTAGGGAAGATGGTAGCAGCAATGGAGGCAGTCCCTTTCGCGCAGTTTCATCTGCGTCCACTACAATGGGACATTCTCCGCCAATGGGACGGGAAGTCGACGTCCCTAGACAGGAACGTCTCCCTTTCTCAGGTGGCCAAGGATTCTCTTCAGTGGTGGCTTCTTCCCACCTCATTGTCAATAGGAAAGTCTTTCCTACCCCCATCCTGGGCGGTGGTCACAACGGACGCGAGTCTATCAGGGTGGGGAGCAGTGTTTCTCCACCACAGGGCTCAAGGTACGTGGACTCAGCAAGAGTCCACCCTTCAGATCAATGTTCTGGAAATCAGAGCAGTGTATCTTGCCCTACAAGCCTTCCGGCAGTGGCTGGAAGGCAAGCAGATCCGAATTCAGTCGGACAACTCCACAGCGGTGGCATACATCAACCACCAAGGAGGGACACGCAGTCGGCAAGCCTTCCAGGAAGTCCGGTGGATTCTGACGTGGGTGGAAGGCACGGCATCCACCATATCCGCAGTTCACATCCCGGGCGTAGAAAACTGGGAAGCAGACTTCCTCAGTCGCCAGGGTATGGACGCAGGGGAATGGTCTCTTCACCCGGACGTGTTTCAGGAAATTTGTCGCCGCTGGGGGATGCCGGACGTCGACCTAATGGCGTCCCGGCACAACAACAAGGTTCCGGCCTTCATGGCACGGTCTCACGATCTCAGAGCTCTGGCGGCGGACGCCTTAGTTCAGGATTGGTCGCAGTTTCAACTCCCTTATGTGTTCCCACCTCTGGCACTGTTGCCCAGAGTGCTACGCAAGATCAGGTCCGACTGCCACCGCGCCATCCTCGTCGCTCCAGACTGGCCAAGGAGGTCGTGGTACCCGGATCTGTGGCATCTCACGGTAGGACAACCGTGGGCGCTACCAGACCGGCCAGACTTGTTGTCTCAAGGGCCGTTTTTCCATCAGAATTCTGCGGCCCTCAACCTGACTGTGTGGCCATTGAATCCTGGATCCTAGCGTCTTCAGGATTATCTCAAGGGGTCATTGCCACCATGAGACAGGCTAGGAAACTATCCTCTGCCAAGATCTACCACAGGACGTGGAAGATATTCTTATCTTGGTGCTCTGCTCAGGAAGCTTCTCCCTGGCCATTTGCATTGCCTACTTTTCTTTCCTTCCTGCAATCCGGATTGGAAAAAGGTTTGTCGCTCGGCTCCCTCAAGGGACAAGTCTCAGCGCTATCTGTATTTTTTTCAGAAGCGCCTAGCACGACTTCCTCAGGTACGCACGTTCCTGCAAGGGGTTTGTCATATCGTCCCTCCTTACAAGCGGCCGTTAGAGCCCTGGGATCTGAACAGGGTTCTAATTGCTCTCCAGAAGCCGCCTTTTGAGCCTATGAGGGATGTTTCCCTTTCTCGCCTTTCACAGAGAGTGGCCTTTCTAGTAGCGGTCACGTCTCTTCGGAGAGTGTCCGAGCTAGCAGCGCTGTCATGCAAATCTCCCTTCCTGGTGTTTCACCAGGACAAGGTAGTTCTGCGCCCGATTCCGGAGTTTCTCCCTAAGGTGGTATCCTCCTTTCATCTCAATCAGGATATCTCCTTACCTTCTTTGTGTCCTCGTCCAGTTCATCAATGTGAAAAGGATTTGCATTTGTTGGATCTGGTGAGAGCACTCAGAATCTACATTTCCCGCACGGCACCTCTGCGCCGCTCGGATGCACTCTTTGTCCTTGTCGCTGGCCAGCGTAAAGGGTCGCAGGCTTCCAAGTCAACCTTGGCTCGGTGGATCAAGGAACCAATTCTTGAAGCCTACCGTTCTGCGGGGCTTCCGGTTCCCTCAGGGCTGAAGGCCCATTCTACCAGAGCCGTGGGTGCGTCCTGGGCATTACGACACCAGGCTACGACTCAGCAGGTGTGCCAGGCGGCTACCTGGTCGAGTCTGCACACTTTTACCAAACATTATCAGGTGCATACCTATGCTTCGGCGGACGCCAGCCTAGGTAGACAAGTCCTTCAGGCGGCGATTGCCCACCTGTAGAAAAGGGGCCGTTTTTACGGCCCTATCATGAGGTATTATTTTACCCACCCAGGGATTGCTTTTGGACATCCCAATTGTCTGGGTCTCCCAATAGAGCGACAAAGAAGAAGGGAATTTTGTTTACTTACCGTAAATTCCTTTTCTTCTAGCTCTAATTGGGAGACCCAGCTCCCGCCCCTGTTTTTTTGTATACACATGTTGTTCAGGTTGAATGGTTTCAGTTCTCCGATATTCCTTCGGATTGAATTTGCTTAAACCAGTTTATTGGCTTTCCTCCTTCTTGCTTTTGCACTAAAACTGAGGAACCCGTGATCCCACGGGGGGTGTATAGGCAGTAGGGGAGGGGCCTTACACTTTTAAGTGTAATACTTTGTGTGGCCTCCGGAGGCAGTAGCTATACACCCAATTGTCTGGGTCTCCCAATTAGAGCTAGAAGAAAAGGAATTTACGGTAAGTAAACAAAATTCCCTTCTTTTTAAACTTTTTTTTTTACTTTTTTTTATTTTAATAGTCCTCCTAGGGGGCTATAGCGATCAGCAATCCGATCGCTCTTATCTATCTGCTGATCACAGCTATACAGCTGTAAACAGCAGATTCAGTCACTTTCTGTTTCACCCTGCTCCGAGCCGGGTGAAAACGAAAGTGAAACTTCGTAGCTGCAGGCGTCATCACAAGACCCTGTGCTACGATGGCAACCACCGAAAGTGACGTGATCATGTCACATGACGGGGGCGGGGTAAGTAACTGTTATGGCGGCGCCCATATACATATCACTGCCAGATTTTGGCAGCGAAATGTAAGGGGTTAATGGCCGCAGGTGGAAGCGATTCCACTCGCGGCTAGCAGGCACACATGTCAGCTGTTGAAAACAGCTGTTGATCGTGGGCAGGCGGCGGCGATTAACTGCACACGATCCATGACGTACCCAGTACGTCATGGGTCGTTAAGGACTAAAGGTGGTGTCACACACAGCGACAACGACGTCGCTGCTAAGTCGCCATTTTCTGTGACATAGCAGTGACCATCGCTGTGTGTGACATCCAGCAACGACCTGGCCCTTGCTGTGAGGTCGCCGCTCGTTGCTGAATGTCCTGGTTCATTTTTTGCTCGTTGCTCTCCCGCTGTGAAGCACACATTGCTGTGTGTGACAGCAAGAGAGCGACACTGAATGTGCAGGGAGCCGGCTTCTGGCAGCCTGTGGTAAGCTGTAACCAAGGTAAACATCGGGTAACCAAGGGAAGCCCTTTCCTTGGTTACCTGATATTTACCTTAGTTACTAGCCTCCGCCGCTCTCACGCTGCCAGTGCCGGCTCCCTGCACACGTAGGTGGAGTACACATCGGGTAATTAACCCGATGTGTACTCTGGCTAGGAGTGCAGGGGAGCCAGTGCTAAGCGGTGTGCCCTGGTAACCAATGTAAATATCAGGTAACCAAGAAAAGTACTTTCCTTGGTAACCGGATATTTACCTTAGTTACCAAGCGCAGCATCGCTTCCACGCGTCGCTGGGGGCTGGTCACTGGTCGCTGATGAGATCTGCCTGTTTGATAGCTCACCAGCGACCATGTAACGTCGCAGCAGCGATCCTGATAAGGACAGATCGTCGTCGTGATCGCTGCTGCGTCGCTACGTGTGGCCCCAGCTTAAGAATCCATTCTCTCCTATTACACTCATGTCAGTGTGTGACAGATACAGAACATGGAGACATAAACCCAAATAACAGGAGCGGATGGAGATTACTGCTCTGAGGGTCGTTAATGCTGCTCACCAGGGAGGAGGAAGAGACAGAGATGGCAGAGTGTTATTATCACATAACAAATATCATGGTTACATGAAAGATAAGCGTCACCTCTTATATATAACCCATTGTGTGCGGATAGGATGTCCGGGGTCCGGCAATTTACTCCTGATATTGGGGGGATTCTTGAGAGATTCTTCTACTGACGTCATTTCATCAGTGAATGTGCAGGAGACGAGTTTAATAATAGAGAAAGGATAAAGTATTTCTAGATTCTGATCTGATTTTCTTCTAGAAGAGAAAATGTTCAGGTTTTTTTTTCTTTTTAATCACAAGATGCTAAAATGTAACAAATCTCTCCTCGGTTGCTCATTTCTGTTGCTGACTCTTCCATATTAGGCTAGTTTCACACTTGCGTTGTGCGGCATCCGTCAGAATACGTTGTGTGATGCATGTGACTGATGCTTTGTAAATAGTGTGATAATAAAGACAACGGATTCCTGTGGAATAACGTGTTGCGTTCTTTTAGTTTTCTTTAGCCGAGAGAGAGACCGAGCCCCCATCATCACTGCACACACGCAGCCACTACCGCCCCCATCATCACCGCACACACGCAGGCACCACTGCCCCCATCATCACTGCACACACGCAGGCACTACTGCCCCCATCATCACTGCACTCACGCAGGCACCACTGCCCCCATCATCACTGCACACACGCAGGCACTACTGCCCCCATCATCACTGCACTCACGCAGGCACTACTGCCCCCATCATCTCCGCACACACGCAGGCACTACCGCCCCCATCATCACCGCACATACCGGCACTACTGCCCCCATCATCACCGCACACACGCAGGCACTACTGCCCCCATCATCACTGCACTCACGCAGGCACTACCGCCCCCATCATCTCCGCACACACGCAGGCACTACCGCCCCCATCATCACCGCACACACCGGCACTACCGCCCCCATGATCACTGCACACACGCAGGCACTACCGCCCCCATCATCACTGCACACACCGGCACTACCGCCCCATCATCACCGCACTCACGCAGGCACTACCGCCCCCATCATCACCGCACACACGCAGGCACTACCGCCCCCATCATCACCGCGCACACGCAGGCACTACCGCCCCCATCATCACCGCACACACGCAGGCACTACTGCCCCCCATCATCACCGCGCACACACAGGCACTACTGCCCCCCATCATCACTGCACACACGCAGGCACTACTGCCCCCATCATCACTGCACACACGCAGTCACTACTGCCCCCATCATCACTGCACACACGCAGGCACTACTGCCCCCATCATCACTGCACACACGCAGGCACTACTGCCCCCATCATCACTGCACACACGCAGGCACTACTGCCCCCATCATCACTGCACACACGCAGGCACTACTGCCCCCATCATCACTGCACACACGCAGGCACTACTGCCCCCATCATCACTGCACACACGCAGGCACTACTGCCCCCATCATCACCGCGCACACGCAGGCACTACTGCCCCATCATCACCGCGCACACGCAGGCACTACTGACCCATCATCACCGCGCACACGCAGGCACTACTGCCCCCATCATCACCGCACACACGCAGGCACTACTGCCCCCATCATCACTGCACACACGCAGGCACTACTGCCCCCATCATCACCGCGCACACGCAGGCACTACTGCCCCATCATCACCGCGCACACGCAGGCACTACTGACCCATCATCACCGCGCACACGCAGGCACTACTGCCCCCATCATCACTGCACACACGCAGGCACTACTGCCCCCATCATCACTGCACACACACAGGTACTACTTGCCCCATCATCACTGCACACACGCAGGCACTACTGACCCCATCATCACTGCACACACGCAGGCACTACTGCCCCCATCATCACTGCACACACGCAGGCACTACTGCCCCCATCATCACTGCACACACGCAGGCACTACTGCCCCCATTATCACTGCACACACGCAGGCACTACTGCCCCCATCATCACTGCACACACGCAGGCACTACTGCCCCCATCATCACTGCACACACGCAGGCACTACTGCCCCCATCATCACTGCACACACGCAGGCACTACTGCCCCCATCTTCACTGCACACACGCAGGCACTACTGCCCCCATCATCACTGCACACACGCAGGCACTACTGCCCCCATCATCACTGCACACACGCAGGCACTACTGCCCCCATCATCACTGCACACACGCAGGCACTACTGCCCCATCATCACTGCACACACGCAGGCACTACTGCCCCCATCATCACTGCACACACGCAGGCACTACTGCCCCCATCATCACTGCACACACGCAGGCACTACTGCCCCCATCATCACTGCACACACGCAGGCACTACTGCCCCCATCATCACCGCACACACGCAGGCACTACTGCCCCCATCATCACCGCACACACGCAGGCACTACTGCCCCCATCATCACCGCACACACGCAGGCACTACTGCCCCCATCATCACCGCACACACGCAGGCACTACTGCCCCCATCATCACCGCACACACGCAGGCACTACTGCCCCCATCATCACCGCACACACGCAGGCACTACTGCCCCCATCATCACCGCACACACGCAGGCACTACTGCCCCCATCATCACCGCACACACGCAGGCACTACTGCCCCCATCATCACCGCACACACGCAGGCACTACTGCCCACATCATCACCGCACACACGCAGGCACTACTGCCCCCATCATCACCGCACACACGCAGGCACTACTGCCCCCATCATCACCGCACAGACGCAGGCACTACTGCCCCCATCATCACCGCACAGACGCAGGCACTACTGCCCCCATCATCACCGCACAGACGCAGGCATAAACTGCCCCCATCATCACCGCACAGACGCAGGCACTACTGCCCCCATCATCACCGCACAGACGCAGGCACTACTGCCCTCATCATCACCGCACACACGCAGGCACTACTGCCCCCATCATCACCGCACACACGCAGGCACTACTGCCCCCATCATCACCGCACACACGCAGGCACTACTGCCCCCATCATCACCGCAGACACTGGTACTACCTGAGTGACGTCACCACTGACAGCACGATTCACTTCAGCTGCTCTGTGGAGCTGACAGTGAGCGGAGATGTTCTACGGCCGTTCTTGTCAGCTTCATGTAGCAGAGCTGAAAGCGTTGTGGGACGTTGTGTGGATTACGCCGGACCTATAGGGGTATTTGAGGATTAATAAAGTGGTGAAAGAGGGTGTTTTTTTTGTCTTTTATTTCAAATAAAGAATTTTTCGGGTATATGGTTTTATTTACTTTCACTACAGATTAATCATGGGGGTGTCTCATAGACGCCTGCCATGATTAACCTTGGACTTATTGGCAGCTATGGGCTGCCATTAACTCCTTATTACCTCGATTGCCACCGCACAAGGGCAATTCGGAATGAGTCGGGTAAAGTCCCGGGACTGTCGCATCTAATGGATGCAATTCCGGGTGCCTGCTGGCTGATAGTCTTAAGCCTGCTTTACACGTTGAAATTTCGCATACGATAGCGTATGCGATTTGCAACGCCCCCATCGTATGTGCAGCACGTTCAATTTGTTGAACGTGTCGCTCATACGAGTAACCCCGTCACACGTACTTACCCGTCCATACGACCTCGCTGTGGGCGGCGAACGTCCACTTCCTGGAGTGGGAGGGACGTTCGGCGTCACATCGACGTCACGCGGCAGCCAGCCAATAGAAGCGGAGGGGCTGAGCTAAGCGGGACGTAAACATCCCGCCCACCTCCTTCCTTCCGCATTGCAGGCTGGGAGCCGCGGGACGCAGGTAAGATCTGTTCATCGTTCCCGGGGTGTTACACACTACAATGTGTGCTACCCCGGGTACGATGAACAATCTGACGTGCAATTCCAGAGACTGGTACGATGTGTATGCGATGAACGTTTTACCGTTCAATCACACGTACCTGTCACACACTGCAATGTACCTTACAATGCCGGATGTGCGTCACTTACGACGTGACCCCACCGACACATTGTAAGATATATTGCAGCGTGTAAAGTGGGCTTTAGGCTGGGGGCTCCCCATAACGTGTGGCTCCCCACCCTGAGAATACCAGCCTACAGCCGTGTGGCTTTATCTTGGCTGGTATCAAAATTGGGGGGAACCGCACGCAGTTTTTTTTTTTCTTTTATTATTTCTTTATTGTGCTGCATAATATCGACCCGCCCACCGGCGGCTGTGACTGGTTGCAGTCAGACAGCTGTCACTCAGCGTGGGAGCTTGTCTGACTGCAACCAATCATAGGCACCGGTGGGCGGGGGAAGCAGTGAATACGAGATGGAATAATGAGCGGCCGGCATTTTCAAAAGCAGGAGAAGCCACCAGAGCAGTGTGACAGTCGTGCAGTATCGGTGAGTATGAAAGAAGGGAAGAGAGGGAGAGAGAGAACTGACCGGGAGAGAGAGAACTGACCGGGAGAGAGAGAACTGACCGAGCGAGAGAGAACTGACCGAGCGAGAGAGAACTGACCGAGCGAGAGAGAGAACTGACCGAGAGAGAGAGAGAACTGACCGAGCGAGAGAGAGAACTGACCGAGCGAGAGAGAGAACTGACCGAGCGAGAGAGAGAACTGACCGAGCGAGAGAGAGAACTGACCGAGCGAGAGAGAGAACTGACCGAGCGAGAGAGAGAACTGACCGAGCGAGAGAGAGAACTGACCGAGCGAGAGAGAGAACTGACCGAGCGAGAGAGAGAACTGACCGAGCGAGAGAGAGAACTGACCGAGCGAGAGAGAGAACTGACCGAGCGAGAGAGAGAACTGACCGAGCGAGAGAGAGAACTGACCGAGCGAGAGAGAGAACTGACCGAGAGAGAGAGAGAACTGACCGAGAGAGAGAGAGAACTGACCGAGAGAGAGAGAGAACTGACCGAGAGAGAGAGAGAGAGACTGACCGACCGAGAGAGAGAGAGAGACTGACCGACCGAGAGAGACTGACCGAGAGAGAGAGACCAGGAGTGCTTTTAAACAATCTAGAACGTTCTGGACATGCTGAGCATGCTCAGTGGAACGTGACTGAATTCTGCACTGGAATCCGTCGCCAAACGCATGACAATGGAATCTAGCACCATAGACATTCATTTTGCCTCTTAATGGATCCCAACGGAATCCTGCAGAGTGCGATTTTTACAGCAACAAAATGTTACATGATGTGTTCCTTTCGCCCGATGATCACTGAAGGTCACCGACGAAACAACTAATGCACCACGGGGCGGATGCAACACAAGACCATCCGTTGCAATCCGCCCTTATTAGAAGCCTATGAGGAATAAACGGATACCTGCAACGGTTACCGTAATTCCTCAAGACGGCAGATTGCAACGGATGCCGCACAACACAAGTGTGAGACTAGCCTTATAGAGGATTTATGGAAGGAAAAGGGCTGCAGAGTGGTATTCTGTAAGAATTGATTACAGCTTTTTGCAGCCCCTTTCCTTCCATGATCAGCTCTCTGCCTTGGGTGGTGGGAGCCGGAGGTCGGTGCATTAGCTTTTGGAGGATTTTGGTGAGCGCTGTAGATAATATTTTGGTTGCAGTGCTCAGACAGTTCACACATGGAGCGCTGTTCTCTGTCCGTTTCTTTTTATAGAGTATTTAGACACTCGAGTTTATGTCCTCAAAGTATAATTCCTTTTATATCCCTTTTATAAGGCAGCCGTGGACACTGAGCTTGTGATGCCAGGTACAGTGCTGGCCAAAAGTATTGGCACCCCTGCAATTCTGTCAGGGAATACTCAGTTTCTTCCTGAAAATGATTGCAATCACAAATGCTTTGGTATTATTATCTTCATTTTATTTGTCTTCAATGAAAAAAAATAAAAAAAATTGTCATAAAGCCAAATTGGATATAATTCCACACCAAAAATAAAAAAGGGGGTGGACAAAAGTATTGGCACTGTTTGAAAAATCATCATGTGATGCTTCTCTAATTTGTGTAATTAACAGCACCTGTAACTTACCTGTGGCACCTAAGAGGTGTTGTCAATAACTAAACACTTGCAGCCAGTTGACATGGAGTAAAGTTGACTCAACCTCTGTCCTGTGTCCTTGTGTGCACCACATTGAGCATGGAGAAAAGAAAAAGACCAAAGAACTGTCTGAGGACTTGAGAATCCAAATTGTGAGGAAGCATGAGCAATCTCAAGACTACAAGTCCATCTCCAAAGACCTAAAAGTTCCTGTGTCTACGGTTCGCAGTGTCATCAAGAAGTTTAAAGCCCATGGCACTGTGGCTAATCTCCCTAGATGTGGAAGGAAAAGAAAAATTGACGACAGATTTCAACGCAAGATTGTGCGGATGGTGGATAAAGAACCTCGACTAACATCCAAACAAGTTCAAGCTGCCCTGCAGTCCGAGGTTACAACAGTGTCAACCCGTACTATTCGTCGGCGTCTGTATGAAAAGGGTCTGTGTGGTAGGATACCCAGGAAGACCCCACTTCTTACCCTGAGACATAAAAAAGCCAGGCTGGAGTTTGCCAAAACTTACCTGAGAAAGCCTAAAACATTTTGGAAGAATGTTCTCTAGTCAGATGAGACAAAAGTAGAGCTTTTTGGGAAAAGCCATCAACATAGAGTTTACAGGAAAAAAAGAGTCATTCAAAGAAAAGAACACAGTCCCTACAGTCAAACATGGCGGAGGTTCTCTGATGTTTTGGGGTTGCTTTGCTGCTTCTGGCACTGGACTGCTTGACCGTATGCATGGCATTATGAAGTCTGAAGACTACCAACAAATTTTGCAGCATAATGTAGGGCCCAGTGTGTGAAAACTGGGTCTCCCTCAGAGGTCATGGGTCTTCCAGCAGGACAATGACCCAAAACACACTTCAAAAAGCACTAGAAAATGGTTTGAGAGAAAGCACTGGAGACTACTAATGTGGCCAGCAATGGGTCCAGACCTGAATCCCATAGAACACCTGTGGAGAGATCTCAAAATGGCAGTTTGGAGAAAGCACCCTTCAGTTCTCTGGGACCTGGAGCAGTTTGCCAAAGAAGAATGGTCTAAAATTCCAGCAGAGCATTGTAAGAAACTCAGTGATGGTTACCGGAAGCGGTTGTTCGCCGTTATTTTGGCTAAAGGTTGTGCAACCAAGTATTAGGCGGGCTTTGCACACTGCTACATCGCAGGTGCGATGTCGGTGGGGTCAAATTGAAAGTGACGCACATCCGGCATCGCATGCAACATCGCAGTGTGTAAAGCCTGGATGATACGATTAACGAGCGCAAAAGCGTCGTAATCGTATCATCGGTGCAGCGTCGGCGTAATTCATAATTACGCTGACACGACGGTCCGATGTTGTTCCTCGCTCCTGCGGCAGCACACATCGCTGTGTGTGAAGCCGCAGGAGCGAGGAACATCTCCTACCGGCGTCACTGCGGCTTCCGTAGGATATGCGGAAGGAAGGAGGTGGGCAGGATGTTTACATCCTGCTCATCTCCGCCCCTCCGCTCCGATTGGCCGCCTGCCGTGTGACGTCGCAGTGACGCCGCACGACCCGCCCCCTTAACAAGGAGGCGGGTCGCCGGCCACAGGGACGTCGCACGGCAGGTGAGTGTGTGTGTGTGAAGCTGGCGTAGCGATAATTTTCGCTACGCCAGCTATCACCACATATCGCTGCTGCGACGGGGGCGGGCACTATCGCACTCGGCATCGCAGCATCGGCCTGCGATGTCGCAGTGTGCAAAGTGCTTCTTAGGCTAAGGGTGCCAATACTTTTGTCTGGCCAATTTTTGGAGTTTTGTGTGAAATGATCAATGATTTGATTTTTGTTTCATTCTTTTTTGTGTTTTTTCATTGCAAGCAACATAAATGAAGATAGTAATACCAAAGAATTTGTGATTGCAATCATTGAAGAAGAAGAAACTGAGTATTATCTGACAGAATTGCAGGGGTGCCAATACTTTTGGCCAGCACTGTATGACAGGAAGTAATCAATATTATTAACTCATTTTCGATGTGATTTCTTTTTGGTATTGTGGTAGAGTTGTTTTGGTAATAAGACCATCACTATCTGGACAGCTTAGCGATACTGCAGTCAGGGGCTAAGTTTACCAGTGAAAACCAAGTTTTAAGGTTATAGTGTATACAATTTACAAATCTGTTTTATTGTTTTGACTTCAGATTTTGGCATTATAAAGAATATATCTGAAGAGCAAGTCCGTATCCCAGAAAAAACATCAGCCCTTCACAACCAAGATCCATCATCTGATGTTTCTAAACAATCTCCTGATTCAACGCAGAATGTTCAACAAAATAAAAGCCACACAAGGGGTGATCAACAACTAAGAACTCACACTGGGGAGAAGCCGTATTCATGTTCAGACTCTGGGAAAGGTTATAGTTGCAAATCGCACCTTGATAAGCATATAAAAACTCACATGGGAGTGAAGGCATTTTCTTGTTCAGAATGTGGGAAAGGTTTTACTCGGAAATCAAAGCTTAATGACCATATAAAAACTCACACGGGGGAGAAGCCATTTTCTTGTTCAGAATGTGGGAAAAGTTATACTCGGAAACTAAATCTTGATGCGCATATAAAAACTCACACGGGGGAGAAGCCATTTTCATGTTCAGAATGTGGAAAAGGTTTTATTCGGAAAAAATATTTTAATGACCATATAAAAACTCACACAGGTGAGAAGCCATTTTCTTGTTCAGAATGTGGGAAAGGTTTTACTCTGAAATCAAACCTTGATGGCCATGTAAAAATTCACACTGGGGAAAAGCCATTTTCTTGTTCAGAATGCGGTAAATGTTTTAGTCGGAAATCACCGCTTGATGTGCATATAAAAGGTCACACAGGGGAGAAGCCATTTTCTTGTTCAGAATGTGGGAAGTGTTTCATTTGTAAATCAAAGCTTGATCTGCATATAAAAACTCACACAGGGGAAAAGCCATTTTCATGTTCAGAATGTGGGAAATGTTTTAGTCGGAAATCACAGCTTGATGTGCATATAAAATCTCACACAGGAGAGAAGGCATTTTCTTGTTCAGAATGTGGGAAATGTTTTAGTTGCAAATCTTGGCTTGATGTGCATATAAAAACTCACACAGGGGAGATGCCATTTTCTTGTTCAGAATGTGGGAAAGATTTTACTTGTAAATCAAACCTTGCGAAGCATATAAAAACTCACACAGGGGAGAAGCCATTTTCATGTTCAGATTGTGGGAAATGTTTTATTTTGAAATCACAGCTTGATATGCATATAAAAACTCACACAGGGGAGAAGCCATTTTCATGTTCAGATTGTGGGAAATGTTTTATTTTGAAATCACAGCTTGATATGCATATAAAAACTCACACAGGGGAGAAGCCATTTTCATGTTCAGAATGTGGGAAAGGTTTTATTCGGAACGCAGATCTTGTTGTACATATAAGAACTCACACAGGGGAGAAGCCATTTTCTTGTTCACAATGTGGGAAATGCTTTGTTAAGAAATCCACTTCTGTTAGACACATGAAAATTCACACAAGGTAGAAGATATTTTTATGTTTAGAATGTGGGAAATATTGTAGCAATAAATCAACTTCGGCTGAACACATAAGAATTCACACGGGGGAAAAGCAGTATTCATGGTTTAGAATTTAGTAAATGTTTTACCTAGAAATCAAGTCTTGTCAGACATCAAAGAATTCACACATGGGAGAAGCCATTTTTATGTTCTGTATGTGGAAAGTGTAATCACCAAAAGTTACATCTAATTGTACATCAATAACTCACACAGAAAAAACATGTCTATAACATATATCTTGGTAGACATCACAAAACTTGCAAACAAGGAAGCAGACATTTTTTTCAAAAGTTTCTGTCAAATCCCCAAAAGAACAACATCTGCAAGGAGTCTGTATGTTCTGCCTGTGTTTTCTCTGGTTTTCTCTCACACTCCAAAGACTGATAGGGAATGTAGATTGTGAGTCCCAATGAGGACAGTGGTGATAATGTCTGTAAAGCTGAAAGAATTAATGACGCTATAAGGCCATGTGCGCACTAGAAAGTGCTTTTTTCTTAAGAAAAACGGACCCTCTGAAAGAATCCCACACCCGCGGTAAAAAAAAAAAGCGCCAAAACCACAACGAAATCCGTATGAGATCTTTACTGCGGATTTTTACCGCGGTTGGTCCCTGCGGATTTTTACCATTCTCTATGGCCAAAACCACAGGTACCTGCAGAAAAGAAGTGACCTGCTCATTAATTCTGCAGCAGAAATTCCACGGGTAAATCTGCAAGTATAAAAAAAAACGCAGTGTGCGCACAGCATTTTTTAAAACCCATAGGTTCTGCTAGGGAATTGACTGCAGCAATGTTAGACACATTTTCTGCAGCAAATCCGCGGTAAATCTGCAGCGTGCGCACATGGCCTTAAAGTAAGTAAAATAAAAAATTGAGTTAAAGCCTGAAGAAGGCCGGTTCATAGCAAAATGCATTGCATTGTATTTTATTAATTTTAATAAAATATTATTGAAATCTGGTATTGTGAGGCAAATCCTGGGATATGAAGAGGAATTATGATTGCCAGTCATAATCGCTCTCATCACTCCATGGCCGTGCCCCCTCCCTTCTTGTTCTCAATGTCCAACATCTTGGAAGGTGTCACATCCTAGCAACACATCCCATGGCCATCTCCTGTGATATGGAGATTAGATGATGTGGGAACAATGGACACAGGATGACTCCCTGCCGTGACCCTGTGGTAGGGGCTGCTATCTAATTAGCAAGGCTATGGAAGTATCCAGACAGGACGACTCCAGTAAAATATGGTTCATATCTCGCAAGCCATATTTCCGATAAATATGGCAACCATAAAAATGGTGTTTGCGCATGCGGACGATGCTGGCACACCTTTTTTATGGAAGTAGGACATTGGGAAATACACCAAACGTGATATCAGCCAATGGGGAACTAGTAGACAAGTCGTGAGTCCCCTCGTTCTGTAGCTAAATTCATAACTGTCACAATGAGAGCGTTGGCGTCTGCCTACGACGCTCCCAGGCCAAGTTATGGCCATATCCCCTGTTGTGGATATTGTCCATAACTCCAGCCAGGGGTGGAGCAGTGCTCCCTCTGAGGTCACTAAGGTAGGAGGGGACCTGGATTTGCCCAGGTTGATAACCCTACTTCGGCCATTTTCCAGTGTTCTTTCGCCGGGGGTCACGTGTCGGAAACATCTGTGGGAAGGATCCTAGAAACCTGGTCTACAGCGCCCCCCTGTGGCCAGACGCACAAGGTAACTGCTGGAACTGTGTAGGCCTGTTTGTAAACCATGCTTTATCTGTAACTGTACTCTGACATATGTATATTCTGTAGATTCCCTATTGTATATATTGTAGTTTCTAGTGTGCTTTAGGCTGATTAAATTATATAATTAATCTTGGGCTGTTCTGTTATCTCGATCTTGAATCCCACGTCTGTGTGTTCGGCTAATAGTTACCGTGAAGCGGTTGGTGGCAGCGAGTTGTGCCAAGGATTATTGTGGGGAGGCCAGTGAGATTCGGGGAGGTTTTATATATTCCGCCCGCGGAGGTCGGGGGAATATATACCCTACTCTCACCGGGGACCCTTCAATAATCGGCATAAGTAGTATAGCGGCCTCCTTGCTTATTGTCGGGCAATTCCATAATTGGCCTGACTATAAGAGGGGCGCTAGAGAGCGCGTCACGTGCTCTGTCTGTCGGTCGGGAGGTATAAAGGAGGGGTGACCCCCACTTGTTACCCCCCGATCGTGACGTACTGGTAGCCAGCGCGGGGGATTTCTGAGTGACCCCCCCGGTGGTTCGTGACATATTGGTGGCATAGCGGTGGGATCGAGATAATAGTGTGTGTGAGTGTGAGACCCATACTCCCAGACACTAAAGACTGCCTGCAGCAGGTGTGGCTGCTGGGGTCTTCAGACCAGACCAACACTAGAGTGTCAGAGTGCAGATACTGTAAGGTGTGTGGAGGCATCAGGTGTCAGTTCTGTGTCAGTGACCAAAGTCTGCAACAATGGCTGAGAGCACCAGAAGCAAAGCCAAAGGAATGGCCGATGCTCAGGCCAGAGACGATGAGGAGGTTGTCCACGAGCCCTCCAAGAGCCCGACGCCAGAGAACAGCTCTGCAGAGGACATCGCACAACCTGGCACTGCTGGACAAAATGAGGAGGAGCTCGCCCAAGGGTCCTCAACGAGCCAGATGCCAGTCCTCCGCTCTGAAATGGACAGTGAATCACCTGGCTCTGCAGCGTGCCGCAGATCACCACTTGCCAATCCCTCCGGCCTGAGAGGTGCAGAGGCCCTCCTTCAAGCTGCCTTGGCCAGGCTTATGGCTGGAGACCGGGATACCTACGAGATACTCATGGCCGAGCGTGAGCGACAGGCAGCGCGTGATGCTGAGGCTGCGGAGCGGCAAGCAGCGCGTGAGGCTGCGGAGCGGCAAGCAGCGCGTGAGGCTGCGGAGCGGCAGGCAGCGCGTGAAGAGCGACAGCAACAGGCAGACCGTGACCACCAGCTGCAGCTAGCTCAGCTCCGGCCCTCATCAGCCACCCGTGACCTTCAAGACACCAAACTTCCAAAGGTCCGTGTTGAGGACTTTCCCGTGCTGGAGAAGGATGGAGACTTGGACTCTTTCCTGACTGCTTTTGAACGGACTTGCCTGCAGCACCATCTGGACAAGGACCAGTGGGCCAAATACCTGACCCCCCGTTTAAGGGGTAAGGCCCTGGAAATCCTTGGGGACTTGCCTACTGAGGCAGATCAGGGCTACGACACAATCAAGCGGGCCCTGATCCAACAGTACAACCTCACTCCGGAGTCCTACCGCAAGAAGTTCCGGACCCTGCAGAAGGGACCAAAGGACTCCTGGGCTGACCACCGGCGGGCACTTGCCCGAGCTGCCGACCACTGGACCCAAGGCCTGCAGCTTACCACCGGACCAGAGATCCTAGACTTGGTCATCACAGAGCAACTCTTGTGGAACTGCCCTGAGGATCTCCGCCAGTTCATCCGAGACCAGAAGCCAAAGGGGTCCACGGCTACAGCTGCCCTTGCCGATGACTACACCAACAATCGGGCTCCTGAGGCCAGGAGAGCAGCCACCAGCAGCACCTGGAGAGGGGGTAAGATGAACTCTGCGACTGCCCCACCTGCCCCTAGACTGCAGGGGGTGTCCCCCTCAACTCCCCTCTCCAGGCCCGTGGCAGAACCAAGACGGTGCCACCAGTGCAACCTACCTGGACACTTCAAGGCCATGTGCCCTCAGCGTCCCAAGGCCCCGGCTCCGTCCCCGTCCCAAGGGCCACCCAAGGTGTATTGTGTGGGTGGGGGTGGTGGTAGGTCCCTGGACAGCTTCCAACCTGTCACCGTCGGCCGGTCTGTGACCATAGGACTGCGAGACAGCGCCTCGGAGGTGACTCTGGTGCGGCCTGAGATGGTGTCCCCCCAAGACTTGATACCTGGAAAAACCCTCGCTGTCTCCGGGATTGGAGGCATTGACCCGGCGCTGCCTGTTGCTGACATTTATGTGGACTGGGGCGCAGGGCGAGGGGTGAGAGAGGTGGGGGTAACTGATCGGATCCCTGCAAACGTGCTACTTGGGACAGATTTGGGGCAGATAACCTCCCAGTTTGGGCCCCCCCCAAGGGCTGAACCTTCAGCCAGTACTGACAGGCCTCCGGACAATGTTAATGTGTTATCTATGAATGATGTAAGGGAGGAGGGAGTGAACTCTGATACTTCTGCTTGCATAGACACCATAGACACACACACAGCTGCAGCTGTGACAGGGGAGGGGGTCAGAGAAAGGTGTGACCATGCCTCTACAAGTGATCAGCCAGTGAGCTGGGATCTGCTGCCCTCTGCAGGGATAAGCAGAGAGCAGGGTGCTGCAGGGGGAGAACCAGTGTGTGGGGTGGGGGCTACCACAGCAAATGTGGGGTCCCCAGAGATTTCACAGCGGGGTTCTGTTGCTGCAGGGGGGGAACAGGCAGGTGAGATTGGGGCCGGTCCCGGAGCGGAAGTGCTCCCAGGTAAGATCTCGGTGCAGGGTTCCCCCACAACCGGGGTGTCAGGAAGCCAGGTAGGTCTGCCTGAACCGGCGACTTGGTCAGGAACGGAGGAGGAGCAGGCACGACCCACGGTCGCAGCGGCTGTGGCCGCTGTCACCCGCAGTGGGAGTGCTGGAAGCCAAGGGGCCTCCCGGAGGTCCGATAGCTCTTCCCCTTCTGACCAAGTGGCAGCCGAGTCAGGTGGAGGCCAGGACACAGGTCCCGGGGTACTGACTGAAGATGTGACAGTCTCGTCGATTCTGGCCACATCTAGTCAGGGGTTTCAGGCAGCGTTAGAAGCTGACGACAGCCTGAAAGCTCTTAAGGAGCAGGCGGCACAGCCTCCCTCGGACTCGGACCCGGAGCGAGTGGTCTGGGACCAAGGACGGCTGTACCGGGTCACGGTCCAGCAGGGTTCACCGGAGGCGTGGCCCAGGGACCGACAGTTGGTGGTACCCTATCCGTTCCGGACGGAGTTGTTGCGGATCGCACATGAGATTCCGATGGCCGGACACCTAGGGATCGCTAAGACCAAGGCCAGGTTAAACCAGCATTTCTACTGGCCAAAAATGGGGGCCGATGTGGCTGCCTACTGCCGTTCGTGTGAAACCTGTCAGAGAGTGGGGAAGGCGGGGCCACACCCCAAAGCCCCACTGGTATCTAGGCCAATCATCGATGAGCCTTTCAGGAGGGTGGCTGTGGATCTGGTCGGCCCGCTGGCCATCCCCAGCAGCTCCGGGAAACGCTTCATACTGACGGTAGTGGACTATGCCACCCGGTACCCAGAAGCAGTGGCCTTGTCGTCCATTCGGGCTGACAAGGTGGCCACCGCATTGCTGGAGATTTTCTCCCGAGTGGGTTTTCCCCAGGAAATGCTCACTGACCGGGGGACCCAATTCATGTCCCAGCTGATGGAGGCCCTCTGTAAGCAAGTCCAGGTGCGACATCTGGTGGCCAGCCCGTACCATCCACAGACTAATGGCCTGTGCGAGCGGTTCAATGGCACCTTAAAGCAGATGCTTAAGATGTTGGTCGACTCCCACGGGCGTGACTGGGAGCGGTATCTCCCACACCTGTTATTTGCTTACCGGGAGGTTCCACAGGCCTCAACGGGATTCTCACCGTTTGAGCTCCTGTACGGGCGACGTGTGCGGGGCCCCCTGGCTCTGGTGAAAGAGGCTTGGGAAGGGGATTTGGCCACCCCTGGAGTGTCGGTTATCGAGTATGTCATGCGCTTCCGGGACAAAATGCAGGCCTTGACGCAACTGGTACACGACAATATGGCTCAAGCCCAGGCCGATCAGAAGCATTGGTACGACCAGAACGCTTGTGAGAGGACCTACCAAGTGGGTCAAGAGGTGTGGGTACTGGTCCCCGTACCACAGGACAAGCTTCAGGCAGCCTGGGAAGGCCCATACCTCGTGTACCAGCAGCTCAACCCTGTAACGTACCTGGTCACCCTGGACCCTGCCCGTGGAAGGCGGAAGCCCTTCCATGTGAACATGATGAAGGCACATCATGAGCGGGAGGCGTGTGCACTCCCCGTGTGCAACATGCCCGAGGAGGGAGAAGCGGAAACCCTCTTGGATATGCTAGCCCAGGTTAGGGCAGGCGGATCCATTGAGGATGTGGAGGTTGGCCACCAGCTCTTGGAAGACCAACGGTCCCAGCTGTGGGCCACCCTACACCCCTTCCGGGGGTTGTTTACCAACCAGCCCGGAAGGACTAACTGGGCTGTCCATCACGTGGACACTGGGGATCATCCCCCAATCCGGCGTTCAGCATACCGGGTCTCCCTGGAGGTGCAGCAACACCTGCGCCAGGAGATTGACGAGATGCTGAAGCTGGGGGTGATCCAGGCATCCAACAGCGCTTGGGCCTCGCCTGTAGTCCTCGTCCCTAAGAAGGACCGAACCACTCGGTTCTGCGTGGACTACAGGGGGCTCAATGCTGTCACGGTCGCCGATGCGTACCCAATGCCACGCATCGATGACCTGCTCGATCAGTTGGCCGGGGCTCAGTACCTGACCATCATGGATCTGAGCCGGGGATATTGGCAGATCCCCCTGACTCGCAAGGCCAGGGAACGCTCTGCCTTTATTACCCCATTTGGACTGTACGAGTCCACGGTGATGCCATTTGGGATGAGGAATGCCCCTGCCACTTTCCAGCGGATGGTCAACACCCTGCTCAAGGGACTTGAAGGGTACGCGGCCGCGTACCTGGATGACATTGCCGTCTTCAGTCCCACCTGGGAAGATCACCTAGAGCATCTAGCACAGGTGCTCAGGCGGGTCCACCAGGCAGGTTTGACCATCAAGCCGGGAAAGTGTCAGCTGGCCATGAGCGAGGTCCAGTACCTCGGTCACCGGGTAGGCGGGAGAACACTGAAGCCCGAGCCTGAGAAAGTGGAGGCCATCGCATCCTGGCCCACCCCCAGGACCAAGAAGCAGGTGATGTCCTTCTTGGGGACCGCTGGGTACTATAGGAGGTTTGTTCCATGCTATAGTAGCCTGGCAAAGCCCTTGACGGACCTCACCAAGAAGAAGCTGCCCTCTGCAGTCGATTGGACAATGGACTGCGAGACAGCCTTCCGGGCCCTAAAGGACGCCCTGTCCAGCCCGCCTGTGCTACAGGCAGCCGACTTCACGCGGCCGTTTGTAGTACAGACCGACGCCAGTGACTTCGGCCTCGGTGCGGTGCTCAGCCAGGTGGACTCTGCGAGCCAAGAGCACCCAGTCTTGTACCTGAGCAGGAAGCTGTTACCAAGGGAAGTGGCCTATTCCACGATGGAAAAGGAGTGCCTGGCCATAGTGTGGGCCCTGCAGCGTCTGCAACCCTATCTATACGGGCGCCACTTCATCGTGGAGACGGACCACAATCCCCTCAGCTGGTTGCACACCGTCTCTGGGACGAATGGACGGTTGTTGCGATGGAGCCTTGCGCTCCAGCAATACAACTTCACCATTCGCCACAAAAGGGGACGGGACCACGGTAACGCAGACGGGCTGTCCCGACAAGGAGAGGTCGCGGACGGGCGCACGGGGGAACACCGGAGTGTGCTGCCCCCTAGCGCCCTCAAAAGGGGGGAGGTGTGAGGCAAATCCTGGGATATGAAGAGGAATTATGATTGCCAGTCATAATCGCTCTCATCACTCCATGGCCGTGCCCCCTCCCTTCTTGTTCTCAATGTCCAACATCTTGGAAGGTGTCACATCCTAGCAACACATCCCATGGCCATCTCCTGTGATATGGAGATTAGATGATGTGGGAACAATGGACACAGGATGACTCCCTGCCGTGACCCTGTGGTAGGGGCTGCTATCTAATTAGCAAGGCTATGGAA
This sequence comes from Anomaloglossus baeobatrachus, assembly GCF_048569485.1. Lineage (NCBI taxonomy): Eukaryota > Metazoa > Chordata > Amphibia > Anura > Aromobatidae > Anomaloglossus > Anomaloglossus baeobatrachus. Next base: position 952,977,211 of record NC_134353.1, on the reverse strand, counting down.
GTATCCAGACAGGACGACTCCAGTAAAATATGGTTCATATCTCGCAAGCCATATTTCCGATAAATATGGCAACCATAAAAATGGTGTTTGCGCATGCGGACGATGCTGGCACACCTTTTTTATGGAAGTAGGACATTGGGAAATACACCAAACGTGATATCAGCCAATGGGGAACTAGTAGACAAGTCGTGAGTCCCCTCGTTCTGTAGCTAAATTCATAACTGTCACAATGAGAGCGTTGGCGTCTGCCTACGACGCTCCCAGGCCAAGTTATGGCCATATCCCCTGTTGTGGATATTGTCCATAACTCCAGCCAGGGGTGGAGCAGTGCTCCCTCTGAGGTCACTAAGGTAGGAGGGGACCTGGATTTGCCCAGGTTGATAACCCTACTTCGGCCATTTTCCAGTGTTCTTTCGCCGGGGGTCACGTGTCGGAAACATCTGTGGGAAGGATCCTAGAAACCTGGTCTACAGCGCCCCCCTGTGGCCAGACGCACAAGGTAACTGCTGGAACTGTGTAGGCCTGTTTGTAAACCATGCTTTATCTGTAACTGTACTCTGACATATGTATATTCTGTAGATTCCCTATTGTATATATTGTAGTTTCTAGTGTGCTTTAGGCTGATTAAATTATATAATTAATCTTGGGCTGTTCTGTTATCTCGATCTTGAATCCCACGTCTGTGTGTTCGGCTAATAGTTACCGTGAAGCGGTTGGTGGCAGCGAGTTGTGCCAAGGATTATTGTGGGGAGGCCAGTGAGATTCGGGGAGGTTTTATATATTCCGCCCGCGGAGGTCGGGGGAATATATACCCTACTCTCACCGGGGACCCTTCAATAATCGGCATAAGTAGTATAGCGGCCTCCTTGCTTATTGTCGGGCAATTCCATAATTGGCCTGACTATAAGAGGGGCGCTAGAGAGCGCGTCACGTGCTCTGTCTGTCGGTCGGGAGGTATAAAGGAGGGGTGACCCCCACTTGTTACCCCCCGATCGTGACGTACTGGTAGCCAGCGCGGGGGATTTCTGAGTGACCCCCCCCCGGTGGTTCGTGACATATTAATTGAGTTAAAGCCTGAAGAAGGCCGGTTCATAGCAAAATGCATTGCATTGTATTTTATTAATTTTAATAAAATATTATTGAAATCTGGTATATTGATTCTTCTTATCCGATTACTACATTGCCATTGGAGACGGAGAGCGGAGCATTTCCTCTGTGTGGATCCCTACTGGTGGATTTTCTTGCAGCACATTGGAGAAGCTGCGCTCCATTTCCTGCAATAGGTTTTTAATTCATATGTTTATACTACTGCTAAGTAGTAATGAGTGAACTCGTGGATGTTCGGCTTCGCCGAACTTGGTTCTGCTGCTGAACTTGACCCCTAACAATGAATCGCATACTACTCAATGGGAAGCCCAAGTACAGGGCTGTAAATTGGTCTTAGTAAGGGCTAGGGGGGGTGCAGATGAAAAGAAAATTAAGGCAAGAACAGGACAATTGTCCTGCAAACAAATATGCACATGTAAAAGCCTTAAAGGGCTTCTGTCACCATAGCACTCATGGTTACATAAGTAAATGAAGAAACTGAAAATTATTGTAATGACCCCCACGGTGCTGAATTTCAGAGATTTTCTACAGACCACCAATCTACAGTCATATGAAAAAGTTTGGGCACCCCTATTAATGTTAGCCTTTATTCTTTACAACAATTTGGGTTCTTGCAACAGCTATTTCAGTTTCATATACCTAATAACTGATGGACTCAGTAATATTTCTAGATTGAAATGAGGTTTATTGTTCTAACAGAAAATGTGCAATCTGCATTTAAACAAAATTTGACCGGTGCAAAAGTATGGGCACCTCAACATAAAAGAGACATTAATATTTTATTGATTCTCCTTTTGCAAAAATCACAGCCTCTAGTCGCTTCCTGTAGCTTTTAATGAGTTTCTGGATCCTGGATGAAGGTATATTTGACCATTCCTGTTTACAAAACCATTCCAGTTCAGTTAAGCTTGATGGTCGCCGAGCATGGACAGCCGCTTCACATCATCCCACAGATGCTCAATGATATTCAGGTCTGGGGACTGGGATGGCCATTCCAGAACATTGTAATTGTTCCTCTGCATGAATGCCTGAGTAGATTTGGAGCGGTGTTTTGGATCATTGTGTTGCTGAAATATCCATCCCCTGCGTAACTTCAACTTCGTCACTGATTCTTGCACATTATTGTCAAGAATCTGCTGATACTGAGTTGAATCCATGCGACCCTCAACTTTAACAAGATTCCCGGTGCTGGCATTGGCCACACAGCCCCAAAGCATGATGGAACCTCCACCAAATTTTACTGTGGGTAGCAAGTGCTTTTCTTGGAATGCCGCGTTTTTTGCCTCCATGCATAACGCCTTTTTGTATGACCAAACAACTCAATCTTTGTTTCATCAGTCCACAGGACCTTCTTCCAAAATGTAACTGGCTTGTCCAAATGTGCTTTTGCATACATCAGGCGACTCTGTTTGTGGCGTGCTTGCAGGAACGGCTTCTTTCGCATCACTCTCCCATACAGCTTCTCCTTGTGCAACGTGCGCTGTATTGTTGACCGATGCACAGTGACACCATCTGCAGCAAGATGATGCTGCAGCAAGATGATGCTGTGGTCTGTGGATTGTCCTTGACTGTTCTCACCATTCTTCTCTGCCTTTCTGATATTTTTCTTGGCCTGCCACTTCTGGGCTTAACAAGAACTGTACCTGTGTTCTTCCATTTCCTTACGATGTTCCTCACAGTGGAAACTGACAGTTTAAATCTCTGAGACAACTTTTTGTATCCTTCCCCTGAACAACTATGTTGAATAATCTTTGTTTTCAGATCATTTGAGAGTTGTTTTGAGGAGCCCATGATGCCACTCTTCATAGGAGATTCAAATAGGAGAACTACTTGCAAGTGGCCACCTTTAAATACCTTTTCTCATGATTGGATACACCTGCCTATGAAGTTCAAAGCTCAATGAGGTTACAAAACCAATTTAGTGCTTTAGTAAGTCAGTAAAAAGTAGTTAGGAGTGTTCACATCAAGAAATTGATAAGGGTGCCCATACTTTTGCACCGGTCATATTTTGTTTAAATGGGGATTGCACGTTTTCGGTTAGTACAGTAAACCTCATTTGAATCTAGAAATATTACTCAGTCCATCAGTTATTAGGTATATGAAACTGAAATAGCTGTTGCAAAAACCCAAATTGTTGTAAAGAAAAAAGGTTAACATTAATAGGGGTGCCCAAACTTTTTCATATGACTGTAGAAAAGGGCCCTTAACACTAGAACTACTAAGGTAGTCATTTTGACTACTTTGCACCATGTATTTCTATATTGGTGTCACGAGTACAGTAGTTCTAGTGTTAAAGAGTCTGTATTCCCAGTTAACCCACACAGTCAAGATTACCAGACTCCCCCCTACAGAGCAACAACTTTAAAAAGGCCCATACGGAGTCCGACCACAGCTCCAGCTCGGTGAGGGTCCCAGCACAGCCTGCTGATGTTTCCCCCTAGCTAAGCTGAGCTGAGGTTGGTCGTGTATGTGTTATGCTGACCAGATAAGGAGGAGGTGGATGAAGAGGAGTAGTAGGGGGAAACACGGACAGAGAAATGGTCAGCAATCCTCAGTGTTGTTAGGAGATGCACTAACTTTTGGCTGACTGGTAAAGGCAGCCTTTATCTATCCCCCATTTCCTTGAGATGGCTGGGTTGTCATTCTAAATAAGCACTTGTACCTTTTTGCCCCCCCCCGCCCCACCTCATTGTAAATTGTAAGCTCTCACGAGTAGGGTTGTCTTTTTTTTTTTGCTCTTATTATTGTATTTTCTATAACTGTTACCGTATTTTTAGGATTATAAGACGCACTTTTTCCCCCCCAAATGTTGGGGGAAAGTGGGGGGTGCGTCTTATAGTCTGAATGTAGGGCTGTGGGGAATGAGGGTGGAGCAGGCTGTAGCAGCGCCTGCCGTGACCACGTGCACCCACTCATTTAATATGCATACCCATCATTACGCCCATCATCTCTCAGTGCTGAAGCTGGCGCTGACAGGTGGGCGGGATGATGGGGGGGGGTGCGCGCATATTAAACAGCTTGCTCACATGATCACCCCTGGGAACTACAGCCTGGAGTGATCAGTGCGGCTGTATTCACTGTCCCCCCGCGCATTATCATCATCAGCGTGGGGTGCAGTGAATCAGTGTACTCACCGACCCATCCTCCTGTCTGTGCCGGCGGCGGCTGTGTGGAGACTAGCGGTGCTCACAGTGATGACTTCATCGCTGTGCGCACGTGTCCAAACGCAGCCGGCACAGACAGGAAGACGAGCGATGCTGCAGGGATCGTGGCCGCCTCCACACTCCAGCGCTGCTGCTGACACAGACTGGAGGAGCAGCGATGCTGCAGGGAGTGAGGTAAGGTGAGTATGAACGTTTTTGTTTTTTTTATGTGGCACAGGATGCGGGCCGTATACGAGGATGGGGGTATATAGCAGGATGAGGGTATATTATGAGCAGGATGGGGGTATATAGCAGGATGAGGGCATATAGCAAGATGGGGGTATATTATGAGCAGGATGAGGGCATATAGCAGGATGGGGGTATATTATGAGCAGGATGGGGGTATATAGGGGGTATATTATGAGCAGGATGGGGGTATATAGGGGGTATATTATGAGCAGGATGGGGGTATATAGCAGGATGGGGGTATATTATGAGCAGGATGGGGGTATATAGCAGGATGGGGCCATATGCCAGGATAAGTTATATAGCATGGTCGGGCCATATGCCAGGATGGGGTATATAGCAGGATGCGGCCATATGCCAGGATGGGTTATATAGCAGTGTGGGGCCATATGCCAGGATGAGGTATATAGCAGGATGCGGACATATGCCAGGATGGGTTATATAGCAGGATGGGGGGGCTATACCAGGATGAGGGACATATACTGTATATACAAGGCAGGAGGATCATTACCAGGCTGGGGTACCTTAGTAGAGAATTTGGGGACATTACCCCCATAACAGTGTCAGCAGCAGATCCGCACCCCATAACAGTGTCTCATGACCACATATTTTGCTTAAAATTTTATTTTCCTATTTTCCTCCTCTAAAACCAGGGTGCGTCTTATGGTCCGGTGCGTCTTATAGTCCGAAAAATAGGTACTTGTTTCTATATGAACCTCCTGAATTGAAAAATGCTGCGAAATATGTTGGCGCTATAGAAATAAAGATTTAGGGGTACTTTGCACACAGAGATAAATCTTCGGCAGATCTGTGGTTGCAGTGAAATTGTGGACAATCAGTGCCAGGTTTCTGGCTGTGTACAAATGGAACAATATGTCCATGATTTCACTGCAACCACAGATCTGCCAAAGATTTATCTCTGAATAGGATAACTGAAGTGAGCACTAATATATATATATTGAGTGCAAGCCAAAAAATACATACATTATAAAAGGATAAGGCTGCACATCAAACTTAGATAATGGTATAATGCCTCAAGCATATGGACAAATATTGGAATATACAATGAAAAATGCTACTTGCTAATTTTTTGGCTTGCACTCAATATATATATATTAGTGCTCACTTCAGTTATCCTATTCAGTTATATGTAGTTTTTTTTCTGAATGTGAACACAGCTCCGCCCCTTTCGGCCATGTTTTTTCCATCTCCTATATAAGAAAGTCCTTAGTTACCCCTCTCCACCCATAGCAGTTTTTAATTGCAATGAGATGACACACAGTTAGGGTCACAGAGCTAGGGACCCCAATATAGAGATATGCCTTGACGAGGCCTTGGGGCTCAGTTACATTGATCAATGCGATTGCTAAATATCTCCTTTTTCCTAATATTCATGGCAGGTATGCAATTCATTATTCACATGTTCAAATTAGCAAGTAGCATTTTTCATTGTATATTCCAATATTTGTCCATATGCTTGAGGCATTATACCATTATCTAAGTTTGATGTGCAGCCTTATCCTTTTATAATGTATGTATTTTTTGGCTTGCACTCAATATATATATATTAGTGCTCACTTCAGTTATCCTATTCAGTTATATGTAGTTTTTTTCTGAATGTGAACACAGCTCCGCCCCTTTCGGCCATGTTTTTTCCATCTCCTATATAAGAAAGTCCTTAGTTACCCCTCTCCACCCATAGCAGTTTTTAATTGCAATGAGATGACACACAGTTAGGGTCACAGAGCTAGGGACCCCAATATAGAGATATGCCTTGACGAGGCCTTGGGGCTCAGTTACATTGATCAATGCGATTGCTAAATATCTCCTTTTTCCTAATATTCATGGCAGGTATGCAATTCATTATTCACATGTTCAAATTAGCAAGTAGCATTTTTCATTGTATATTCCAATATTTGTCCATATGCTTGAGGCATTATACCATTATCTAAGTTTCATGTGCAGCCTTATCCTTTTATAATGTATGTATTTTTTGGCTTGCACTCAATATATATATATTAGTGCTCACTTCAGTTATCCTATTCAGTTATATGTAGTTTTTTTCTGAATGTGAACACAGCTCCGCCCCTTTCGGCCATGTTTTTTCCATCTCCTATATAAGAAAGTCCTTAGTTACCCCTCTCCACCCATAGCAGTTTTTAATTGCAATGAGATGACACACAGTTAGGGTCACAGAGCTAGGGACCCCAATATAGAGATATGCCTTGACGAGGCCTTGGGGCTCAGTTACATTGATCAATGCGATTGCTAAATATCTCCTTTTTCCTAATATTCATGGCAGGTATGCAATTCATTATTCACATGTTCAAATTAGCAAGTAGCATTTTTCATTGTATATTCCAATATTTGTCCATATGCTTGAGGCATTATACCATTATCTAAGTTTGATGTGCAGCCTTATCCTTTTATAAAGATTTATCTCTGTGTGCAAAGTAGCCCTTATTATTATATTAAATTGTTTTCCACCTATGGCGCAGCCCACATCACATTACACCCTGCCAACCCTGTTTTCACATTTCACCATAACAGCTAAGATTGGAAGGATGCCCTGAAAGAATAACTTTTGGGGGGATTTTTATTTTAAAAAAATCCCCGTACAGAGCCTGTTTGCCTGGTTGATCCTCACAGCCAACACTGACCGAGATCTACCACAGAACACGCAATTTTTCAAAAGGCCCGAAACCAGCCTGTTTACCTGTTTGTCCCTCACAGCTCTCAGTGCCCGTGATTCAACACACACCCAATGAAAACAGAAATGGGCCACGGAATCCGATCCAACAGGAATCCCAAGCATTTCTTGAGAAAAAAATATTTTTCAAAACAGGCAGATATGAAACATTGTTTAGCCACACAGCAACAAGTTTAACAAACAAGGTCCCCTATATAGCCTGTATTCCAAGTTCACCCACACAGTCAAAAATGACTAAGTTCCCCCCACAGGTCACCGAATTGAAAAAAAAGGCCCCAAACCAGCCTGTTTACCCTGTTGAGCAGGGGTGGGGAACCTTTTTACTGCCGGGGGCCATTTGGAAATTTCTGCCAACCTTCGGGGGCCGCACAAAATTATCAATGTGAAAATGAACCAACTATATTTGGTCAAACAGTTAACTCACCCCTATTGAGGTGGCCGGAGCTGCTTCTGTTTTGTGCGGCTGTGATGTTCGGTGATACTTATGTTGCTTCTCTCTTTTCCAGGTTTGGCTGGAGCGCAGTCAACTCTTTGTGATAATAGGATTGGTAGACTATATACATCACACAACAGACACAGGGACTGGTGTATATAAATCACAGGAGACACATACATCACTGAAGAGGCTGTTGGCATATAGATCACATAGGAGACGCAGGGACTGCTGTATGTACATCACAGGAGACACGTACATCACAGGAGATACTGGGGGCACATACATCACACGAGGGGCTGGAGACCTGTATATGCCCCCAGTCCCCTCCTATGATGTATATGCTTTCAGTCTCTCCTTTGATGTATATGCACCCAGCCCCTCCTGTGAGGTATATGCCCCCAGCCCCTCCTGTGATATGTACGGCCCCAGCATCTCCAATGTGATATATATACCCCAGTGTGTGATGTATATATCACAAGAGGGGTTGGGGCATACACATCACAGGACACACTGGAGTATATCCATGACAGGAGGGGCTGGGAGCATATACATGACAAGAGGGTCTGGGGAACACACATTGCTAGGTTACAGGGAGGCATAAGCATTGCTGTGGGGCACAGACGGCACTGGGGGGCACACATCACTAGGGCAGCATAGAGAGCACCAGGGTGGCACGAACATCACTAGGTGGGCACAGGCATCACTAGGGGGGCACACAGACATCAATAAAGTGGGGGGCACACAGACATCACTAAGGGGGGGCACAGACATCACTAGGAGGAGACTGGGGGGCATGGACAGCACTTGCAGAGCACAGACGTCACTAGGGGGTACACACCACTTGGGGTGGTATGCAGTACTGGAGAGAACGCAGCAGTGGGGGTGATCCACATCACTGGGAAAGCTGCACACAGCATTGCAGGGGGCATGCTGCACCGGAGAAGGGGCAGAGAGCGGGTGGCACACAGCGCCGGGGAGTGGTCAGCACACAGCACTGATGGGGGCACACTGCATCGGAGAGCGGGCAGCCTACAGCACTGGGAGCTGCATACAGCACTGATGAGGCACGCTGCATGGGATAGGGGGCGGCACACAACACTGGGAGCTGCACACAGCACTGATGGGGGCACGCTGCACCGGACAGCGGGCGGCACACAGCACTGGGAGCTGCACACAGCACTGATAGGGGTATGCTGCACCAGATAGTGTGCGGCACACATCGCCAGGGAGCGGGCTGCACCGGAGAAGGGGCGGAGAACGGGCAGCACACAGTGCTGGGGTGTGGGTGGCACAATGCTGGAAACGGTGAAGCTGCTGTGGGACGGAAGCGCAGAGTGCTAAATCCGCCCACAAAGTAAGTCCTGAGCACGCTGCCACCTGCCAGCGAAAGAGCTCATTGGTGCGTGCAAGCAGCGCATGTGAAGATTTAAAGGGCCGGCGGCCGGTAAGACCACGGCGGTGGCCGGAGTACTGCCGCTCCCGGGAATCTGCCCGGGGGGCGCACAAAAGGTCATGGCGGGCCGCATGCGGCCCGGGAGAGGGAAGTTCCCCACCCCTGCTGTTGAGCGTCAGAGCTCTCATTGCCCACGATCCATCACACAGCACCCAATGAAGACAGAAATGGGTCACAGAATCCAATCCAACAGAGTCATCAAAAAACAGGAGTGATAAGTACTTGACTTGTGTAGATGGCCACTGTAAGCAGCTCATTTTTAAGGGGGTGATATTGACTAAAGATGCCCATGCTCCTCAAGTGCTAACTGTGCTTTCAGCAGGGCACCAATTCTAACACTGTTTTAACAGTTCCCACACTGAAGGCCGCTTTACACGCAACAACATCGCTAATGAGATGTCGTTGCAGTCACTGAATTCGTGACGCACATCCGGCCCTCATTGTGTGTGAAACGCACGAACGACCGTTAACTATCAAAATTACTTACCTAATTGTTGACGCGTCGTTCCATTCCCGATTATGACACTAGGGGAGGAAGGGCACCAACCCGTGGGATCTCCAGGTATACTAAAGCAACATCAATTAAAGAAGAAAAAGGGTATACCATACACGGGATCACCACAACTTAATGTTATATGGAAAAGTTATTTTATTATATTTGTACAAAAAACACACATGTCTCCCACCAGGAGTATTGGACACACAAGAATTTGATTAAAAACACTTAAAAACGCCTATGGCAAAACAGACCACATCAGGGATATAAATATCCATATATAGCATACAATACAAAAAGTATATTTCTCCTTATGTACAATAATAACACCTTGACATTAGTGATGATACATTGGCCTTGTACTATTCATATATGTATTTTAGATAACACCATCTGTTCCATTGCATCACACACAGAATGTTACCACCTTTTATAATCTATATGGGGTGCTAGTGTAATTATAGCAACAGACTCTCTGTACAGATTGTATATTCAATGACCCGGTCCGTTCTGTTGTATCATACACAGCATAAGTCCACCCTCTGTGATCCATATAGGGCCCTAAGATAATTACCCAATTGCTAATTCACGTGCTATACACAGACCTGGTTAAATCAGAGGGTCCCTGTGCAGCACAACACATAAATCTGACTGCGTCAGCACTGATTCTACTCAGGAAAATGATCCTACACAGGCCAAAAAATACTGGACCTCCACTGAGCTCCAATATGGCCCTATCTGTGTTCCCTCTCCATACAACACAGTCAGCAATATGTCAGGCTACATCCGAACACCCCACAATATGAGTAATTACTGTGCCTGAATGAGCCAGTATGAGGGCAGTCACTCCAGACAGATCAGAGCCTAGTGCTAGTACGAGATGCCAGGCCAAGCAGGTCTATACTCACTATCTGTCACCTATCATTCCAATGGAAGGATCAAACCAATATGGGTGGCATAAGGAGAAAGATACCCCTGTGGTCTAACCCCACGCGTATCGCCACCTCTTACGGGTAGCTTCCTCAGGGGAAAGTGAAGAGCTGTATACACCCTCCTCATGTGTCCTATTTAAAGAAAAAGTAAATCAAATTAACTCTCACCGGTGCTGCAGCTGGAGTACCGCATGTGTTTGGCAGCGCTCCGGTGGCGGCCGCCATCTTGCTGGAGTCACATGATGCCGAGAGGTTCCGCCCTCGGATTCACACTGCGCATGCGCATGTCGTCAAAGCTAATCGCTTCCACATATCATATTCACATATCTTACAGTGTGCTGCCTATAGTTATACAGTGCATAATTACATTCCTATGCCACTTTTCTCTGTTTGAACGTACTTGCACATTGCCGGAAAAGCCGATCGATGTCATGTGACAGAGGGACCCCCACACAATGCGCATGCGCCGGTTACGAATACCTCTAATGTTATCAAAATATGTTTCCACCCGGCGCAATATTTCCAGAATTCTTTATCGCAGACCCAAAGTATATAGGTACCTTAAATATATGCACCTCTGCAAATCATTGGAATACAAGCGCAGGAGGTCAATGCATAGTCCAATTAACCCTTTTTGAACATAGGAAGTCCGTATCTTTTTTCCTCCTTCCTCTTTTTCTCTTTTCTCTTCCATATGTATATACACAGTCCAAGGTCTCCTTAACCCTTTCTACGTTTGTTTGTAATTCTGTACCCATCTTATACTCCTGTCTTTGGACAAGGAGTATATAGTACATGGTTATATTAACCCTTTAAGGAATGAGCTCAAAAAGAAATGCAATATATAGCATTACATCTCAACATGGAGCACATAATACATGGTCTAATTCCCCCTCTAAGGAAATACTCAGAGAGAAATCCAACACAGAAATGTGCCCCAATGAGAAATAGTTGTTCACCATCCCCAGAAAGTACAAGTACAATGTATCATCAGACACTCTTGTATTGTGCAAATTTACACAGGTACAGAGGGCAATCCTCACCGGTACAGAACTAATCGCACCAAAAATTGCATTATTCAGCCTTAAAAGGCACACAGTCATAACCTAAGCTAATATTCAGAAAGAGAAAACACAACAATGTGCCCCAATAGAAGGGGTTGTTTACCATCCCTAGAAAGTACAAGTACAATGTATCATCAGACACTCTTATATTGTGCAAATTTGCACAGGTACAAGGGGCAATCCTCGCCGATACACGACTCATCGCACCAGAAATTACATATTTGGGCCTTAGAAGGCATAATCATAACCTGAGTATTAGGCTTCCTACAAACATAGGTTACCCAATAAGTTTACATCCCACTCCCAGAAAGTTGTCAATAATTCCGGGAATCCAAACATTAGGTATGCGGTTAGATTTTCCACCTAGGTGGGATCTACAGCCTAGCCTCTAAACTTCAAGAATCGAGACCAATTCTGTGTCCATATTCAATGGGGGGCAAAATTGGTGCAAAACCATTCTTCCACCATGGTGACCACTACCCCGTGAAAACAGTCAGGAATGTCGCACTCTGTCCCCGGTCTCTGGTAATCACCAACTGTATCTCTTGACATCCAGCCAGAAAACGAAAGTCCCTCTCCTTTTTTTTTTTTTCCTCTTTTTCTTAGTACTATATCCCAGTTGTTGTTGCTCTGGTCCAGCCATTAAGTTCTATATGATGTATCAGACCCAGTTGCACACAATGTAGAAGAAGCCAGCCCAAAGACGAGCCACACGGATCCGCCCGTATCCTCTTGACATCCTAATCCAGATCTTTTCTGTTGTTTCCTTTCATATTCATCCATTCTTATCTCCAAGATCCTCCTTTCTTGTTTGTATATTTGGTCAATACAGCTCTCCTTGATGGGCACTGGACTCTGGAGAAAAGAAGATGGATAAGTTCAGCGAATTCAGACAAACCCACAGTTTCAAATCATATTATAGAACCCGGTATATTGTAGCTCCTCGTTCAGACCATGTGGAGCCAAGCTCTTGAGAGTATATATCCACCGAGATTCCTTCTGTAAGAGCTCTTTCGTACAGTTCCCACCTCTGAGGTTTTGTTTGATCGAGTCAACAATAATGACTTTAATTGTACCAAACCGCCCTCCATGATGGGTATGAAAGTGAGCAGCCACCGAAGTGAGCGCTTTGCCTTTCTTGAGGTCCGCCTCTGCCGTGTATGTCGGTGAAACCACGCAAGAGGTAAGAAGGAGGGTTCAGCAGCATTTTTCGAATATCAATACGGCAGAGGCGGACCTCAAGAAAGGCAAAGCGCTCACTTCGGTGGCTGCTCACTTTCATACCCATCATGGAGGGCGGTTTGGTACAATTAAAGTCATTATTGTTGACTCGATCAAACAAAACCTCAGAGGTGGGAACTGTACGAAAGAGCTCTTACAGAAGGAATCTCGGTGGATATATACTCTCAAGAGCTTGGCTCCACATGGTCTGAACGAGGAGCTACAATACACCGGGTTCTATAATATGATTTGAAACTGTGGGTTTGTCTGAATTCGCTGAACTTATCCATCTTCTTTTCTCCAGAGTCCAGTGCCCATCAAGGAGAGCTGTATTGACCAAATATACAAACAAGAAAGGAGGATCTTGGAGATAAGAATGGATGAATATGAAAGGAAACAACAGAAAAGATCTGGATTAGGATGTCAAGAGGATACGGGCGGATCCGTGTGGCTCGTCTTTGGGCTGGCTTCTTCTACATTGTGTGCAACTGGGTCTGATACATCATATAGAACTTAATGGCTGGACCAGAGCAACAACAACTGGGATATAGTACTAAGAAAAAGAGGAAAAAAAAAGGAGAGGGACTTTCGTTTTCTGGCTGGATGTCAAGAGATACAGTTGGTGATTACCAGAGACCGGGGACAGAGTGCGACATTCCTGACTGTTTTCACGGGGTAGTGGTCACCATGATGGAAGAATGGTTTTGCACCAATTTTGCCCCCCATTGAATATGGACACAGAATTGGTCTCGATTCTTGAAGTTTAGAGGCTAGGCTGTAGATCCCACCTAGGTGGAAAATCTAACCGCATACCTAATGTTTGGATTCCCGGAATTATTGACAACTTTCTGGGAGTGGGATGTAAACTTATTGGGTAACCTATGTTTGTAGGAAGCCTAATACTCAGGTTATGATTATGCCTTCTAAGGCCCAAATATGTAATTTCTGGTGCGATGAGTCGTGTATCGGCGAGGATTGCCCCTTGTACCTGTGCAAATTTGCACAATATAAGAGTGTCTGATGATACATTGTACTTGTACTTTCTAGGGATGGTAAACAACCCCTTCTATTGGGGCACATTGTTGTGTTTTCTCTTTCTGAATATTAGCTTAGGTTATGACTGTGTGCCTTTTAAGGCTGAATAATGCAATTTTTGGTGCGATTAGTTCTGTACCGGTGAGGATTGCCCTCTGTACCTGTGTAAATTTGCACAATACAAGAGTGTCTGATGATACATTGTACTTGTACTTTCTGGGGATGGTGAACAACTATTTCTCATTGGGGCACATTTCTGTGTTGGATTTCTCTCTGAGTATTTCCTTAGAGGGGGAATTAGACCATGTATTATGTGCTCCATGTTGAGATGTAATGCTATATATTGCATTTCTTTTTGAGCTCATTCCTTAAAGGGTTAATATAACCATGTACTATATACTCCTTGTCCAAAGACAGGAGTATAAGATGGGTACAGAATTACAAACAAACGTAGAAAGGGTTAAGGAGACCTTGGACTGTGTATATACATATGGAAGAGAAAAGAGAAAAAGAGGAAGGAGGAAAAAAGATACGGACTTCCTATGTTCAAAAAGGGTTAATTGGACTATGCATTGACCTCCTGCGCTTGTATTCCAATGATTTGCAGAGGTGCATATATTTAAGGTACCTATATACTTTGGGTCTGCGATAAAGAATTCTGGAAATATTGCGCCGGGTGGAAACATATTTTGATAACATTAGAGGTATTCGTAACCGGCGCATGCGCATTGTGTGGGGGTCCCTCTGTCACATGACATCGATCGGCTTTTCCGGCAATGTGCAAGTACGTTCAAACAGAGAAAAGTGGCATAGGAATGTAATTATGCACTGTATAACTATAGGCAGCACACTGTAAGATATGTGAATATGATATGTGGAAGCGATTAGCTTTGACGACATGCGCATGCGCAGTGTGAATCCGAGGGCGGAACCTCTCGGCATCATGTGACTCCAGCAAGATGGCGGCCGCCACCGGAGCGCTGCCAAACACATGCGGTACTCCAGCTGCAGCACCGGTGAGAGTTAATTTGATTTACTTTTTCTTTAAATAGGACACATGAGGAGGGTGTATACAGCTCTTCACTTTCCCCTGAGGAAGCTACCCGTAAGAGGTGGCGATACGCGTGGGGTTAGACCACAGGGGTATCTTTCTCCTTATGCCACCCATATTGGTTTGATCCTTCCATTGGAATGATAGGTGACAGATAGTGAGTATAGACCTGCTTGGCCTGGCATCTCGTACTAGCACTAGGCTCTGATCTGTCTGGAGTGACTGCCCTCATACTGGCTCATTCAGGCACAGTAATTACTCATATTGTGGGGTGTTCGGATGTAGCCTGACATATTGCTGACTGTGTTGTATGGAGAGGGAACACAGATAGGGCCATATTGGAGCTCAGTGGAGGTCCAGTATTTTTTGGCCTGTGTAGGATCATTTTCCTGAGTAGAATCAGTGCTGACGCAGTCAGATTTATGTGTTGTGCTGCACAGGGACCCTCTGATTTAACCAGGTCTGTGTATAGCACGTGAATTAGCAATTGGGTAATTATCTTAGGGCCCTATATGGATCACAGAGGGTGGACTTATGCTGTGTATGATACAACAGAACGGACCGGGTCATTGAATATACAATCTGTACAGAGAGTCTGTTGCTATAATTACACTAGCACCCCATATAGATTATAAAAGGTGGTAACATTCTGTGTGTGATGCAATGGAACAGATGGTGTTATCTAAAATACATATATGAATAGTACAAGGCCAATGTATCATCACTAATGTCAAGGTGTTATTATTGTACATAAGGAGAAATATACTTTTTGTATTGTATGCTATATATGGATATTTATATCCCTGATGTGGTCTGTTTTGCCATAGGCGTTTTTAAGTGTTTTTAATCAAATTCTTGTGTGTCCAATACTCCTGGTGGGAGACATGTGTGTTTTTTGTACAAATATAATAAAATAACTTTTCCATATAACATTAAGTTGTGGTGATCCCGTGTATGGTATACCCTTTTTCTTCTTTAATTGATGTTCCATTCCC
This sequence comes from Anomaloglossus baeobatrachus, assembly GCF_048569485.1. Classification (NCBI taxonomy): domain Eukaryota; kingdom Metazoa; phylum Chordata; class Amphibia; order Anura; family Aromobatidae; genus Anomaloglossus; species Anomaloglossus baeobatrachus. The sequence goes on along the minus strand of NC_134353.1, from coordinate 952,961,322 downwards.
GATTATCGTTACTGCTGCAGGTACGATGTTGTTCGTCGTTCCTGCGGTAGCACACATCGCTATGTGTGGCACCGCAGGAATGAGGAACATCACCTTACCTGCGGCTGTCTGCAATGAGGAAGGAAGGAGGTGGGCGGGATGTTCGTCCCGCTCATCTCCGCCCCTCCGCCTCTACTGGGCGGCCGCTCAGTGATGCCGCACAAACCGCCCCCTTAGAAAGGAGGCGGTTCGCCGGCCACAGCGACGCCGCTAGGCAGGTAAGTAGTGTGACGGGTGTTAGCGATTTTGTGCGCCATGGGCAGCAATTTGCCCGTGACGCACAACCGACAGGGGCGGGTACGCTCGCTAGCGATATCGATTGCAATATCGCTGCGTGTAAAGTGCCCTTCTCACACAGGAACCAATTTTTGGTGCGCAGTCTAGTTGCTGCAGTTGAAAATGTCGTTGTTGGATTTGTGATTGAGCCGGTGGTTTGCCAGCTAGATTTGCTCCTGCCAGTCTAGACACGTACACTTGAAACGGCTCACCCATGTTACTGATTGTTTAGCCTGGGAATCAAAACAATTTCTTTTCCAAAAATTGTCAAAGCAGGGAACCACGGCTAAATACTGCAACTAGGAATAATGCAATAGCACTCAGAGTTCATTTTTTGTTTTTGCTCATGGGATCATGATTAAGAGTGCAGCAGGTTCAAGCCAAAGTGAAAGAACTGTAAATTCATGGGGCAGACCAGCTCCAGTAGTGTAGACTCCACCTGTTGCATTTAAAACCTTGTATTCGGATTAGTGATGGAGCCGGAGTTACGGCAGATAGTTTTGCTACTGACAGTCACAGCCATCTCACTAATCCTCTTGATTGGCATTCCCAGTGTCACGATCTACTTATGGCTCTGCTGGTGCAGAGCCATTGTATTTGTTTTGCTGTCTGCATTCTCCAGGGTTAGGTCCTATGGGCGAAGCCTGTTCTATCAGGCCTCGTTCTGGGATCATGCTGCCTTATCTGGGAACTATTCCCTCTGCACGCTGCCAGTGATAGTTTCTGCTCTGCAGTGTACGCCTCTGGTAATTAAGTCTACTCTGATCCTGCCCCCTACCCGGTACTCCATTCCCTGACCTTCGTCCCTCTTGTCCTCCCTGTTTCCCTGACCCGCTCCCTGCTTTATTGTCCCGTCTCCGCTCCCTCCTCCCTTCCCATGTGTTCTCCTGGTTACCGACCTCGAATTGCACTTTGACTACGGCTCTGCTCAATTCCTGCTCCTGATGACACCACCTGGCGTTCCCACCTCGCCTTGTTATCTGATTACGGCTCTGCTCCCCTCCGGCTCCAGACAATACCTCCTGGCTTCCGTGACTGCGGCTCTGTTTAGTCTTTTGTACCTCTGTTACCTCCCGACACTGATATCGGCTTGACTGACCATTCTATTGCGGCTCCAAGAGGACGCTAGTGACCTCTAGTGGGTAAGCGTCTAACTACACTTAGAGACATTACATCTTGCTGTAGTACCAGCGACCCCTGGGGGTATCTCACACCTGAGAATCCAAAGTATTTCTTGAGAAAAACTTATTTTTCAAAGTAGGCAGACATGAAACATTATTTACCCACCCAGCGACAAGTTAATCAAATAATGTCCCCTATATAGCCTGTATTCCAAGTGCAGCCCACAGCCAAAAATGACTGCGTTCCCCACAGACCACTGAATTGTAAAAAAAGGCCCAAACCAGCCTGTTTACCCTCACAGCTCATTGTCTGATATGCACCACACAGCACCCAATTTAAAGAAAGATGAGACACGGAATCTCATCCAAAAGACTGGTCAAAAACCAGAAGTGACAGGTCCTGACTTGTTGAGATTCCTACTCTTTTGCTCGTTTTCAAGGGGGTGACGTTGACGACAGATGCCCATGCGCCTAAGGTGCCAAATCTGCACTTTCAGCAGGGCACCGATTCTAAAGCCTGATTTACACGTTGCAATTCGCATACGATATCGTATGTGATTAGCAACGCCCCCATTGTATGTGTGGCACGTGCAATTTGTTGAACGTGCCGCACAAACGATTAACCCCCGTCACACGTACTTACCCGTCCATACGACCTCGATGTGGGCGGCGAACGTCCACTTCCTGGAGTGGGAGGGACGTTCGGCGTCACATCGACGTCACGCGGCATCCGGCCAATGGATGCGGAGGGGCGGAGCTGAGCGGGACGTAAACATCCCACCCACCTCCTTCCTTCCGCATTACCGGCCGGGAGCGGCAGGACGCAGGTAAGATCTGTTCATCGTTCCCGGGGTGTCACACGCTGCGATGTGCGCTACCCTGGGTACGATGAACAATCTGACGTTCAATTCTAGAGAACTGAACGATGTGCGTGCGATGGACTTTTACCGTTCAATCGCAATCGCATGTACCTGTCACACACTGCAATGTACCTTACGATGCCGGATGTGCGTCACTTACGACGTGACCCCGCCGACACATCGTAAGATACATTGCAGCGTGTAAAGCGGGCTTTACACTGACTGTTTTAACAATTTCCACATAGGAAACAACCATTATTTGGTTGAGTAATGCAAGGCAGTATACGGTGTCATGGCCCTACACTCAGCAAGGCATGCAAACAAAAAATACCACTGTTTAAATTACTGTCCCACAAAAATTCATGATGGTACCAAAGAAAACAAAAAAACGGAGGACAAGCACTCTCCAAAAACAGAATCCAAGAGAAAAGGAGATTTAAAGGCACGAATAATTGTAATCACTACTAAATATTTGTAAAAATAGGACATGTATACTGTACATATAAAAGAAAGGACGGGAAAACGGTCACAATGCCAGTTCCTCACCCGCAATGAAGTCATAAGAAATTTTAGATAGGGCAGTTCATAGTAGACATATACATACATGCTGCTATGTACAAACATATGCAATATAGGCAACTATGAATGTAATATACGCACATTAGAGGTGTCTAATCCAAATCGCAGGAGGGGGGGGTTATAAATACACCTCGCCCAAAAACAATAGTCCTGAGAGACACATTACAAGGTGCTACAGTGCAGAACACACTCATGATTGATTAAGCAGACATTACACTGCCTGGATGCTGCTGCTCTGCAAAGCTGCACGATGCAACAACAAACTCTCAGCATTTCGAGGTGTATTACAATTTACACATTTGAAACCCAAAGACCCGGCTGCAGTCTGGCAGAAAGTGAATATACAGCAGAAATGAAGGCCACACAGTCTGGTGCTATGTGGTATGTGGAAACAGCAATTTTTTTTTAAGAATAATGTAAGGTCAAATGTGACAATAGTCACTACCAGATCTGTGGAGTCGGAGTCGTGGATTCAAGAACACTATGCCTTTAAACAATATGGGACAGCCCATATGATGATGTCATGTCTTTGGAAGCTTCTGATTGGTTTCTTGGCAACATCTGAGTTAATTAGAGACATCTGTGAATATACAATGCTGGCCAAAAGTATTGGCACCCCTGCAATTCTGTCAGATAATACTCAGTTTCTTCTTGAAAATGATTGCAATCACAAATTCTTTGGTATTATCTTCATTTAATTTGTCTTCAATAAAAAAAAAAATGTCATAAAGCCAAATTGGATATAATTCCACACCAAACATAAAAAATGGGGTGGACAAAAGTATTGGCACTGTTTGAAAAATCATGTGATGCTTCTCTAATTCGTGTAATTAACAGCACCTGTAACTTACCTGTGGCACCTAACAACTGTTGGCAATAACTAAATCACACTTGCAGCCGGTGACATGGATTAAAGTTGACTCAACCTCTGTCCTGTGTCCTTGTGTGTACCACATTGAGCATGGAGAAAAGAAAGAAGACCAAAGAACTGTCTGAGGACTTGAGAATCCAAATTGTGAGGAAGCATGAGCAATCTCAAGGCTACAAGTCCATCTCCAAAGACCTGAAAGTTCCTGTGTCTACGGTGCGCTGTGTCATCAAGAAGTTTAAAGCCCATGGCACTGTGGCTATCCTCCCTAGATGTGGAAGGAAAAGAAAAATTACCGAGAGATTTCAACGCAAGATTGTGCGGATGGTGGATAAAGAACCTCGACTAACATCCAAACAAGTTCAAGCTGCCCTGGAGTCCGAGGGTACAACAGTGTCAACCAGTACTATCCGTCGGCGTCTGAATGAAAAGGGACTGTATGGTAGGATACCCAGGAAGACCCCACTTCTGACCCTGAGACATAAAAAAGCCAGGCTGGAGTTTGCCAAAACTTACCTGAGAAAGCCTAAAACGTTTTGTTAGAATGTTCTCTGGTCAGATGAGACAAAAGTAGAGCTTTTTGGGAAAAGCCATCAACATAGAGTTTACAGGAAAAAAAAATAGGCATTCAAAGAAAAGAACACAGTCCCTACAGTCAAACATGGCGGAGGTTCCCTGATGTTTTGGGGTTGCTTTGCTGCCTCTGGCACTGGACTGCTTGACCGTGTGCATGGCATTATGAAGTCTGAAGACTACCAACACATTTTGCAGCATAATGTAGGGCCCAGTGTGTGAAAACTGGGTCTCCTTCAGAGGTCATGGGTCTTCCAGCAGGCTCAGAGTGATCCAGTAACACTGAAAAGTAGGAGAATAATAGCTCCAGCCTTTAAAAGATTAAAATGCTCGACTCGTAATATAATAACAAAAAAAAAACCAAAATAATCACACGGACTGACAAGAAAGAGGTTATAGGAAGAAATAGACTTTATTATCTTCCATGTAATGCAGGAGATACTGGGAGGCCGCGGAGTCACTAACAGCCGGAGGTCAGGAGGAAGGGAGACAATTAGTGGGGGCCACTAACGAAGGATTTCAAAAGGGTAAAACAGCAAATAAAATGATTTATACATCTCATGCTCATCACCAGCTTTATTACATGAGAACAAATGGTTTGAAATGGTCGTAACCAACAGAAGAACAATAGTTATAATATTCTTTATAGGGGTTTATACTTTTCATGAGCAGTAACTGCCATACATAAGCTCGTCAGTAAATATTTTATTTCTCATCTGTAAAATGATCTGCTCTTCTGATCACATGATCTCTGCCTGAGAACCGCCTGACTTCCTGTGACCTGCATCAATGTTTCCCCATAATCTCAGCTGTGGAAACTGACATGTGGGTGTGACTTAATGTGGTAGGCGGAGCTCCATCAAAAGTGCTTAGGGGGCAAAAACGGCTTTAGAGACACTATCCTTCAGTATTTATGGGAAAACAGTAACTGAGCTCACACTGTTCCTGTGCATGCTGCTGCAGACACAGCTCCTCTTTGTATCTGTATGTATATAGCAGGTTATATATATACATATATATTTGTTTATACCATGTGCACTGTATATACACCCTGCTGTATTATGAATACATACATAACTCTCTCCCTATCCATTACTCCGTGAGGAGTAGGGGATAATCTTTATTGCCAGGGCTGCTGTTCCAGTGCTTTGTGCATGCTTTTTATCCCCTGTAACAGTGTCCTATATAGATTGTGCTGATGCTGTGAGTGACACTAGGGGTGAAGTGAAAGTGTTGGGTTTTTTTGCATACCACAAAAATAAATGGAAGTAGGGTTACATGCAGTCAAAAGCTAGAAAGATAGATTGCTAGATAGGTGGATGGCTAGATAGACATATATAATGTCCCACTCACTTGCATTTTGTAATTTTGCACCCTTTAGTGCCTTTCATGTGGCACTAAAGGGTGCTTAGCCTTGTATTTTACCAAAAATAAATATATAATTAAAAAAACTGATGCGGGGTAACCCCTATTTTTTGTAGCCAGCTAGGCTATAGCAGACAGCTGCAGTCTGTAGACCACAGCTGGCAGCTTCCCCTTGGCTGGTAATCCGAAACAGAAGGCACCTCATGCTCATGTTTTAAATTAAATAAATAATTTAAAACAAAACACGTGGGGTCCCTCCAAATTGGATCACCAGCCAAGGTAAAGTGGACAGCTGTGGTCTGCTATTCTCGAATGCCAGCTGTGTAATGTCACCTGGCATCAGGCCTGGCATTAGTGATGTCACTGCATCTATCTGATTCCCGATATCACTAACCCAGTCAATAATAAAAAAAAAATGGATAAAAAAATGTATTGAAAAAAACACTCCCCAAAGCACTCCCTCTTTCACCAATTTATTGAAAGAAAAAAACAAATCCGGGCCTGGTGTAATACAATAAAGGGGTCCTACAGCGATCCATACCATACTCACTGTCCCAGTCAATGAAGAACAGAATGTTCTCCATTGGCTGGGAGAGTTGTGTAGTGACCTGAGCTAACATCATTAGGTCAGGCCAGGTCACTGCAGGGTATAACGAGCGCCGTCGTCATGAGGCTAGCTGAGTTCATTACCTGCAGTGATGAACTCCACTGAACTCATGATGTCAGTACTCGTCACTGAGTTTCGTGGCCCCCGCATTCTCACGTGAACTGTCCCGTGAACCCTTGACGTCACCGCTAGTCACAGTTTCGGGCTGCCCGTGAGACTTGATGGGAGAACGCGGCATCATGGAAGTCAGTGACGAGTGCTGACATCATAAGTTCAGCAGAGATCATCACATCAGATAATGATCTGAGCTAACCTCCTGATGTTGGTGCTTGCCATCCCGCAGCTGCTTGCACACTGACGTGGAAGCCACTCCAGTGCTTGCCAGGGCGGTGCGACATACACTGCAGGGGCACTGATAGACTGAAACCACACGGAAGTTCTTTTGTGTGGCTTCAAGGGATCCCAGAAACCATAGGTGAGTTAGAAATGCATGCAGGCATATTCTCCAGGCTCTCCTCATTCAGTTTCATCACTTTGCCATCCATTTCAGCCTTTTTCTCAGGCCCCTAGACCTCTTTGTTGGGTCCAGCAGAAAATTTCTCGCATTTCCGAATGACTTGCATTGCACTCACTATTCGCTATACGCGAGTATTACAAAGTTCTCGTCACGAGTATAGCTATTACGAATATTATGGTACTCGCTCATCTCTAGTGGCAGCCCTTGTTCTTCTATCTCCTTTTCCTCCCTTTACACATCTAAAACAGAAGTAACTATGTAATCTGGAATAACTGAATAGGATAACTGAAGTGAGCACTAATATATATATTATGAGTGCAAGCCAAAAATTACATACTATATAAGAATAAGGCTGCACATCAAACTTAGATAATAGTATAATGCCTTAAGCATATGGAAAAATATTGGAAAATACAATGAAAAATGCTACTTGCTAACTTGAACATGTGAATAATGAATTGCATACCTGCCATGAATATTAGGAAAAAGGAGATATTTAGCAATCGCATTGATCAATGTAACTGAGCCCCAAAACCTCGTCAAGGTATATCTCTATATTGGGGTCCCTAGCTCTGTGACCCTAAAGCCTGCTTTACACCAGGCAATCTATCGTGCGATAGATCGTCGGGGTCACGGTTTTTGTGACGCACATCCGGCATCGCTGTCGATGCCGGCCTGTGTGACACCTCCTAGCGACGCAGTATCGCTCACAAATCGTGAGTCGGGTACTGCTCGTTAGGTTCCATAAAATCGTTTAATTTAGTTGACCATCGTTTCCGTGGTAGCACACGTCGCTCCGTGTGACACCACGGGAACGATGAGCAGCTCACCTGCCTCCCGCGGCCGCCGCCGGCTCTATGTGGAAGGAAGGAGGTGGGCGGGATGTTTACATCCTGCTCATCTCCGCCCCTCCGCTCTGATTGGCCGGCGGCCGTGTGACGTCACTGTGACGCCGAACGTCCCTCCCACTCCAGGAAGTGGACGTTCGCCGCCCACAGCGAGGTCGCACGAGAGGTAAGTATGTGTGACGGGGGTTACTACCTTTGTGCGACACGGGCAGCGATTTGCCCGTGACGCAAAAAGGACGGGGGCGGGTACGATCGATTGTGAAATCGCACAATCGGTCGTACCGTGTAAAGCAGGCTTAACTGTGTGTCATCTCATTGCAATTAAAAACTGCTGTGGGTGGAGAGGGGTAACCAAGGACTTTCTTATATAGGAGATGGAAAAAACATGGCCGAAAGGGACGGAGCTGTGTTCACATTCAGAAAAAAAACATTTTTCATTGTATTTTCCAATATTTTTCCATATGCTTGAGGCATTATACTATTATCTAAGTTTGATGTGCAGCCTTATCCTTATATAGTATGTACTTTTTGGCTTGCACTCATAATATATATATTAGTGCTCACTTCAGTTATCCTATTCAGTTATATGTAGTTTTTTTTCTGAATGTGAACACAGCTCCGCCCCTTTTGGCCATGTTTTTTCCATCTCCTATATAAGAAAGTCCTTGGTTACCCCTCTCCACACACAGCAGTTTTTAATTGCAATGAGATGACACACAGTTAGGGTCACAGAGCTAGGGACCCCAATATAGAGATATACCTTGACGAGTTTTTGGGGCTCAGTTACATTGATCAATGCGATTGCTAAATATCTCCTTTTTCCTAATATTCATGGCAGGTATGCAATTCAGTATTCACATGTTCAAGTTAGCAAGTAGCATTTTTCATTGTATTTTCCAATATTTTTCCATATGCTTGAGGCATTATACCATTATCTAAGTTTGATGTGCAACCTTATGTAATCTGGAATATCCAGGTGCTCGTCTCTCGGTACTTTGGTGATCGAGTTTGATAAATGGCTGGCTCCACAGAACCTGGAGCTAGGTAAGACCATGTGCGATTAGGGTGCAAACCAAGTGGCGGCACTAAGGCTGGGCGATACTATTGGTGATATCACATATGCACCCTGACGAGGGCGGGGAAAGCAGGGAATACGAGATTGTTTAATGGGCGGCCGGCTTTTTCAAAACAGTAAAAGCCGCCGGAGCAGTGTGAATGCCGTGCAGAGCGGGCCGGAGATCGGTGAGTATGAGAGAGGGGGTAAGAGGGATAGACTGACATGGACAGAGAGAGAGGGACAGAGATAGTGACGGACTGACAGAGATTAGTGAATGACAGACATTGTGAGGCGCTTCAGAACGCAGCTTTTCAGCTGCGCTCTGAAGCAGACCTTTTTTAAGCTGCGGTGCAGAGCGCACACCTGCGCACATAGCCTCAGACATCAAAATCGTATGAGGGATGTCACACGTTTCAATTGACTAGGTTCATACAACAAAACGTCCAATGTATGAGGAATAAACGACGTGTATGCGATCACCGTATTTTCGTTCAATCTTGATTGCACGTAGGTGTCACACGCAAATACGTCACGAACGATGCAGGATGTGCGTGACTTACAACTTGACCCCGACGACGGATTGAAAGATTTATTGAAGCGTGTAAAGCAGGCATAAGATGCTGAAGTCTTTTTCCATGTCTGATTTCCCCAGCAGTTTCCCATTTAGTAAGTAATCGTAGCATCTGTTTCTCCTTCCCATGTGCATAACCTTACACTTATCTGAGTTAAACCTCATTTGCCATTTTTCAGCCCAACTCTCCAATTTACTCAAATCCATCTGTAGTTGCAAACTGTCCTCCTTTGTGTTAACTACCTTAAATAGTTTTGTATCATCTGCAAATACTGATATTTTACTCTGTAAGCCATCATTAAGATCATTAAGATCATTAATAAATATATTAAAAAGTAGAGGTCCCAGTACAGACCCCTGTGGCACCCCACTAGTAACCCTGGCCCAATCTGAGTATGTACCATTAATAACCACTCTTTATTTTCTATCACTAAGCCAGCTACCTACCCATCTACACACATTTTCCCCGAGCCCAAGCTTTCTCATTTTACTTATCAATCTTTTATGTGGGACAGTGTCAAATGCTTTACCGAAGTCGAGATAAATGACATCCAATGATTCGCCTCGGTCCATGTGAGAGCTTACATCCTCATAGAAGCTGATCAGGTTAGTTTGACAGGAGCGATCCTTCATAAATCCATGCTGATATGGAGTTAAACATTTGTTAACATTGAGACATTCCATAATAGCATCCCTTAAAAACCATTCAAACATTTTACCCACAAAAGATGTTAAGCTTACCGGCCTATAGTTTCCAGGTTGCCTTTTAGATCCCTTTTTGAATATTGGTACCACATTTGCTAGCCGCCAATCCAGTGGAACAGACCCAGTTTCTATAGAGTCTTTAAATATAAGGAATAGAGGCCTGTCTATCACATTACTTAACTCCCTTAATACCAGAGGGTGAATGCCATCAGGGCCTGGTTATTTATCAATTTTAATGTTACTAAATCAGTTCTGCACTTCTTCCTGGGTTAGGCAGGTCATACTTAATGGGGCATTTACATGATCACTCTGCATTTCCCCTGGCATATCTTTTTCCTGTGTGAACACAGTTGAGAAAAAAGTATTTAAAACATTTGCTTTTCCCACATCACTCTCTATGATTTTACCCTCATTGTTCTTTAAAGGGCTGACACCATCAATTTTTATCTTTTTGCTGTTTATATAATTAAAGAATAGTTTGGGATTTGTTTTGCTTTCCTGAGCAATGAGTCTCTCAGTTTCTACTTTTGCTAAATGGTTGCTAAGAGCAACGGCCTAGTGTACTATATGGGATGTAGTATAGGGGAGAAGTGTTGCTGCCGGGGTGGGGGAGGGGGCGGGAGGGGGAGTTAAAGGGGTAATAGATGTGATAAATTTAATTTGGATGCCGATTTGTTATTCTGTTGTATGTATTCTGTTTTAATAAAAAAGTATCTGATTTAAAAAAAAAAAGAGCAACGGCCTAAGACGTATTTCTGTGGATACAAGCGGTTTGCGGTGGATCGGCGGGTCCACGAAAATGTTGTCTGCGCACTCAAGCAGCTGGCAGTGGATCGGCAGGTCTGCGGGGTTCCATGCTGCAGCGGCGGGAGACTAGCGTCCGGAGGTTCCAGGCCAACCAGGAATTGCTGGGCCCTGCTTGGTGAGCAGTGAAACACCACAGGCTGAAGATCCTGGTTGTACGGGCGTTACAACCAGGAAAGCATGGAGGGAGCTGAAATGGACACTATGGAGGTGTTGTACCAGTTTCTGGTGTGTGGACCACAGGCGCTACCTGTGCGCAGCGATGTGGCAGCAGTGGACCAGTTGATGAACTCCCTTCTGGGGCCAGTATGGACACAGGGTGACCAGGGAGATAACCAGGAACTGTGTGAACTGGGGGTCTAAAGACACTGTAAGGGAGTCTCTGAAAGCCCAAAAGGGGGTGGAGTCTCATAAAAAGGTGGTTGCCCAAAAGGGTGTGGAGTCCCATAAAAGGGTGGTTGCCCAAAAGGGGGTGGAGGCCCTTAGAGGAATAGTTGCCCACAAGGGGGTGGAGCATTCTAAATTCAAACAGATGGACTATAGCAAGGGGCGATGGGGTTTGCCTTACATATGTCCTACCTGCGGTATAGGCTATCCATCTTGTATGAGGCCACAGGAGTGCTACGTGGAATTGAATAGGACAATAGTGTCTGGACTGTTAGACCCGGGGATCCGGCTGACCTTAGTGATACTCAAATGTACCGCCCCCGGCCTCGGCTGCGACCACCGAGCCGCTCGGGTCCGCGCTCGTTCTGCGGACGGTGGCTCGAGCCTTCCACGGACCCGGGGTCACTTCGCTCAGTAAAGGGGGAGGCTGGCGCTGCACGCGGGGACGCGGGATTTTCGGGTGATTGCTTGTGACACCACCCACGGGTTGTGGTGATATGGAGCACTACCGCTGCGGTTAAGATGGAGGGGCTCCCGGAAGCGATGGCAGGGCGCAGCTTCGGATGTTAACCCCTCCGTGGGTAGGGGCAGTGTGTCCCAGGGCCCGTTTGCGGGGAGCGGGCGCAGGGTGCAGGGCTGCTGTGTAGTACTCACAATTGATGCACACAGAGTCAATGGTAAACCAAACGTGGTGGAAGACGGGTGGGCCCACAGCCGGCTGCACTTCACTAGGCGGGTTGGCAGAGTCCCCCTTTCTCCTGCACCTAAATGTAAGTGGACCACGGTGCCTAAGCACAGGTGGTCCGCTCCCCAGCGGGTTTACCGAAAGAGCTCCTTTGCCCGCAGGCGCTGGCCCTTGGATCTCTGGCGGTGGCTATTATCCGGTAAGGTTGGGCTGTTGCCGTCATTCGGGACTTTGGTGGGAAAGAACCCCGGGAGGTCCAGATCCTCAATCAGTTAATTTGACTAAAGGTGGCCTACGGCCTAGTCTGGGTCTGATTACCCTTCCTGGTGGTCCGGTAGACTGTTGGCTCCCCGGTTCGGTTCCGTTCCAGCGGGCTCCAACCCTGTCCCGGTCCCTGCGGTTCCACCGGTCGTGTTCCCGGCCTCCTGCAGGCGGCCCCTGCCGTCTGCCTGCCTGACTGTTTCAAAGGGCCCTGGGCTCCGACCCAGGCCCTGCACTAAGCTGTACTTCACTCTCCTCCTACTACTTCAAACTCCACTTCAAACTAACTTTCTGTTTTCCTGCCTCAGGCCAGCAGACTCTTCGGTGGGCGTGTCTTTCCGCCTGACTCCGCCCACCTGGTGTGCCTGTCTAACACTGAGGGAGGCAATCAGGACTTTATGTGTGACTGTTGGTACCTGCCTAGTGTGGTGGGGGTGTAGGTGGTGTTGTGACCTGTGACTCCTGGGGTGTCCAGGGCGTCACATTCCCCTTGGTTAAATGCAGACCGTCCGCGGGCTGCCCGTCCACACCAGTTTATTTTTGTTAACTGCAAAAGATAAAAGGGTTTAAACATTTAAGCATTTTTCATTTCTTCCCTTACGGGAGGCACATTCTTGAACCATTGCAAACGGGAAAAAACATTTTTAATTATATCAAACGGGAACGGGTCAATGTCCTTCCGCTTTCCCACCCAAGCAACCTAGACCTTGATGCTGCCCCTAAGAAACGGGCAGCACCCCTTTTCGCCAGTCCAGTAAACGGGAACTGGCCCAGGCCACCCAAGCGAGAACGGGTACGGTGCAGCGCACCCGGTCAGTCTTGCAGGGGCCCCGCGTCCAAGGGGACCCCTACCCCCGGAGGATGGTCACCGGTTCGGGTGGCGACCGGACCCCAGCCTACTCTGCTGCGGGCCCTTCCTCCAATCAGCCTCCCCGGAGACTGGCAGTACAGAACGGGGCATGGCTAGGGGCAGGAAGGGACAGGAAGGGGCAATATTTACAAACCCACAAGTTTTGGGTTAGCCTGCAAGTTCTCGGCCATGTTCATGAGTGGTTCCTCATGCAGGTCAGGGAGGGGACAAAGGTGACAAATGTCCTAACGGGGACGGGGCTTCTTCGTAACCAACGGGGACTTTTGCTGATTACATTACTTGAGGTCGCCGTCGTCGTACTCCTCCTCCAGCTCTACCTCGGGACTGTACGGCGGGGGAGGAGACTGGGGCTGCTCGAGACGGCTGCGGCTCACCCTTCTCCGGACATCTAAGTCAATCCAGCCTCTCTCCCTATAGTGGCAGGTGTAAGCGACCAACTCACCAGCGCGTAGGTCACGTTCCGGATGTCCCAGGGGCAACTGGCTGTGCACATCCCTCCGGGAAAAGAATGCCTCGACCTCCAAGCTCGGCTCATAGATGAACCCCCATCCATGTCGGGGGCAGAACTGCCAGACCTGGCCTTCGTAGGTCGGGCCCCGTGCTTCGTGGGGGCCTTCCGGAGGGCGTCCTTCGCTTGGATAGTGCGGGCCAGTATAGCGGCCTTTTTCTTTTTCCCGGGCCTCTATCTCCCGGTCCATCGGGTTTGGCTGCCGCTCCCAAAATGGCGGCTCCTTTTGTGCGGGGGTCGGGCCCAGCAGGCACTCCCCGCTGCTGGCCACGACCGGCACCATGTGGGTTGGGGAGCACCGCTGTGTCGCGGCCTGTCTTGCTGCCCTGCAGCTACAACCCACCGCAGCCTCAGCCGAGGCCTTGAGCTTGGGGGCGATCAGCCTCACCTTTCGGGCCTTTGGCGGGCCAGCGCCCACCTCCTTGCTGGCCGGGCGGACTGCCGGAGCCTCTTCGGGCGTGGCCGCTCCTGGGCTGGATGGCTCCCTTCGGGGAGCGGACACCTTCCAAGGTAGCGGGATCGGTGCTGGCCGGGCAAGCGGTCGTCCGCGGGCAGCGTCCGCGGGCGGATCTTCGTGGGCGGGAATGATGTCATCTGTTGCCGGGTTAAGGGGCAACGGGCCGACTGGTGGGGTGGCGATGACCGGCACGGGCGGCGGGGGACGCAGCAGGATGAGCGGGGGCAGACCGGGCCCCTCAGCCACAGCGACCGGTCCCTCAGGGACACAGGGGCGTGGGTCACTCACCCGCTCCTCCAACTCTGCCTCCGCCTCACGGGCCCGCATGACCACCTCCACCTCCACCATTCCAGCCTCCCATTCTTGCACGAGGAGCTGGAGTCGGGCTTGCAGCCTGTGGCTTAACTGCGCCACCCTGGCTTCCACCCACGCCGCTGTTCCGGGCGTGAGCCTGCTTGACGGGACGGACATCTTGCCTGCTCGGCCTCCAGGAACGGGATGGTTACAGGGTCCTGGTGTTCCCGCTTCTTATCCCCCTCGTCACATGGGGAACCGCTCACTCTCCGACCCCCCTTGGTTCTCTCTGGCACTCCTTTAGGGGGCGGGGCCTCTCTGTTCGCGCCTTGCTGCTCGAGGAAGACGACTCCAGCGGGAACTTTTCACGCCAAGATGGCGGATCTTCAAACTTTTTCAGCGGGACACCGCCGACGGGAACGACAAGGCGCACTCTTACGGGTGAGTAGGATGGATGGATCGATCCTGTTCACAGTGTCGCGGGCGGAGGAGGGGACGCAGCGCTCTCCCTACTGCTCGGGTCCGGCCGCCGCTGCTGCTGCGGCCTGCTGCTGCTCGGTGGCTCGAGCGATGGGCCGGATCCCGGGGACTCGAGCGGCGCTCCTCGCCCCTGAGTGAAAGGGGATTGGTTTTTGGGATTGTTTATTGTCCGTGACGCCACCCACGGTTGTGGTGATTTTGGTGGACACCACCGCTGCTCTGTATGGGTATAGCGGGAGCGGTGACAGGGAGCAGCTTGTTGTTATTTCTCCCCTCCGTGGGTAGAGGGTGGTTGTCCCGGGGCCCAGTGATGAGATGGGGGATGAGGGATGGCAGGCCCGGTGCGGGGCTTGGTGAGGTGCAGGGTCACCGGGGCAGCGCTGTGCCTCACGGCACGGTGGTACTCACTCAGCCTGAGACGGTGACACAGTTCTCGGTAAAACACACGGCTGGAAAGACGGTTCCCACGGACGGCTGCTGTTGCTTTTCCCCGGTAGTTAGCGGTGACTGCCTCTTTTCCTGCACCTAAGTCTATGTTGGTAGCGATGGGTTCCCACCGGTTACCCGCTCCCCGACCTGTATATGGGCCGGAGGAGCCCTTCTTTGCCCGCAGGCGCTGGCCCTGAGAAACTGGTGCCCTGGCGGTGGCGGTATCTCTCTCTCACGGTTGGACGGTTGCCTTCAATCGGGACTTAGTTCTTTTGAGACCCAGGAGGTCCCCTTCACTGATGGATTTGGCAAATTCACGGCGACTCCTAGCCTTGCCGGGGTCCGAAAGGCCCCTGCCAATGGTGCTGGCTTCTCCTTGTGTACCGGTCCGGTACCGCCGGGCCACCACCTGTCCGCGGTCCTTACGGCAACTCCGATCAGCCTCCACTGCAGACGGTCACCGCCGTCTGCTAACCTTGCTGTCTCAGTCCGGGGCACACACCCGGACCAACTTCAGGCTTTTAAAACTGTCACGTTCTCCTTCACTTCAACTCCTCTCACTTGCTCCTCTACCACTTCCCTCTCAAACTCAACTCCAAACAAACTCATCTGCCTGGTTTCCCGCCTCCAGGACTGTGAACTCCTCGGTGGGCGGAGCCAACCGCCTGGCCCACCCCCTGGTGTGGACATCAGCCCCTGGAGGAAGGCAACAAGGATTTTAGGTTTAGCTAAGGTGTACCTATCCGGGGTGTAGGGTGTGGTGGTGTCATTACCTGTGACCCCTGGCTTGCCCAGGGCGTCACATTCCCCCTTAGCAAAATGCAGACCGTCCGCGGGCTGCCCGTCCAACACCGGTTTTCTTTTTCTGAAAAAAAAGATAAAAAACGGTAACACATACAAGTAGAAGAACATCATCCCACAACGGGAGGCACTTTTCTTAAACGTTACGGTAACATTTCAAACGGTTGCTGCTGCCGCTCTCTCACACCCAAGTAACCTGGCCCTGATGCTGCCCCTAAGAAACAGGCAGCACCCCTTGACCCCAGTCCTGAACCAAGTTACCCAAGCGGGATCTGTCCTTCCCCTCCAGAGGGTAGCCACCGGTTCCGGTGGTGGCTGG
Organism: Anomaloglossus baeobatrachus; assembly: GCF_048569485.1. Classification (NCBI taxonomy): domain Eukaryota; kingdom Metazoa; phylum Chordata; class Amphibia; order Anura; family Aromobatidae; genus Anomaloglossus; species Anomaloglossus baeobatrachus. The sequence goes on along the minus strand of NC_134353.1, from coordinate 952,945,040 downwards.
GCCCCAGCCTGCTCCACTGCGGGCCCTCCCTCCAACCTGCCTCTCCGGAGGCGGTAACGGTTAGCTGCAACAAAAACATTTTATTTACATGCCACTTAACGTTTGTGGTTGCCCTGCAAGTTCTCGGGCCTGTTCATAGAGAGTTCCCTATGCATAAACTGTGGATGGTCCCCACGGGAACAACGGTGCCGGTAACGACCGGTTTCAAATCACGGTTGTTGACAATCAGATGACTTTTCGGTTAATCATTTTCATTTTCTCATAACTCTCAGAACTTTTAAACACATACAGGTGGTCCCAACGGGGACGGTGCAATGGTGCTCCGCTGCCCTTACTCCGATTCTTCAGCTGAGGCGGATCCATCCTCCGCCACCAGCACATCAAACATGCACTGACATGCCTGCTGTGACAGGGATGCCCGGTATCCATTTCCACCGGTGCACGGGGTGTAGAAAACCACTGGGTCTCCTTCATAGCGGGGACGCTCATTTGCCCCCTCTAACTCAGCAGTGGGCCCGGGGCCGGAGTCATCATCAATTAGTCCTGCGTCAGGCGGGTTGCCGCCAGCTGCCGCAGCCTCCTGGCCTCCAGCATCCAGCACATCAGATCCTTCTGCAGTAGCACGGGGCAGCAGGTCAGGCGAGTTTACACTGAGGCGCCCCATAAGTAACGGCAAGGATGATGCATAGGTCGAGACTAGGCCAGGCCCCTCAGCCGCAGCGGCCGGTCCTGGTAGGACATAGGGACGTGGGTCACCAGTCGGCTCTGTTACATCCGTTCCCCTCCTGTACATCGGGGCAATTGCAATCAGCATCTCCACCTCGTTGGTCCACTGCTCCATCATCCGGAAGATCTGATCCTGTTGACGTTGGTGGAACGCAATCACCCGGGCCTTCATTCATGCCACGGTCCCGGGCTCAGGGTCTGGCGCAACCACTGCCGGGAATTCTGGCACATTTTTATTAAGGGGCCGCGGTCCTAGCGGTTCCCCCGGGAGTGTTTCAGGGACGTCCTGAGCGTCTGCAGCCGGTTGGTCCGCCGGGGCGGATTGGCAGGGTATCGCTACCGGTTGGGCAGGTAGCGGGCCTAGTGGCGGGGCGGCAGCAGCTAACACGGGTAGCGGGGAGAGAAGCAGGGTGAGCGGATGCAGGCCGGGCTCCTCAGCCTCAGCGGCCAATCCCTCGGGAATACAGGGGTTGTGGGTCTCTTACCCGCTCCTCCAAATACTCTTCCACCTCGCGTCTCCGCATAGCAGCCACTACGTCCGCCATGTCGGTCTCCCACTCCTCTAAGAGGAGCTGCATATGGGCTTGCAGACGGTTATTCAACGGGGCAGTCTGGTCTCTCAGCCACATCGCCGTGCCGGGTGCGGGAGCGTCCTCGTTGGCGGTCGGACTGTGCATCTTCACAATCGAGCCTTCCATGAACCCAGTATCGCTGCAGAGTCCTGGCGTCTCTGCTTTTATAGCCACGGCTACATGCGACCAGTCGCCATTTCGTCCCCCTTAGCCTCTTTCCGGCCCCTCCTCTATCGGGGCGGGGTTTTGGCCTTCGCGCCTCCACTACTCGAGAAGACGCTCGAGCGGGAACTTCTGGCGCCAAAGATGGCGGCTTCTGAAATTTTTCGGCCGGACATCTCCGGCGGTAACAAGGCGCACCTCTACCCAACGGCAGAGCGGTAAGATCCTGTTCGCGACGCCAAGTTTTCGCGGGCGGAGGAGGGGACGCAGCGCTCTCCCTACTGCTCGAGTCCGGCCGCCGCTGCTGCTGCGGCCTGCTGCTGCTCGGTGGCTCGAGCGATGGGCCGGATCCCGGGGACTCGAGCGGCGCTCCTCGCCCGTGAGTGAAAGGGGATTGGTTTTTGGGATTGTTTATTGTCTGTGACGCCACCCACAGTTGTGGTGATTTTGGTGGACACCACCGCTGCTCTGTATGGGTATCCCGGGAGCAGTGACAGGGAGCAGCTTGTTGTTATTTCTCCCCTCCGTGGGTAGAGGGTGGTTGTCCCGGGGCCAGTGATGAGATGGGGGATGAGGGATGGCAGGCCCGGTGCGGGGCTTGGTGAGGTACAGGGTCGCGGGGGCAGCGCTGTGCCTCACGGCACGGTGATACTCACTCAGCCTGAGACGGTGACACAGTTCTCGGTAAAACACACGGCTGGAAAGACGGTTCCCACGGACGGCTGCTGTTGCTTTTCCCCGGTAGTTAGCGGTGACTGTCTCTTTTCCTGCACCTACAGTGCCTACAAGTAGTATTCAACCCCCTGCAGATTTAGCAGGTTTGATAAGATGCAAATAAGTTAGAGCCTGCAAACGTCAAACAAGAGCAGGATTTATTAACAGATGCATAAATCTTACAAACCAACAAGTTTTGTTGCTCAGTTAAATTTTAATAAATTTTCAACATAAAAGTGTGGGTCAATTATTATTCAACCCTAGGTTTAATATTTTGTGGAATAACCCTTGTTTGCAATTACAGCTAATAATCGTCTTTTATAAGACCTGATCAGGCCGGCACAGGTCTCTGGAGTTGGCCCACTCCTCCATGCAAATCTTCTCCAAGTTATCTAGGTTCTTTGGGTGTCTCATGTGGACTTTAATCTTGAGCTCCTTCCACAAGTTTTCAATTGGGTTAAGGTCAGGAGACTGACTAGGCCACTGCAACATCTTGATTTTTTCCCTCTTGAACCAGGCCTTGGTTTTCTTGGCTGTGTGCTTTGGGTCATTGTCTTGTTGGAAGATGAAATGACGACCCATCTTAAGATCCTTGATGGAGGAGCGGAGGTTCTTGGCCAAAATCTCCAGGTAGGCCGTGCTATCCATCTTCCCATGAATGCGGACCAGATGGCCAGGCCCCTTGGCTGAGAAACAGCCCCACAGCATGATGCTGCCACCACCATGCTTGACTGTAGGGATGGTATTCTTGGGGTCGTATGCAGTGCCATCCAGTCTCCAAACGTCACGTGTGTGGTTGGCACCAAAGATCTCGATCTTGGTCTCATCAGACCAGAGACCCTTGAACCAGTCTGTCTCAGAGTCCTCCAAGTGATCATGAGCAAACTGTAGACGAGCCTTGACATGACGCTTTGAAAGTAAAGGTACCTTACGGGCTCGTCTGGAACGGAGACCATTGCGGTGGAGTACGTTACTTATGGTATTGACTGAAACCAATGTCCCCACTATCATGAGATCTTCCCGGAGCTCCTTCCTTGTTGTCCTTGGGTTAGCCTTGACTCTTCGGATAAGCCTGGCCTCGACACGGGTGGAAACTTTCAAAGGCTGTCCAGGCCGTGGAAGGCTAACAGTAGTTCCATAAGCCTTCCACTTCCGGATGATGCTCCCAACAGTGGAGACAAGTAGGCCCAACTCCTTGGATAGGGTTTTGTACCCCTTGCCAGCCTTGTGACCCTCCACGATCTTGTCTCTGATGGCCTTGGAATTCTCCTTTGTCTTTCCCATGTTGACCAAGTATGAGTGCTGTTCACAAGTTTGGGGAGGGTCTTAATTAGTCAGAAAAGGCTGGAAAAAGAGATAATTAATCCAAACATGTGAAGCTCATTGTTCTTTGTGCCTGAAATACTTCTTAATACTTTAGGGGAACCAAACAGAATTCTTGTGGTTTGAGGTGTTGAATAATAAATGACCCTCTGAATAAACTTTTCACAATTTAAAACAAAAAAAGAAATAACATTCTTTTTTGCTGCAGTGCATTTCACACTTCCAGGCTGATCTACAGTCCAAATGTCACAATGCCAAGTTAATTCCGAATGTGTAAACCTGCTAAATCTGCAGGGGGTTGAATACTACTTGTAGGCACTGTAAGTCTATGTTGGTAGCGATGGGTTCCCACCGGTTACCCGCTCCCCGACCTGGATATGGGCCGGAGGAGCCCTTCTTTGCCCGCAGGCGCTGGCCCTGAGAAACTGGTGCCCTGGCGGTGGCAGTGTCTCTCTCTCACGGTTGGACAGTTGCCTTCAATCGGGACTTAATTCTTTGGAGACCCAGGAGGTCCCCTTCACTGATGGATTTGGCAAATTCACGGCGACTCCTAGCCTTGCCGGGGTCCGAAAGGCCCCTGCCAATGGTGCTGGCTTCTCCTTGTGTACCGGTCTGGTACCGCCGGGCCACCACCCGTCCGCGGTCCTTACGGCAACTCCGATCAGCCTCCACTGCAGACGGTCACCGCCGTCTGCTAACCTTGCTGTCTCAGTCCGGGGCACACACCCGGACCAACTTCAGGCTTTTAAAACTGTCACGTTCTCCTTCACTTCAACTCCTCTCACTTGCTCCTCTACCACTTCCCTCTCAAACTCAACTCCAAACTCATCTGCCTGGTTTCCCGCCTCCAGGACTGTGAACTCCTCGGTGGGCGGAGCCAACCGCCTGGCCCACCCCCTGGTGTGGACATCAGCCCCTGGAGGAAGGCAACAAGGATTTTAGGTTTAGCTAAGGTGTACCTATCAGGGGTGTAGGGTGTGGTGGTGTCATTACCTGTGACCATTGGCTTGCCCAGGGCGTCACAACAGCGCCAGTTGAGTCGATGTGTACCACCCCGCGGCCTCGGCTGCGATCGCCGAGCCGCTCGGGTCCGCGCTCGTTCTGCGGACGGTGGCTCGAGCCTTCCACGGACCCGGGGTCACTTCGCTCAGTAAAGGGGGAGGCTTGCGCTGCACGCGGGGACGCGGGATTTTAGGGTGATTGCTCGTGACGCCACCCACGGGTTGTGGTGATATGGAGCACCACCGCTGCGGTTAAGATGGAGGGGCTCCCGGGAGCGATGGCAGGGCGCAGCTTCGGATGTTAACTCCTCCGTGGGCAGGGGCGGTGTGTCCCAGGGCCCGTTTGCGGGGAGCAGGCGCACGGCTGCTGCGTAGTACTCACAATTGATGCACACAGAGTCAATGGTAAACCAAATGTGGTGGAAGATGGGTGGCCCACAGCCGGCTGCACTTCACTAGGCGGGTTGGCAGAGTCCCCCTTTCTCCTGCACCTAAATGTAAGTGGACCACGGTACCTAAGCACAGGTAGTCCACTCCCCAGCGGGTTTGCCGAAAGAGCTTCTTTGCCCGCAGGCACTGGCCCTTGGATCTCTGGCCTCTGGCGGTGGCTATTATCCGGTAAGGTTGGGCTGTTGCCGTCAATCGGGACTTTGGTGGGAAAGAACCCCGGGAGGTCCAGATCCTCAATCAGTTAATTTGACTAAAGGTGGCCTACGGCCTAGTCTGGGTCTGAGTACCCTTCCTGGTGCTCCGGTAGACTGTTGGCTCCCCGGTTCGGTTCCGGCGGGCTCCAACCCTGTCCCGGTCCCTACGGTTCCACCGGTCGTTACCGGTCTCCTGCAGACGGATCCCTAAAGAATATCCTCTGGCCAGAGTGATAATTTAGACGGCCAAGCAACTAGAGCGCCCTGATGTGGGTGTGGTTGAATATTTGCTCCATCCAATTATTATAGGTTGGGGCTCCAAATTATTTAGGGAGTTATGGAAGACAGAGACCGGGACCGATTGTTCAAGAATGAGTCGGCCTCCACCTAAGGAAGCCTCTCATCATTATGAGGTTACACAGATTCCCTGTGGTATATTGAGGGGTAATGAGGAAATAGTACCTCCTAAAAAGGACTGCCCAGAGTTAGGGATAACCAAGGGAAATAGAGGGTCTCCCCAACTTAGTGAAGTGACGTCTCCAAAGGGAAGTGATAGTGTGACCGCTAAAATTAAACTAGCTCCAGAAAAGGGGTCTGACACCTGGCTAAGTGGGGACAAGTTAGTCCAGGACACCAGAGGGAGTGACTATGACTCCACTAAAGGCACTGAGTCTAGTAAAATGACGAGTGAGTACAGTGAGGTACAGACAGTTGAGAAGGGTAAATCCTCTTCCCGACGACGAAGACGTAATAAGCGCGAAGAGGTAGCCCAGTGTATGCCGTCTGAGGGTGCAGAGAAGGTAAAATACCTGGTTAAGGAAAACATGTTGCCAGTAGCAACTGCTACGGTAGAGTCAGACAGCAATATCCTGCAAAAGAAAGAGGAATCAGAGACTGAACTGACACATTGTAATGACAGAAATCAGCGGGCTGAAATTGCAGAAAAGGAACCAACCAAGGAAGTAATGATGGTGTTCTCTATGATTTCCAAGGGTGAAGCTGATGGTCTGTCGAGTGTGAGCCCGATAGCATGTGAAATCCTGGAAAGCACTGCTGGAGATGACATCCTAGAGAGTGGTGATGGAGAGAAAATCCACAAAGATTATGGTGAGCAGACTGGTGGCCCATCCTGTGCTGGGATGATGGACAGTGAAAATAGCGGCAAAGCTTTACAACGTACAGAGTACCACACTAAAGGGTTTGACATCCTGGCAGGAAAGGAAGAAAAGGCTGAAGGTCAAACTGCAGAGACCCCAGAGGAAGTTGAAGGTAATGCAGTGAAGACCTAAGAAACAGCTGGCGCTGAAGTGAAGAGAGCCTCTCAGGAGGTGAAGTCTGGACCAGAGGTCTCATCCGGGACTGAGAGCCTGCATGACCTGCTTGGTAAAACCAAGATGGAAGATATAGAGATTGTTGTGGGTAAGAAGAGTAAGAAACCCAAAGGCTCTGAAGCTGAGGTAGGTGCACTGGCAAGCGGTGACATGCTGCCAGAGAAACTGACAAATCGGGACAACAGTGGTCCGTGCGATGAAGCCATGGAGAAGGAGCCGGCCCCAGAGTTGAAAGCTGAATCCTCTCCCGCTTCTGTGCTAGCTGATGAGCCACCTATCTGTGAGGCGGCTGAAAGTGAAGCAGCTGAGACACAAGAGAGGGTTGACTATGACATAAACGCACCCCATAAAGAGGCCGGAGGTGTAGAGGTGGAAGAAGCCTCTGAAAAATTGTGTCGCGGACCAGAGAGGTCCGCAAGTGAAGACTCGATCAAGGGGATGGTCAAAGACCGTCTGAAACAAGAAATAATTCTTAGGCAGGCTACTGAGAGTAAGCAAGCTGGAGAAAGAAGTGGCAGAGCTTCGAAGTCGCTTGGCAGAGTGCCACTCCAGGTCCCAGGTAGCCTTGGAGCAGATGGAGTGGCGAGTGTCAATCCTGACCAAACTTGTTGAAGCAGGGGACGCCCAAAGAGAGCTGACTCTGGAAGCGGCAGGAAAGATTGAGACTCCTGTAATCATGTGCACGGTGGTTATTCCTAAGGACTTAAGAGAAGCGTGTGCCACCGAGTCCATGCATGAAGAATTTAAGAAAGCTGTGGAAGCGTGTGAGGTCTACTGTACCCCAGAGGCTGAACAATTAGTGATATTGTCCGCCACTGAAATTACTGGGCAGCGGGTGGTGATTCTAAAGGACATGCACTTCAGATGTGTTCGTGTGAAGTGGAAGGTCCAGGTGCAAAATGAAGATGCCACTAGACAGCTAGAGTATAAAAGGAAAGCGCAAAGTCTTGCGGAAGATATCGTCCAAGTACCCTGTGCTCTGGTGGGGAGAGTCATTGGAAAAAACGGACAAGTCATGCAAGACATGGTGAATAAGTCGGGATTGGTGAGATTGAGAATCCCTGCTGCTAACGAGAGCAAGATACCCAGGGAAGCTAGTATGGTTCCGTTCGTCTGTGTCGGGACTGTAGAGAGTATTGGAAACGTACGAAGTCTTCTTGAATATCAGGTACACCATGTACGTGACATGGAGCAGTTGAGGCAAGAAAAACTGAAAATTGAGTAGCAGCTTCGCCAACTGTGTGGAGGACATCAGCTGTCTTCCACCCGATGTTCAGGGTAAAGAAGAGGAAAGTGGTGTGTCGGTCCGGTAGTTGAATAAAGAGTAAAACAAGGGAGCACATGTGTACAGTCTCAGGAGTAGCGGTGAGACCGGTAATTGAAAACTGCTCACCTGATGTGGTTGTGCAGCCCTCGCACAACCACGGAGTAAGACAGGAGTACAATGTTGTTCCGCTGGCAGGGAGTTATGCCGGCGTCACACGGTACGATATATCGTGCGATATGTCGGCGGGGTCACGGATTTCGTGACGCACATCCAGCATAGTTAGAGATGTCGTAGCGTGTGACACCTCCGAATGACTGTGAATGAGCAAAAATACTCACCTTATCGTTGCTCGTTGACACGTCGTTCATTTTCAAAATGTCGGTCCTCCTGTGCTCCGGTTGTTCATCGTTCCCGAGGCAGCACACATCGCCCCGTGTGACACCCTGGGAACGATGAACTGCAGCTTACCTGCATCCCGCCGGCAATGCAGACGTAAGGAGGTGGGCGGGATGTTACGTCCCGCTCGTCTCCGCCCCTCCGCTTCTATTGGCCGGCGGCTGTGTGACGTCGCTGTGACGCCAAACGTCTCTCCCTCTTCAGGAAGAGGATGTTCGCTGCCCACAGCGACGTCGTCTGGCAGGTAAGTGCGTGTAACGGGAGTAAACGACTTTGTGCGCCACGAGTAACTAACTGCCCATGACGCACAAACGACGGGGGCGGGTACGATCGCTCGTGCAATCACACGATAGATTGTACCGTGTGATGCTAGCGTTAGTCCATGAGATCCTTCCAGGAGAACGGATTCCTTTTGGCCGGTGTAGCCGCGGGTCACTGGGGGGAATGGGCGTCAGTGGTCCTGGATTTGAATTAGCCTCCGTTCTAGCAGCTCTTGCCGTGAACCCCCGGGGGGGGGGGGGAATAGACAAATCAATAAACGTGAAACACTGCCTAATAGAGCGCTAAGGAGGCCACAATGTTATATTAATTTAGTAACTTTTAATTGCTAAAAGCAATTCAAAGTTACTAAATTAATATAACATTGTGGCCTCCTTAGCGCTCTATTAGACCATGTTTCCCCTTTACTGATTGGTCCGGTAGTTGAGACACGCGATAAAAGAAATCGCCGACAGAGAAACAACCTACGGTGTACTGTAGATAGTGGCCACTATGAGCTTAGAGTTCCCGACAGTAGCTCTGGGGTTACACGAGAAAACCTAAGTTCGGACAAGACTGTAGGTTTGACTGGGAACAAGTCTCTCTACTGCGGTAACCCTGGGAGGGGGTCAAGGAGAGAACGGTCCGCAAATGGGACGTCCTTTGACCCTGGGTTGACAAAATAGGGTTTGGTCACAGTGCTGGACAATGTCCAAGGGACTAATGCTCTTGGGCGACTGAGACGGCCCTCTCGACTGGTGGGGCACGGCAGCGTGTATGCCCTGTCTCGGGGCACAAGGTCGTTGGCAAGTGTTCTCCCCTACTTGCTTGAACGGAGGGGGAGGGTATGTGAGACATCAAACGGCTGCATTATAAATGGCCGGTATGTTTTGAAGAAGCGTTGGTGCTCTGCAATGTGAATATTGGCTGGGACCTGTGGTTCCAAAGGATTGCATTACATGCGGAGTCATGGAAGGGTGTGTGAGACTGATTAAACACTCCTTACCACCTGTGGGTGTGGCTCCAAGGGTTAAATCAAACCTAGCGGAGACTGGCTCTAGACTGTCAGGCTATGTGCGCACATTGCGTACTGGCCCTGCAGAAATTTCTGCAGCGATTTAAAGAGCACACGTGCGCTTCAAATCGCTGCAGAAACAGTCCGTAATGAAAAAAAAAAGCAGATTCCATGCGGTCTAACTGCAGCCCCTCCCATAGACAGAGCGGGGGATGCAGGCAAAGCGCAGGAAAGAAGTGACATGTCACTTCTTAGAACGCGCGCTTCGGGCAGCAGCCGAAGCGCTGCACTCTAATACGCCACGTGCGCACGGCTCCTGCACAATCTCCATAGATTGTGCTGGGGACACAGGACGCATGCAGTTACGCTGCGGTGCAGATCGCAGCGTAACTGCATGCAATTACGCAACGTGCACACATAGCCTTCAGTGTGTGTGTGCTGCAGAGGGTGAGAGCAGAGCAGGGAGCTCTAGGTGTATCAGCCTGTGTAGAGGCTGAACACAGGCCTCTGGAATTCAGTCTGGGTTTAGACTGGAAGTAGTCGAGGGCCAGGCTTGTTGAAGCAAACATGCTGTGTGAGCTGAGCTGGCTCTGTGTGGAGTGAACACAGGCCAGGAGTGTGAGCCTGGGAAAACCTAAACAGATCCCTGCAGTTAACGGGGTCCTAAGGTAACAAGACTTTTAGGATTTGTCTATATGCACCGGAAGAGACTTTATTTGACTGTGGAAAACTGGATCTATTTATGCTGCAACAATAGACTGTTGGTGTGAACAAGCTGCTGCCTCAGTGCCTCCAGCCTTTGCCCAAGCAACGCTGCTACCTCACAGGGGGTACCACGACGATCCCATACTCACTTTCACAGTCAATGAACAAAATGTTCCCCATTGGCTGGGACAGCAGTGACAGCACTAACACACGTATTTGAGAATCCGTGCACTGACCTGAGAACCTCCTTGGGGTCAGCCCTTTTTTCTTGGTGCAAATTGACTAGATTAGTAATGGAGGGGGGGTGGTGGTATCTGCTAGACAGAGGAAACACGGGCAGAACATATAGGCCTCCCAGTAGATGTCATCCTTTGGGGAATTTGACTGAAACAATCAAAAAATGTCTGCTTCCTTGTGTGCGAGTATTGTCGGGTCTAACAAGATTTATGTTATGGATATTTTTTTTCTGTGTGAGCTTTTCATCTGCAATCAGATGGGAGTTTGGCTGATAACACTTTCTACATACAGAACAAAAAGATGGATTCTCCCGTGTGAATTATTTGATGTCTGACAAGATCTGATTTACTGCTATAACTTACAACATTCTAAATAAAAAAAAAATGTCTTCTACTTTGTGTGAATTCTCAGGTGTCTAACAAAATGGGATATATGAGCAAAGCATTTTTATTATTATTATTATTTATAGAGCACCATTGATTCCATGGTGCTGTACATGAGAAGGGGGTTACATACAGAATACATACACAAGTTACAATAGACAGACTAGTACAGAGGGAAAAGGACCCTGCCCTTGCGGGCTTACATTCTATAGGATTTGGTTAGGAGACAGTAGTAGCAGCTCCGCAGGGTGGTGGTGGTGGTGAAGCAGTAAAGTCATTGTAGATTATAGGCATTACTGAACAGATGAGTTTTCAAGTTCCGTTTGAAGCGATTTCCCACATTTTACACAAGAAAATGGCTTCTCCCCCTTATGAGTTTTTATATGGCCATCAAGGTGTGATTTCTGAATAAAACATTTCCCACATTCTGAACAAGAAAATGGCTTCTCCCCGGTGTGATTTTTTATATGGCCATCAAGCTGTGATTTATGAATAAAACATTTCCCACATTCTGAACAAGAAAATGGCTTCTCCCCAGTGTGAGTTTTTATATGCTGATTAAGGTGTGATTTCCTAATAAAACATTCCCCACATTCTGAACAAGAAAATGGCTTCTCCCCCGTGTGAGTTTTTATATGCTGATTAAGGTGTGATTTCCTAATAAAACATTTCCCACATTCTGAACAAGAAAATGGCTTCTCCCCCGTGTGAGTTTTTATATGCCGATCAAGGTGTGATTTCCGAATAAAACATTTCCCACATTCTGAACATGAAAATGGCTTCTCCCCCATGTGAGATTTCATATGCAAATTAAGGTGTGATTTCTGAATAAAACATTTCCCACAATCAGAACAAGAAAATGGCTTCTCCCCTGTATGAGTTTTTATATGCCGCTCAAGCGGTGATTTCAGAATAAAACATTTCCCACATTCTGAACATGAAAATGGCTTCTCCCCCGTGTGAGTTTTTATATGCCGATCAAGCTGTGATTTTCGAATAAAACATTTCCCACATTCTGAACATGAAAATGTCTTCTCCACTGTGAGCATCTTTACATGGTCATCAAGGTATGATTTCCGAATAAAACATTTCCCACAATCCGAAAAAGAAAATGGCTTCTTCCCCTTATGAGTTTTTAAATGGCCATCAAGCTGTGATTTCTGAATAAAACATTTCCCACATTCTGAACAAGAAAATGGCTTCTCCCCTGTGTGAGTTTTTATATGCCGATCAAGCTGTGATTTCCAAATAAAACATTTTCCACATTCTGAACATGAAAATGGCTTCACCCCCGTGTGACTTTTTAGATGCATATCAAGCTGTGACTTCCAAGTAAAACATTTCTCACATTCTGAGCATGAATATGGCTTCTCCCCTGTGTGAGCTCTTTGTTGTTGATCTCCCCTCTTGTGGCTTTTATTTTGCTGAACATTCTGTTGTGAACCAGGAGATTGTTTAGAAGCATCACATGACGGATCTTGGTTGTGAAGGGCTGAAGGTTTTTCTGCGATAATGCATAGCTCTTCAGATGTATTCTTTAGAATGCAAAGATCTTCTGTCAAAACAATAAAACAGAATTTGTAAATTTTAAAATTAAACTTGGTTTTCACTGGTAAACTCAGGGCCCTGACTGAAGTATCATTGTGCTGCCCAGATAGTGATGGTCTTATTACCAAAACAACTCTACCACAATTCCAAAAAGAAATTACACAGAAAATTAGCTAATAATATTGACTATATACTGAATGTCATACCTGGCACCACAAGCACAGTGTCCATGGCTGCCTTATATAAGGAATATAAGAGGAAATATACTTTATGAGGCCAAAAAAACGACAGTCTAAATACTCTATAAAAAGAAAAGAACGACTTCCGGTTCCGGAGCCAATTATGTAAGTCGGACTTCTCTCGGGCTCAGTCACCCCTCGCCCAGAATCACAATGTGGGAGCACTAACACGCTCAGCAAGCCCCCGACCGAATCACCTGGCAATCCGTACCATGTGGCAGAGGTTTTCTGCTCAGAGGGAGCCTGTAGCAGCATCGCTGGAGAAACCCGCGGGAGACAGAGGGTCATCAGGCTGCTTGATAAAGATGGTGCCGGCAGCGTAGCTGAGCTCCTCACCCTCACTCCACGTGTGTGCTTGCAAACTGACGGCCTGCTGGTAGGACAAATTATCAAACCGGGGGAGGTGGAGAGGCTGTATTGATGGCGGGGACCCAAGAGAGAGCTCAGAAGACGGGCGATATAGGGGGTTAACTCTACAGAGCACTGCAGTGTGTGAATTAAGCTACTAAATAAGCTAGGGGGCGGTCCTCCCAGAAGTGCAGAAGCTGGGATATTGTTCCAACAAAGTTGATTACTATAGCACTGCTCTACCTAGCTGTGTGGTACTGCTAGCCACCTACTAGATAGGCTGAGGGGGGCTGAAGTGGAGACTCAGGAAAAAGGGTTAAATAAATAAAAGCACAATAAAACAATACAAGTCACAGCTCCCTTTAGGGACCCGACTCTGCAGACCAGTCCACCTGCTGGATAAGCTGAGCCCCCAAATCCCCCCCACACACCTGAAGTGGAGACTGCAGGAGGAGAGTTAATTAAATTGAAAAAAAATCACACTAAACAAACACAAGTTACAGCTCCCTTTCAGAACCTGAGGCTGGAGACCTATACACCTGCTGCCAAGCTGAAAACTAAACAAAAGTAGCTTCCCATTGATGGAACGCTATCTATGGAGGAGTGGTGCCTAGTAGAGAGGAGCCACCCCCCTAGTTTTCGACTTAGGTTCGGTTTGTCGAACAGCGGGTGTGTTCGACGAACACCTTTGAACCCCATTGAAACCAATGGCAGGCAAACACAAACACATAGAAAACACCTTCTAAGGTGTCCAAAAGGTAACAAACAACTCACAAGACACCACAAACACATGAAAAAGTGACAAGTACATATACGCATGCGAAAACAAAAGAGCTGGACGAGTAAAAGGAGGAGGATACACAGATATTACTGTGCAACTTGAGCCTTGCTCATTTTGGGCTTCCAATCAGGAAAAATGGCCTGAGCTCGCCACTTACGCCTTGGGGATCTTGTGTCCCGCAGCCAGGGTTCTCTCGGAACGTGTCTTCAGTGCTGCTGGGAGTGTGCTGACAGATAAGCGGGAAAAGGAAGGATCCGGCACAAACTCTTCTATAGTAAAAACATTATAATCTTTATTCCAAGCATTTAAAAAATGATGTGGAGACCAAAACGGTGTACAAGCAAAAAGAGGAAACTTTACGCGTTTCGGACTTCGGTAAAAGCAAAGGAGTCCTTAGTCATAAGTATTTCCTCTCCAACACAAGACTACTGAAATAGACTAACTCGTTTAGTCAGGCACAGGGGAGGGGCAGAGCAACATGATTACATGGGGGAGCAGGTGAGCAGAGAGGATCACATAGAATCTAGTTATTTTCTGACATGCATGATTCATTACATTGCAAATGGAAATGTCCTATAAAACATCAAAAATAAAAAAAAGAGAATTTTGTTTACTTACCGTAAATTCTTTTTCTTATAGTTCCGTAATGGGAGACTCAGACCATGGGTGTATAGCTTCTGCCTCCGGAGGACACACAAAGTACTACACTAAAAAGTGTAGCTCCTCCCTCCTAGCATATACACCCCCTGGATAACCAAATATAGCCAGTTTAGTGCAAAAGCTGAAGGAGGACAGCCACCCACAAGTAGAGATAGAGCATAAAACCGGAACAACCGGAGCCTCTGTCTACAACAACAGCCGGTGAAAACACACGGAACAAGAAAACTGCCAACAGGCAACAGGGAGGGTGCTGGGTCTCCCATTACGGAACTATAAGAAAAAGAATTTACGGTAAGTAAACAAAATTCTCTTTTTCTTCATCGTTCCTTATGGGAGACCCAGACCATGGGACGTCTCAAAGCAATCCATGGGTGGGAATAAACAGAAAACTGAGAAGTAGGCAAAACCTAACTTCACAAATGGGCGACAGCCGCCTGAAGGATGCGTCTGCCCAAGCTCGCATCTGCCGAAGCATGAGCATGCACTTGGTAGTGCTTCGAAAAGGTATGCAGACTAGACCAAGTTGCAGCCTGACAGACCTGCTGAGCCGTAGCCTGGTGCCGGAAAGCCCAAGAGGCACCGACAGCTCTGGTCGAGTGTGCCTTGATCCCCGGCGGGGGAGGCACCTGAGAACACTGGTAGGCATCGGAGATGGCCGACCTAATCCAACGAGCTAGGGTCGGCTTAGAAGCCGAGAGGCCCTTGCGCCTACCTGAGGTCAGCACAAAAAGAGAGGTGCACCGCCTAAGAGCAGCGGTGCGAGACACATAGATCCGGAGCGCCCGCACCAGATCCAGAGTATGCAACGCTTTTTCAAAGCGATGAACAGGAGCCGGACAAAGGGAAGGCAGGGAAATATCCTGGTTAAGGTGGAAAGGAGATACCACCTTAGGAAGAAAGTCCGGAGTCGGACGGAGAACCACCTTGTCCTGATAAAACACCAAAAAAGGTGACTCCGAAGAGAGAGCAGCCAAATCAGAGACTCTCCTGAGGGAGGTTATGGCCACTAGAAAGACCACTTTCTGTGAAAGACGAGACAAAGAAACCTCCCTAAGTGGCTCAAAAGGGGGTTTCTGCAAGGCCGTGAGGACCAGATTAAGGTCCCAGGGATCCAAAGGACGCCGGTAAGGCGGAATGATGTGAGATGCGCCCTGCATGAAGGTGCGCACCTGAGCCAGTCGGGCGATACGCCGCTGGAACAAAACTGACAGAGCCGAGACCTGACCCTTGAGGGAAGGGAGGGATAGTCCTAGCTGCAGATCGGACTGTAAAAAGGACAGAAGGGTCGGCAGGGAAAAAGGCCAAGGAGCATGGCCGGAAGAGCGACACCAGGACAGGAAGATTCTCCAGGTCCTGTGATATATCTTGGCCGAGGAAGACTTCCGAGCCCGAGTCATAGTGGAGATGACTTCAGGAGGGATACCAGAAGTCGTCAAGATCCAGGACTCAAGAGCCACGCCGTCAATCTGAGAGCCGCAGAATTCTGGCGGAAAGACGGACCTCGTGAGAGAAGGTCTGGACGGTCCGGAAGATGCCACGGCACCTCCACGGACAGGTGGAGCAGGTCTGGATACCAAGCTCGCCTGGGCCAGTCTGGAGCAATGAGGATGACCCGACGGCCCTCCATTCTGATCTTGCGCAGGACTCTGGGCAAGAGAGCTAGAGGGGGAAACACGTAAGACAGACGAAACTGGGACCAATCCTGAACCAGCGCGTCCGCTGCAAAGGCCTGAGGATCGTGGGAGCGAGCCACGTAAACCGGAACCTTGTTGTTGTGCCGGGATGCCATTAGGTCCACTTCCGGAGTGCCCCACTTGCGGCAGATTGTCCGAAACACTGCCGGATGCAGAGCCCACTCGCCGCTGTCCACGGTCTGACGGCTGAGATAATCTGCCTCCCAGTTTTCCACGCCTGGGATGTGGACTGCGGATATGGTGGACTTGGAGTCCTCCGTCCACTGAAGGATGCGTTGAACCTCCAACATTGCCAGGCGGCTGCGTGTCCCGCCTTGGTGATTGATGTAGGCAACTGCTGTTGCGTTGTCTGACTGGACTCGAATGTGCTTGCCCGCCAACAGATGGTGAAAGGCTAAGAGAGCTAGAAGCACAGCTCTGATTTCCAGCACATTGATAGAGAGGGCTGATTCGGACTGAGTCCAAGTGCCCTGCGCTCTGTGGTGGAGATATACTGCTCCCCAGCCGACTAGACTGGCATCCGTGGTGAGGATCATCCAGGACGGGGCCAGGAAGGAACGTCCCTGAGACAGAGAGAGGGGCCGAAGCCACCACTGAAGGGAGCCCCTGGTCTGTGGCGACAGAGCCACCAACCTGTGCAAGGAGTAAGTCCGCTTGTCCCAACAGCGGAGAATGTCCAGCTGCAGGGGACGCAGATGGAACTGGGCAAAGGGAACCGCTTCCATTGACGCCACCATCTGACCCATCACCTGCATTAGGTGCCTGATGGAGTGACGGCGAGACCTCAGTAAAGAGCGCACCGCCAGATGGAGGGGCTGCTGTTTGACTAAGGGCAGCTTTACAAGTGCCGGCAAAGTCTCGAACTGCATCCCTAGGTACGTGAGACTCTGGGTCGGAGTCAAAGTGGACTTGGGTAGATTGACAAGCCACCCGAACTGGACTAGAGTGGCGAGAGTGAGCGAGACACTCCGCTGACAGTCTGCACTGGATGAAGCCTTGACTAGAAGGTCGTCCAGGTAAGGAATCACTGCCAACCCCTGGAGGTGCAGAACCGCAACCACTGCTGCCATGATTTTGGTGAATACTCGAGGGGCCGTGGCTAACCCGAAGGGGAGAGCCACGAATTGGAAATGTTCCTCTCCGTTTGCAAAACGTAGCCAACGCTGGTGTGAAACTGCAATTGGCACATGCAGATAGGCATCTCTGATGTCGATGGATGCTAGGAAATCTCCTTGGGTCATTGAGGCAATGACTGATCGCAGAGACTCCATGCGAAAATGCCGCACCTGAACATGCTTGTTGAGAAGCTTGAGATCCAGGATGGGCCGGAAGGAACCGTCCTTTTTGGGGACTAGGAAGAGATTTGAGTAGAAACCTCTGAACCGTTCCCGGGCGGGAACCGGTACAATTACTCCATTGGCCTGCAAGGATGCCACGGCCTGCGAGAAGGCGGCGGCCTTGGAGCAGGGGGGAGTGGACAGAAAAAATCTGTTTGGCGGGCTGGAAGAGAATTCTATCCTGTAGCCGTGGGAGATGATATCCCGCACCCACTGATCGGAGACGTGTTGAAACCACACGTCGCCAAAGTGGGAGAGCCTGCCACCGACCAAGGACGTTGCTGGCACGGCCAGATAGTCAAGAGGAGGATGCCTTAGTGGCAGCGGCTCCTGCGGACTTCTGAGGACGCGGCTTCGTGCGCCAGCTGGGTTTTCGGTCCTTGGCTGAGTTAGTGGACGAGGCCGAGGGCTTAGAGGATGACCAGTTAGAGGAACGAAAGGAACGAAACCTCGACTGGTTCCTGCCCTGGACAGGTTTCCTGGTTTTAGTTTATGGCAAGGAAGTACTCTTCCCGCCAGTAGCTTCTTTAATGATTTCATCCAGTTGTTCGCCGAACAGCCGGGACCCAGCAAATGGGAGCCCAGCAAGGTACTTCTTGGAAGAAGCGTCTGCTTTCCACTCTCGCAGCCACAAGATCCTGCGTATAGCGAGGGAATTAGCCGAAGCCACCGCCGTGCGGTGAGAAGCCTCCAGAATGGCAGACATGGCATAGGATGAAAAGGCTGAAGCCTGGGAAGTTAAGGCAACCATTTCGGGCATAGAGTCCCTGGTGAGGGAATGCATCTCCTCTAGAGAAGCAGAGATGGCTTTGAGAGCCCATACTGCTGCAAAAGACGGGGAGAACGAGGCCCCTGCTGCTTCATATACAGATTTGGCCAAAAGGTCAACCTGGCGGTCAGTGGAATCCTTAAGTGAGGTGCCATCAGCCACAGATACAACTGTCCGGGCTGAGATTCTAGACACCGGAGGGTCCACCTTCGGTGAATGAGCCCACTCCTTGACCACGTCTGGTGGAAAGGGAAAACGGTCATCAGAACTACGCTTTGGGAAGCGTTTGTCAGGACAGGCCCTGGCTTGGTCACAGTGTCCTGAAAACTGGAGTGGTGAAAGAACACACTCCTTGCTCTCTTAGGTGATGTAAACTGGTGCTTTTCTACCAGAGAGGGTTGTTCATCCGATACTGGTGGATTGAGGTCCAGTACAGAATTAATGGACGCAATCAAATCACTAACATCTGCATCACCTTCGGTGAGATCAATGGGGCACATGGAGGTAGCGTCCGAGCCCACAGTAAAGGCATCCTCCTCGTCCTGTGATTCAGCTCGTGAATCAGAGCCGCGGGACGAGGAAGGAGAGGAACCCCTGCGTCTCCATTTAGGAGGACGGGGTCTGAGCTCTGTGAGCTCTACTGCGCGAGCCGTAGCAGCAGAAGCGCCCTGAGAAGGTGGCTGATGCATGCTCAGCAGAGTCCGGGACAACTGTCCCATGGAGTCGGCAAAGGACTGGGAGATAGACTTAGAGAAGGATTCTACCCAAGCCGGGGGTTCAGCCACCGGAGCCGAAGCAGCCGGAGGGACCACTGGGAGTGAGACTCCAGGCTGAGGCACCACCATGTTAGAGCAGGCATCACAATGTGGATATGTGCTCGGTTCATGCAGTACGAGCTTACATGCAGTGCATATTGAGTACAGCCTTGCAGCCTTGCTCCTTGTGTGAGACATGCTGCTGAAGTGGGAGTTCTGAGTAGAATGGCCCCCAGAGAGTATATAACTAGGTCCACAACCAGAGGTTGTGGCTTACCCGACCGTTTGTGTGCCCTCCAGATCCCACAGACCGGACCCCCAGAGAGATGCTGCAGGCAGCTCCAATCAGTGTGAGAACGCTGATAAAATGGCGCCGGAGCGAGGAGAGGGGGCGGGGCCTATCTCAAAGAGCGGGATCCGGAGGGCAAAGGAGGTATACAGGGGAGGGAATCTTTCCTCAGAGAGGAGTGTCCCTTCCCTGTGCTGAACAGCCGCTGGGCGGAGCCGCACTGTCCCCCTGCATGATTGGCATGCAGGGGCAGTGAAAACGAAAGTAGGCCTCAGACGAAGCCGGGGCCTAAATTTAATAATGCGGCCGGCGTGCAGGCACCATCGGCGCGGTTCTCCGGTGAAAACCAGAGAACCGGCCGTAAAGTCAGCATAGTTTTACAGCACACTCTCCCCCACAATAAAAGTACAAGGGACCCCTTGATAACCACGTCTCAGATACTTAGCTTGTGAGACGCAGGGCCAGGTCCCTGAGGGATGAGTGCTCCGTCCGGCAGGATCCAAAAGGGGCTGCGGATGGAGACCGGTCTCCTGCAAGGCAGTGAGAACCGTGCTGGCTCCCACTTCAAGCCAGAGCCCCAGGGGATGGTGAAGGAGCGCGGCATGAAGGGCTCCAGCCCTGAAATCAACCTTAACAGCACCGCCGACACAGTGGGGTGAGAAGGGACATGCCGGGAGTCCAGGCTTGGACCCGCTTTTCTTCAAACTCTTTTCAAAAATCAAAAACAGATGAGGATGCATGTGTGGATGTGTGCCTCCTGAACACAAAGCATTGAACTGGCTATATTTGGTTATCCAGGGGGTGTATATGCTAGGAGGGAGGAGCTACACTTTTTAGTGTAGTACTTTGTGTGTCCTCCGGAGGCAGAAGCTATACACCCATGGTCTGGGTCTCCCATAAGGAACGATGAAGAAATTAAGACATTAGGTATTGATATTAACAATACTAAGACAAAATGGCCGAAATAGCTCATAGTAAACAAATAAATAAATGAATAAATCCATCAAATTAATGCATATATATGAATATATAATTATTAAATGTAATCTATGAGCTATGAAAAATCCACAACGGCTGTTCAGATGTATGGTATGGTTCTCTCATCCCATAAAAATATGTTAATTTGTAAATGTATGTCCGAGGTAATATCTCCCTAGAAAATGTACCGTAAATCTGATCGGTAATTTAAACTGTTGGGGTATCTAGAATTGAGCTTTAAAATCCATTTTGCTTCCGCAAGGAGAAGAGCCTGAAACCAGTCCCCTCCTCGGGGAGGTCTGGGTATGTATTCAATGCCGGTGACAACCAGTGATGAGAAATCTGCCGAATGATGTTCAATAAAATGTCTGGTTAATCCAGATAAGGAGCGTTTTTTTAACTAATACGGCATAGTTCACAGAAGTGGGATCAGAGGCATTTGAAGGTATGCGAACATGCTCCAAGATCCTAGTTCTGAGAGCTCTGGAGGTACAACCGACGTAGTCTCTGCGGCACTCAGCACAAGTAGCTACATAGATAATATGTGTGGAGGAACAGCTAATAAATGAATTAATAATGAAATTATCCCCTTGGTTCCTCACAATGAATTTAGTATTGTGCATAAATTTGCAGAGGCCACATCGGCTGGACCCGCATCTATAGGACCCAGACACACTGAGTCAGGTTTTGTTGCATTTTCTGGAGGTGTACATGCTAGGTGCAACTGGGTTTCCTACAGTGCTGGCTCTTCTAGCAACTATATTAACCCCTGGTTGAAGAATAGAATCAAGAACAGTATCCTGCCTTAAAAGGGGAATAAAACGTTGAATGATATGTTTTATTTGAAAAAAGTCCGTGCTAAATGGGGTGGAGAAGGTGACACGGTTCAAGGATATTAGAGATTTAGAGTGATCCTCAAGTAAACTGCTCCGGCTCCTATTCGCAGTGATAGAATAGGCCCAATTCAATACATGATTCGAGTAGCCCCGCTTACTGAGTCTACTTCTGATATGGCTGGCTCCCCTATTGTATGATGCTTCAGACGAACACAACCTTTTAGCCCGCAGAATCTCACCTGCTCCACCATGTTGCTTCTGCCCCTCCCCTGTGCCTGACTAAACGAGTTAGTCTATTTCAGTAGTCTTGTGTTGGAGAGGAAATACTTATGACTAAGGACTCCTTTGCTTTTACCGAAGTCCGAAACGCGTAAAGTTTCCTCTTTTTGCTTGTACACCGTTTTGGTCTCCACATCACTTTTCAAACGCTTGGAATAAAGATTATAATGTTTTTACTATAGAAGAGTCTGTGCCGGATCCTTCCTTCTCCTGTTCCTCACTCCAGTGTTACCGGCTGGGACCTGCCGGTGGATGCCGTGCACTTGTGGATCCAACAATCCAGGCAACAGGTGAGCTGAAATTTTTCTCCTTTCTCGCTGACCGATAAGCGTACGCGTCTGTCCAGTGAAAATATGGACAGACTAACGTTCATCAAGATTAACAAATCATGGATCCGCAAGGACTTTTCTACCTCTGTGTCATCCTGGGGAGAGTAAAGGGTTGTGTATTTTTGATTGTGCGTCATGCAAATCAACATTTTAAGTTTGCAACTGTGGGACAATTGATGTCACTTAAGTGGTGTCTGTGGCCAAATTTTTGGAAAACATGGCGACTCTTGTTGGAGCCGCCTTGCTGTGTTTTACATGATTTTAGAAGGGCATGACATGCCTAAGAAGTTGACTTTCAGCATCTGCAAGCTGTTGGTTACAGAAATGCTGCCTTTCCGCCCAGTGGACCTAGAGGATTTACGAGATCTTATGTCCATTGCAGTGCCCCAAGAGCAGATGCCCAGTCGCCACTACTTTTCCAAGAAAGGTGTGCCTGCGCTACACCAGCATGTCGCACACATCACTGCTTCCTTGAGAAACTCTGTGTGTGACAGGGTGCATTTCACCACAGATACTTGGCCCAGTAAGCATGGACAGGGGAGTTACATATCGCTGACTGGACACTGGGTAACTATGGTGAGAGATGGAGAAGGGTCTGCTGTACAAGTCTTGCTATCCCCACGAGTTGTGCGTCAATCTTCTGTATGTAGAAGTTCCTCCACTGCTTCTGCCTCTTCCACCTTGTCTGGGTCCTCCACCTCCGCCCAAAGCCTGTCTGGTCAGGCAACCCGCATTGTAACTGTGCAGAAGGAATCCCGCAAACCTCCTTACTATGGTGGCAGCAGAGCTCGACGGCATCAGGCGGTCGACTCTTTACTTTGATATTTTTGGGAAATGTGAGTCACATCGCAGAGGAGTTGTGGACGGTTAGCTCTGGAGACCGAGTTTCATCAATGGTGGTCTCCACTCAACCTGCAGCCAGGGAAGGCCGTGTGCGACAATGCTGCAGACCTGAGTGCGGCCCTTCGCCGGGACAATGTGACACGTGCCTTGTATGGCTCACGTGTTCAACCTGGTTATCCAGCAATTTTAAAACCACTATCCTGGCCTACATGGGCTTCTGCAGAGGTCACGGTGTAATGCCTGCCTGGATCCACACACTCAGACGGGCTGTAAAGGATAGGCTAGAGGGAAGCTACTCACCAAGCAGGACTCCTTGAACCCTGAAACCCTTTAACCCCTATACAGTGATTTGGAATTACACAGGGCCCAAGGTGATCACTACCTGTGGAAGGCTGCAGTCCAAGAGAGTAGTAGTCAGGCAGGGTCAAACCATGAATTGTGGAACAGGAACAGAATCGGCCGGCAAGGACATAATCAGAAAACAAGCAGAGATCAAATGCGGATCGGGCAACGAGGTACATAAACAGCAGGCAGGAGACGTAGTCGGGAAACAAGTGGTAGTCAGCACACAAAATCACAAAACAGAACTGGGCGGAAAAGGAACCAGAAGTTCAGAACTATGTTTGCATACTGTGGAATGCCCTACTACAAGAGGTAGTAATGGCAGATATTATAACAGCTTTTAAAAAAGGGCTGGTTGATTTCCTCAGTACACAAAACATTGTTGGTTATAAATGACTTAGTGACCAAATGTAGAATTGGTGGAGGAAGGTTGAACTAGATGGACCTAGGTCTTTTTTCAACCAAAGTAACTATGTAACTATGTCTGGCAGTGGTCAGCAGACAGGAGGGGCATAAAAAAGGGTATGGTGTCTTCCCATTGGTTGTAGCTGAATGATGGTACTTCAGCTGTGAGACATCCACCACCTACAGTCAGCCAGTGGTACTGCAGATCCCAAGGTAACCCAGCCCAGTGGATGAGTGGAACCTGCGCACATCGGCGCCGCTGGCATCGACTCCTCTCCAATCACCAGCACTATCCACGAAAGGAACACTGTGTCACCTGGCGATCGGAGTACAAGTCGCTGGAGCAGACTCCGGTGGTGACGTAACAGCCGTGTGCGACAATGCTGCAAACCTGGGTGCGGCCGTTCGCCAGGGCAATGTGATACACATGCCTTGTATGGCTCACGTATTGAACCTGTTTGTCCAGCAAATTTTAAACCACCATCCCGGCCTAGATGGGATTCTGCAGAGGGCACGTTCGCTATGTGCTCACTTCCGCCATTCACACCCCACAGCTCAACGACTTGCATCACTCCAGAAGTCTTTTGGCATGCCGATTCACTGGCTGAAATGCGATGTGCCGACACGCAGGAATTTGAATCTGCACATGTTGCAACGACTGTGGCAGCACCGCCGAGCCCTGCTGCAATACGTTATCACGTATAGCCTGGGCTAACTAGATCCAGAGGTGGGGCAGATCACGCTGCTGGAGTGGTCTCAGATCAAGGACCTATGCACCCTTCTGCACAGTTTCGAAATGGCGATGAAGATGTTTAGCGCTGACGATGCCATTATCAGCATGACAATTCCAGTCATCTACATGCTGGAGCACATTGTAAACATTATTAGGAGTCAGGTGGTGGGACAAGTAGAAGGGGAGGAAGTATTGGAGGAGTCATATGCGGAAGGGATAACAAGATCTCCAAGGTCCAGACGGTCAGCAACACCAAAGCGGCAGGCATGTGACGGTGGGGGAGAGGGATTTTCAAGGGCGCATGGTAGCAGCCAAACTGTTGAGGAAGGTGCAGGAGCTCAGGAAGAAATGGAGGATGAACTGGTGATGGGCATGGAAGACTCAGCAGATGAGGGAGACCTTGATCACATTTCTATTGTGAGAGGTTGGGGTGAAAGGGCGCAGAGGAAGGAAGCCTGATTCTCACCTTGCCGCCAACAACACAGCAAGTATATAAAGGATAGAACCTGGCTCAACCAATCTTAGAAGCAGGTGCTCTGGAGAAAATGCAGACGATATAGAAAATATACTCCGGCACACTATAGAAAAATGTGAAGAAGAGTCCAATATGATGCTCAAAAAATGTCTTTATTATAAACGTAAATTTGTCCAACGTTTCTACCCATCAAGGACGCCACACACGTGGTGGTTTCACATTCAGAGCCTTTGGCCCGCTCTTACCTAAACCGTTTACACAGACAACATTAGGTCAGTCTCTTTCCCATATATGGTGAGCACATATCAATTCTGCAGATTCGCCAAACAATTGAGGTAGCCTCACCTGCATTATATGAACCATTATTTCAAAAGACCACAACACATACTTACCTTCTTGGACCTGGGGCTGATACAACATAATTTTCATGTGGTCCACTTGCTATGGTGAGGTCAGTTGTATGTTCATCTTGATTCTTCAAACGTCTGGAGAACCATCTGAGACTCACTTCCAAGTTCATAGCATTAACTACTCACCCACATAGGTCAATCTGACCTGAACGTGGTCCTGGACCCTTTTTATGTTCAAACTGTGTTTATTAGCATAACATATTGACACAAACTCAATTACAATGAGTGTTTCCAGAAGTAATTGTACATATGGTGTGCAGGACAAAATTGCTAAGAACATCCTACTCTATAACATCTTAATTGCCCTACATGGCCACCTAGACTGAAAGCATAGGTACATAAAAGAAGAGATAGAACAGATAGGGATAAACTTTTAAGAACAGGAATTAAGAAGAAAAAATGTTAGAATAAATACTTAGATAAGAATACAGAAAAGAATAGTAGGAGAGAGGGAAAAAAGAGAAAAAGAGATTAAGGATTAAGAATTAAGAAGGAGCTAGGGGGAAGAGGAAGGAAAGGGAGGGGGGGGGGGTAATCACCTCTCCCGCTCATACTCGTTCAAGTATCACTCTGAACTCAGGGGAGTCCAAGAACATAATCCACGGACCCCATATTCGAGTATATTTGTCACTTGTCCCATCTTTTTCTGCAGTAAGATCCTCCATCCTCTGGAGGTTGGCCATCTCCCTTACCCAGTCTCCCACGGCAGGACACTCCACCGACCTCCACAGTCTTGGGATGACCATCCGCGCTGCGGATAAGCAAAATCTCAATAAGTCACATCTTTGGGATTTAACGGAGCCCGGGAGGACAGAGAGAAGAGCTATCTGTGGAGAACCAACCAACTGGTTCCCACTCATCTTACAATAGATTGAAAATACCGACTTCCAAAAGGGTTGAATCCTGGGGCAACTCCACCAGATGTGTAGCATGGAACCTCTGTCCACTCCACATCTCCAACATCTATCCGATATCGTGGGGAAGATCTTATGTAAGGTCGCTGGGCAGCGGTACCAGCGAGTAAGAACTTTATAATTTTTTTCTTGTGCTGAGCAAGCCATCGATAATTTGTGCGTCCAGAAAAACGCCCGCTGCCATTCCTCCTCCCCCATATCCACTCCAAGCTCCTCCCTCCATCCCATAACGAACTTGGGACTATCCACTTCATTTCTTCGGTTCATATACTTATATAAAAGTGAGATAGAGTGAGCGGGTGCCGCCCCCTTAAGGAACAACTTTTCAAACTGAGTTGGACATGCCCCAAATACCCTCTCTCCGCCTCCTTTGGAAAGAAAAGACCTCATCTGTGAGTATTCCAACCAAGACACCTCTCCCCTTGTAGCTGCAAGGATCTCCCGAGGAGGCAACACCTGGCCCCCGAGGATATGATGGAAACGAGGTTCCTCCTCTCGACTCCACCCCAAGAAACGTCCTGAAGAGAGACCAGGGGGAAACTCTGGGTTACCAAAAAGAGGAGTCAGTGGTCCCCTCCCCGAGGATAATCCCCCAGCCTTAACCTCCAAGTCCCAAGCCTTCAATGCCACCTTTATCAGCATCGTCTCCTTTCCCATTCTACCCCTACTCACCACTCCCAACCAAGGGAGATACCGTAAAGGAAGCTCTACTGTAGATTGCTCTAAGTTCACCCATTGTTTAGACCCTCCATGGAACTGCCAGTCAAACAGTCTCGTGAGGATGGCCGCCCTATGGTACACTCTGAAATTTGGAAGCCCTGCTCCCCCCCTGTCCTTGTGCCTTGATAGGGTCTTAAAACCAATTCGAGGTCTCCTGTTTCCCCACACAAATCTCGACAGAGCAGACTGGAGTTTGGCAAAGAAACTAGCTGGCAGTCCCATAGGGATAGTCTGGAACAAAAATAAAAATCGAGGGAGGATATCCATTTTAATTGCGTTAATGCGCCCAAACCAGGAAAGGCCACGTTTATCATACTTATTCAAGTCTCTAATTGTTCTTTCCAATAGGGGCAATAAATTTAAAGAAAAGATTTGCGTAGCCTGGACCCTTTTTACACATTGGCCTCTCCTATGAGAATTATTTGGTCCAAGACCCTAGAGGAACTAGTACACCGATCACATCCGTAAGAACGGCGGAGTTTATTTCTTAGCTCATATGATCTGATGTCTTGTTCTCAACACTGGTCCCTTTAGTACCTTCTTTGGATACCAATAGTTGATTCACCTGACGTTTTTGGTGCTCGTATAAGAAATCTAGTCTCATCTATCATAGTCCTTGAAGAAAACCCTTGATGGGTAGAAACGTTGGACAAATTTACGTTTATAATAAAGACATTTTTTGAGCATCATATTGGACTCTTCTTCACATTTTTCTATAGTGTGCCGGAGTATATTTTCTATAACAACACAGCAAGGACTCGTTCCTCCTGGATGCCCAAGGCACATGAGTGCCTTCTTGCTGCACTACCTACAACATGACCCTCGGATTGTCAAAATTAGAAGTAAAACTGACTACTGCGTTGCCACACTCTTAGATCCCCGATACAAGACAAAATTTGGCGAAATAATTCCTGCCATAGAAAGGGACGCACGTATGCAGGAGTATCAACAGAAGCTGGTACGCAATGGTAGAGCGGCTTTTCCACTAAACACCAGTGCTGCACAGAGTGAATCTCACATTTCTAACTTGCCAACCATGGGACTGTGGAATCATCATCACTCAAACCGTACCAGCCACACCGTATCTGGTGGTCACAGCAATTTTATGGAACCGTTTCATGAATTTTTTAGACCATCCTTTGCAAGGTCGTAAGAAAGAAGAAGTCTGACACATAGTCAACGCCTGGAGAGGATCATACAGGAGTATCTCCAAGTGAATATCGATGCCATGACTGTACAACTGGAGCCTTGCTCATTTTGGGCTTAAAAACAGGAAAAATGGCCTGAGCTCGCCACTTACGCCTTGGAGATCTTGTCGTGTCCCGCAGCCAGCGTTCTCTCGGAACGTGTATTCAGTGCTGCTGGTTGTGTGCTGACAGATAAGTGCACGCGTCTGTCCAGTGACAATATGGACAGACTAACGTTCATCAAGATGAACAAGTCATGGATCCGCAAGGTCTTTTCTACCCCTGTGTCATCCTGGGGAGACTAAAGGCTTGTCGATTTTTGAATGTGCTTCATAAAAAGAACCATTTTAAGTTTGCAACTGTGGGAAAATTGATGCCACTTAAGTGTTGTCTGTGGCCAAATTTGGCAAAATTATTTCTGCCATAGAAAGTGACGAACGTATGCAGGAGTATCAGCAGAATCTGTTACACAATCTTAGATCAGCTTTTCCACTAAACACCAGTGGTGCACATAATTAATCTCACCGCTTTGTCATGGCTAGGAGGAAATGGTCTTTTACTTGTCCACATCTGAGGGACCGAGGGCTGGCTGCTATGCTGAGACGGTGTTGAGTAGGGTGTCCCTGCAGAGTTGCAAATTTGGTCATCTACAAAATAAGTGGAAAAAGGCCAGATGCTGGTGGAAAGGGGAACAGGCGTGTTTGAAAGGGAAAAAAAGTTTGTGTCCGTGGGTTGGTGGTACAGCAACAGTAACATCTGCTGAAGAAACACCATCTGTTACGGGGGGACTGGCAGATTAGGATAAGGTGGTATATGTCCCAATCGCCAGTCGGGGTCCACCGTGCTCCCAGATGGAAAAGGAGATGCTGGCAACCCGAAGGTTAGGCGGAGGATACAGAGCTGGGTGGCTCTGAAACTAATAGGAGCCTGACCCAAGTTAGACGACACTCGGATCAGGAGACTGTGAACCCGGTTAGCGTCACAGGGTCCACACACCCAGCCCAGGAATTCCCTGTTAACAACACAGGGACCCTGGGGTACACTGTCCGTGTGCGTAGGGGGCACACCTGTGGACAGCAGGTGCAGCAGCAGCCCAGTTAATGCCACTGGGCTGCACTAGCAGGACTGGTAGGACAGGAGCTGGCCGTAACCATGCCGCGTTACCAAGTGTGGTGGCGTCCAGCACCAACGCACTTTCCCTGCCTACCTCTGTCATAAATCCGCAATGGGTTCAACACATGAAGGTGTGCTCTGTCTGAGCATAATAGAAGACTGCGCACCTCCTTGTTGTCTCCAGCCCCTTTTATAACCTGGGTCCGCCCCAACCCAGGGTGGACCACAATGCACCTCCAGGAGCCAATAGCAGAGTGCCACGTCATCATTGACATAACCAGCGGCCTATCCTGAACCGCCACTTCACTGATGACCTCATGGCAGCCACGCCCCAAACACCTCACCAGTGGTCTGACGAACAATGATGAGGTGCCAAGTCATAGGGTCGGGCCTCTGCGAGCCAGTCCGGAGTGGCCACATCATCAGGACACCTGATGCCCTGTGGCCTATCTGGGCCTGCCACCTCACAGACATGGCCAGTGAGGTCCTTACCAGACCTAGCCTCTGATGTACTAAGTGCCTGAGCATGCTCAGTAGCCTGAACAACCGACTTAGCCTCAGAAATCAGACTCAGCCTGAGCATACTCAGTAAGCACAACACAGGACTTAGACACAGACCGAAGTCCAAGTACCTGTGCAAAGAGGCTTTTCGCACTAAGTATGAGAGCATGCTCAGTAGCTCAAACTGAGGACTTGGCTTCAGGAATGGCACAGTCAGGCCGAGCATGCTCACTAGGCGAAACACTGGACTTAGGCTGAGGTAAATCGGCACACGCATGCGCACTAGCCGCCTCTCCACACTTTGAAGTGAAGGAGGAAGCAGCCAGCTGGACGACCTGAAGCATGGCAAAAAATGGCAGCCGCCGCCTGTGCGCAACTGGAACTGCAACAGGCTGCTTGCGGCTACGGCGGCACTGATTTGTAACACCATCTTCCAGCCAAAATAAAATGTCTACTTCTTCCCGTGGATAATCTGATATGATCCCTTTGTTACGGACACGACCATCGCTACCAAATGTAGATGAGCAGCAAAACAGCAGGTGCTTAAATGGATCTCAAGTGGCCTCTCCTCCACCTCAACTTCAATATCCCAAATACTCCATTCCTCTGTGGTGTCACCCCAATCGCACTTGCTTCCTACCAGCTCTCAAGTCTCCACCCGCCCTGCTGAGTATGGTGTAACAGAGATGGTGGAGTCTGCAGAGCTGTTCAGTCACACTATAGCCTGGGAATCAGAGGTCTGTTCCAAAGCTGCTGTGAGTCCAGACAAGGAAATGATATGCACTGATGCCCAGAAGCTTTGTGAGTCAGATCCAGGCCCAGATGAAGAAGGTTCTGAGCATAATGTAGACCCTCATTCCCAAACTGTAACTACTCTTTGTGGAGACAATGGGGAACATGCTGATGAGACTCAGATACCTGATTTGAAAGACAACTTTACTATTCGGTCAGGCCAGGAAGAGGTTGGCTCTGAGGAGTCAGGATGAGGGGAATGAAAACACACAGGGTGATGATGAGGTTGGAGACCCCACTTACTGTTAACCCACTGTCAGCCAGTTGATGAGGTCAGCAGAGGAGGTGGAGGAGGATGCTACTGACGACGAGGTTAGGTTGCGTCTTTCTGCACAGAGACGCAGTACTGGAAGCACGTCAACAACTGAATCCAGGTGGTATAGTTTTGTCAGCAGAGGAACCCTCCCTTACTATCAAAGACAATGAAACTATGCCCAAGGAACTGCCTGCACTTTTTGCACTTAAAATGGCGTAGCAAAAATAGAGAGGTGGTCTACAATGCACAGGTGGTATAGCTTTCTTGTCAGCAGAGGAACCCTCACTGACTATCCCAGACAATGAAATTATGCCCCAAGGAACTGCCTGAGCGGATTTAGACAGCCGCTGTGATAAACCCTTGCACAGCGCTGGCACAGACCTGCCTAGCAAAAATAGCTATGAACTGCTCTAATGTAGCCCTGAAAAGGGCTGAAATTACAAGTAGTCCCTAATCCCTAAACCGATGTGTAGATTGCACTGTATAAGTCTATAGCGCACACAGCAGTAGCAGCAGCGGGAGCGGTGACTGTCACACACCCGCAGCAGAGAGATAATGGCGGAGATGGGGAAAATGGCCGGGTCTTATAGGGCAAGGACATGTGACATGCACAGCCAATGACATATGCCCTTGCTTGTTTGGCAAAAATCCACTTTGCGGTGTGTGTGTCTGTGATTGGCTGACAGCCTGGCCCGCCCCACTGTATGCGCGGTTAGGGAAAAAAAAATGGCGATCGCCATTTTTTCAGCACTCAGCAGCACTGATCTAAACCCCGTCCCCCCCGCACACTATACGCATAAGGGGGGCTTTAAACGCTACGATATCGTTAATGTTTTATTGTCGGGGTCACGTTGTTAGTGACGTACATCCGGCGTCATTAATGATATTGCAGCGTGTGACACTTACCAGCGACCTTAAAAATGGTGAAAATCGTTCACCATGGAGAGGTCGTCCCAAAACCAAAAATCGGTAATGGTTGATTATCGATGTGGTTCGTCGCTCCTGCGGCAGCACACATCGCTGTGTGTGACACCACAGGAGTGAGGAACGTCTCCTTACCTGCCGCCGGCCGCAATGCGGAAGGAAGGATGTGGGCGGAATATTACGTCCCGCTCATCTCCGCCCTTCAGCTTTGATTGGCCGGCCGCTTAGTGACGTCGCAGTGACGTCGCTGTGATGCCGAACGTCCCTCCCCATTGAAGGAGGAATTGTTCGGCAGCCACAGCAACGCCGCCGACCAGGTGAGTGCGTGTGACGCTGCCGTAGCGATAATGTTCGCTGCGGCAGAGATCACACCAAATCGCATGCACGACGGGGGCGGGTGCTTTTGCATACGATATCGCTAGCAATTGCTAGCAATATCGTAGTGTGTAAAGCCCGCTTTACTTTTGATAATATCATTAGTAACAGTGACTGACAGTATTACAGTGAAAAGCCAGCTAGTAACTAGCTACACTTTTGGTGATCGAACAGTTATCGAACGGTAACTTGAATGGTCGAACATGAAGCAAATCGTTCGAAAATCGTTCGAGTTCGTCGAACACTGCCCAAAATCATTCGAATTTGAAATTGGCGAATGGTTCGATTCGAACATCGCTCATCTCTACTGCCTAGACATGGGACCCCCCCAGACAACAGATTCAGCAAGGGGAAGATGTAGCATCACCATTTAAGCCCCCCCCCCAGAGTGGGCAGACAACAGAAAATCAGGACAGGCAGCTTTCAGTGGAACCCCAGGTACCTCAGACATATTTAAATTGGTGGAAGGTATCTACTATAAGCGCCTAGTCTCTGAAGTGGCAAATAACATTCTGACGGACATCTCCATCACACTTAAGGTGGTGTCACACACAGCGACGGCGACAACGACGTCGCTGCTACGTCACCATTTTCTGTGACGTAGCAGCGACGTCCCGTCGCTGTCGCTGTGTGTGACATCCAGCAACAACCCGGCCCCTGCTGTAAGGTCGCCAGTCGTTGCTGAATGTCCTGCTTAATTTTTTGCTCGTCGCTCTCCCACTGTGAAGCACACATCGCTGTGTGTGACAGCGAGAGAGCGACGAACTGAAGCGAGCAGGATGCAGGGAGCCAGCTTCTGGCAGCCTGCGGTAAGCTGTAACCACGGTAAACATCGGGTAACCAAGGGAAGCCCTTCCCTTGGTTACCCGATATTTACATTAGTTACTAGCACCGCAGCTCTCACGCTGCCAGTGCCGGCTCCCTGCACACAGCCAGACTACACATCGGGTAAATAAGCAAAGGTTTGCTTATTAACCCGATGTGTACTGTGGCTATGAGTGCAGGGAGCCAGCGCTAAGCGGTGTGCGCTTGTAACCAAGGTAAATATCGGGTAACCAGAGAAGCACTTTGGTTGGTTACCCGATATTTACCTTAGTTACCAAGTGCAGCATGGCTTCCACAGCGACGTGTGTCGTTATGATCGCTGCTGCGTCTGCTGTGTTTGACAGCTAAGCAGCGATCATAAGAAAATGGTGACGTAACAGCGACGTCGTTGTCGCTATGTGTGAACCCAGCTTTAAGGTAAGGTGTCGCGGATTTATATAATCCAAACAATGATTACTTGTAAGATAACATGCAGTTATACTGTTATCTTGCTTTACATAAAGATGTCTTTCAGTTTATAAAATCCTGGAAAGCTGGCAATGGGGGCTGCCATTTTACATTCCTAGTTTTAGCACGACCGTGCAGGCTCAATTTACAGCACCTCATGGACATAGGCGATAGTAGTCGGATTCCGACCCCTTTAGTTTCATTACAACTGAAATAGTAACGCCTATGTGGGCTGCCCAATTCACAGCCATGGGTGTGTTCCGCCGCCATTTTTCCATAGCCCATGCTTTCGGCTGGGCTGCATTTTTCCCCTACAGCCAAAATCTGAAAGACCAATCAGTACCATCCTAACAGATCCTAGAACAGTGTCGTTATTGACAGCTGGAGCAGTGTGCAGCGGTGGATTACTGTCTCCAATGACACCCCGTCCCCACGCTCTACCCAGCCCCACTCTCCCCACCGCTGGCGTCCAAGCAGCAGAGCGGTGTGTGTGTGTTTGTTTATGTGCGTCTATGCAGAGCATGTGAGTACCGGCGCCCCTCCCCCCGCTGCTACTGTCTCCACTGACAGCCCTCACTCCCCCTGCTCTCCTTGCTGCAGCCGCTGTGGGCGTCCATCCAAAGCAGTGCGTGAGTACCAGTGCCCCTTCCCTGCCGCTGTGTATCTAAACCTCTCCTATGCGATACTGTCTGCTGAATTGCTGTATCTAAAACTATCCTTTGTGATATTGTCTGCTGAGCTGTGTATCTAATCGTGTCCTGTGTGGTACGGTCTGCTGAGCTGGGTACATAATCCTATCCTGTGTGATACTCTCTGTTGAGCTGTGTATCTAATCCTGTCCTGTGTGGTATTGTCTGCTGAGCTGGGTATCTAATCCTATCCTGTGTGATGCTGTCTGCTGAATTGTGTATCTAATCCTATCCTATGTGATACTGTCTGCTGAGCCGTGTATCTAAGCCTCTCCTATGTGATACTGTCTGCTGAGCTGTGTATCTAATCCTATCCCATTTGATAGTGTCTGCTGAGCCGTGTATCTAATCCTATTCTGTGTGATACGGTCTGCTGAGCCATGTATCTAATCCTCTCCTATGCGATACTGTCTTCTGAGTTGCTGTATCTAAACCTATCCTGTGTGATACTGTCTGCTGAGCTGTGTATCTAATCCTGTCCTGTGTGGTACGGTCTGCTGAGCTGGGTACCTAATCCTATCCTGTGTGATACTGTCTGCTGAGCTGCGTATCTAATCCTGTCCTGTGTGGTACTGTCTGCTGAGCTGTGTATCTAATCCTGTCCTGTGTGGTACTATCTGCTGAGCTGGGTACCTAATCCTATCCTGTGTGATACTGTCTGCTGAGCTGTGTATCTAAATCCTCTCCTGTGTGATACTGTCTGCTGAGCTGTATATCTAATCCTGTTGTGTGTGATACTGTCTGCTGAGCCATGTATCTAATCCTCTCCTATGTGATACTGTCTTCTGAGTTGCTGTATCTAAACCTATCCTGTGTGATACTGTCTGCTGAGCTGTGTATCTAATCCTGTTCTGTGTGGTATACGGTCTGCTGAGCTGGGTACCTAATCCTATCCTGTGTGGTACTGTCTGCTGAGCTGGGTATCTAATCCTATCCTGTGTGACGCTGTCTGCTGAATTGTGTATCTAATCCTCTCCTATGTGATACTGTCTGCTGAGCCATGTATCTAATCATCTCCTATGTGATACTACCTGCTAAACCATGTATCTAATCCTATCCTGTGTGATACTGTCTGCTGAGCTGTGTATCTAATCCTATCCTGTGTGATACTCTCTGTTGAGCTGTGTATCTAATCCTGTCCTGTGTGGTATTGTCTGCTGAGCTGGGTATCTAATCCTATCCTGTGTGAAACTGTCTGCTGAGCCATGTATCTAATCCTCTCCTGTGTGATACTGTCTGCTGAGCTCTATATCTAATCCTGTCATGTGTGATACTGTCTGCTGGAGCCATGTATCTAATCCTCTCCTGTGTGATACTGTCTTCTGAGTTGCTGTATCTAAACCTATCCTGTGTGATACTCCAGCTGTCCTTGGTGACACTTTAGATATTTGCGGTCACCAGCAAAATGGCTCCGCACTGTGATCCTAAATTTCATTCCCTTTTATCCTTTGGAAACCCCCAGATTGGGAGGGGAAGCTGTGACATCACACACAGGAGAGCAGATTCTGCCCACTTTACTGCAGCTGTAATCCAGGCTAATTCTACAGTAGGATTTCTGTAGGATTTCAGCAGCTGCTCCCCCTAGTGTTTAACAGTGGAAAATATCAAACTTTTTATTTTTTTTTATATTTTGCTCAATTAAAAACAAATAATATTTAAACAAAACATTAAAACATTATTACTTTACATTTTTTCAGTTACTGACATTTTTTTTTTTTGGACGACACCTTCCCTTTAAAGAAACAGTCACCATGTCTCTTCAAGCGCTGCAAAACCATCTTGATGAGACAATGCAACAAGTGGCGGCTATAGAAACCAGGTTATCCACCATGGAAGACGATTTTAACTCTGACCACACAATGGTAATGCGCCCATCTAGAGAAAATGTCATCCTAAGAGACCGTACTGATGACTTGGAGTGTGAGGGCCTAGCTATGACTCAATTGTCCAAAATAATAAGATCATCTGTGTTTGTATGATTATTGCTCAGATGCTGATGTGCATATTAGGATGTGTGGCGCCCCTGACCTGGTCAGGCACCACTGAGTACTGCACCCATGCTGGGGACAGTACAATACAGGTAATCCAGAAGGCTGACCGAGGTGTGACTACACAGGCGCATAGTGATCAGGTCTCACACATGTACCTTTGAGAGGACCCCTGGGGATCCCAGGAGGGGGAAAAGCCTTCACCTCCACTGGAATAGTGGAGGGGGCCAAAAGCCTCCATCTCCTCTCAAGGGGTGTGGTAAGAGAGCCTGGTTGCTAGGTGGCGTAGGCAAGAACAGGAGAGGAGGGGCAGTGAGCCGGTTCAGTGTAGAGTCCAGGGAGCTCGGAGGAGAGCAGACCCCTGGGGCTGTTGCAGTCTGACAGCGTCCGCGCAGTGGCTACCGACGGGGGAGAACGGTCACCTAGGAGTGCTACCCGAAACCCATCTCAGCTAGAGAGAGCACGGAGTGGGAAGTAAGGAGACTGCTAGGGAGTACCAGGCCCAAACGGGCGGCAGATCCCGGAGCGGGGATAGATCCAACTTTCCTTGCTAAACCTGCCGGTGTGGGGCCCTCAAAGCCCACACCACAACACCCAAAAGCCGCAGCCACGTAGCCACAGTTAGGGCCCATAGTTCACAGGAGGCAAGCAGCTGGAGTGATCTGGTCCAGGCGACAAGCAAACGGCAAACCAACGAAGGGGAGAGAGGCTTCAGCATCTTCCCTGGGTGACCCCCATAGGGACTAAAAGTCGGGGTTACTCCAAACCACCAAGGGCTAAGGAAGGCGAGTCGGTAGTCACCCTCACCAGTCAGCCTGAAGGACACCTGGTTCCAGCCTGGTTAATCCCAGCTACGCCCGGGTTACTCACCCTGCCATCTGAAGTGAGTAAAACCCCTGAAAGACATTCTGCTTGTGTGGAGTTATTCTGCGCCTTGTGGTTCTACACACCTACACAGGGCCCTGGGGCTTGCCTCACTCTCAGGAGGCTACTACAACCGACTGCACCCACCATCAGCCCCAGGCATCCCTTAATCTGCAGTGGCGGTCCCCACTGACCGCAATTCTGAGAGTGGCGTCACGACAAACAGAAGATTTCCTACCGGTGACCAGATCCAGCTGCGTGGAGTCCCTGAAGGTAATGCACTGACACAGCGTTAGCGGGGCTCCACATCTGGCGTCACGAACAGGATAAGGACTAGACCTGTTCAGACAGGTGACCATGTGCCTGGGCGGTCCGCTTGAAAAATTGGAAGCGCCGCCATATTGCCACCATGAAAAGCGCGCTGAAAAAACAACAGCAGCCCGCGCTGGAAGAAGTTACCGCCCACGAAGAGGTGTGGCTACCCAGAGATCCCCTGCAGAGTTCTGACCTCGCAAGTGAAGAGAGCGGAAGCGTCCAGAGACGTCGGGACAGAAAGGGAGCCAGAAGCCTGCTGCTGGGAGAGGAGCTGCTGAAAGAGGCAGAGCGGAAACTGAACAGCTTGCTACTAGAGGCAACGACGAGTCCACTGCTGGGAAATCGTGCAGAAGAGGGCGCAGAAGAAATGGCGTCTGACCGCAGAAACCCAGAACCGGGCTCCGCTGCCTGGTGGTATCGGGAGCTGGCCCAGTTCTGCGACCGACTGGAGACCCGGGTCGTGGAGCAGATCAGAGAAGAACGCATGGAACTTCTGGAGATGGCTGCCGCGGTTCAGGCCTATGAAGGGAGAGCCGCGCGCCGAGCGCCAGACCGAGTGGCAACGACTCAGACCCCGATGCTGCCACCAATGGGTGAGTCCAGTATTACCCCTGCCGGCCCGGATGCCCCGACCCCTGCTGCCACGCCCGCGGTCCCTGAAGAGGCGCCCGGCGCGGCGACGCCGAGCCAGGCCGCAGCCACGCCAGGTGCGGCCCGCCAAGCCCAGGCCGCCGCAGCGATGCCCTGCTCGGCCCGCCAAGCCCAGGCCGCCGCAGCGATGCCCTGCTCGGCCCGCCAAGCCCAGGCCGCCGCAGCGATGCCCTGCTCGGCCCACCAAGACCCGGTCCCTGCAGCGATGCCCTGCTCGGCCCACCAAGACCCGGTCCCTGCAGCGATGCCCTGCCCGGCCCGCAAAGAACCGGCTGCCACCGCGACCCTCATCCGCGCCGCAGGCGTAACGCTGACCCAGGCCGCCGCCCTGCTAGGCCCGGCCCGCCAAGACCCCACCGCCGCAGCAACGCTCGTCCGCGCCGCAAGTGAGGTGCTGAACCAGGCCGCAGCCACGCCAGGCGCGGCCCGCCAAGCCCAGACTGCTGCAGCGACGGCCAGCTCAGCCTGCACAGAGACCACTGCAACAGCGACGCCGATCCAGGCCGCCGCCAAACAGGGCGCGGCCCGCCAAGACCAGGCCGCCGCCATGCCAGGCGCGGCCCGCCAAGAGATTGCATCACCATTTTCCCCGGCCTGCAAGGCCAGAGCAGATACCGCTCCCCAGTCCAAAGAGGTCCCTGCTGGAAAGCCCACATTGGGAGAGGACCCCGCATACTGGCAGCTGAAGGCTGACATGGAGGCCAAGTTTCCACAATGGTTGGTGGACCAGTACATGCTCCCCCCGCATACCCCCAAGAGGATTCCGGCAACCCCTGCAGCAATCACGCCAAAGAGTCCCCCGCCTGGGCCTGCTGAAGGAAGTCCATCCCCAGCACCGCCACCAAAGGAGTGCCAAGAAGAACTAAGGGGGAGAGGAGGCCAGGAAGTTGAGGAGTTGACTCAGGAGCCACCAGCTGTGGACCCATGCCCAGAGCCAGAGATGTTGCCATACTCCCGCTGGGATGAAGAAGACCTGACACCGTCTGCTGACGAAGATCTGACCAGAAACCTCACCTGGGGGCCTGCAGGCATTGAAGTAACAGCCCAGCAGAATCAAGCCCGCAAAACACGGCGTCGTAGCAGAACCCAGTTGTCTCCTGCACCGCCATCCCCAGAGCAGAGAGAAGTCACGGCCAGAGACCTACAGGAGAAACGGTTCCTGAGAAGAGCCAAAGCACAGGTCAGAGGACCCCTTTGTAGAGGAATTGTGGAAGACTTTAGCCTGAAGTCAGGATACGGGTTCATCGTTGCACCTGGTATCAAAGAAGGCATTTTTGTCAATAGGAGAGACGTCAGAGCTAATTTGCCCAGAGGACATCCTGGAAGGAACCTGCGTACAGGAGACTCCGTACAGTTTACCATGCATCAAGGAGAAAGAGGGTGGTATGCGCTAGACGTAACACCATGTCCTACAGAAAAAGAAACAGATACAGAAGATACAGAGGAAAGAAAAGAAAAGGAACCCATTGATGACCAAGATGGAGAAACCAACAGGTGCCGCAGCCCTACAGGCCCAAGCCCTGGTGAGGAGGAATCTGCCTAAAGTAAGAAGTACAGCAGTTGAAAAGTTAAAGTTTTGACCAGTTTGAAGTTTGCAACGTTTTCAAGTTTAAGAGATGTGCCCACATAAACTATTGTGAGAAACCCATAAACCTTAAGGCTATGAACTGGCTATAGCCACAAACTCTCGCAGTGTAAATAGTTACACCAGAGGGCACCACCACCACCAGAGTCAGCCTGTTTAGGGGCTTGGCTCGCCTGCAACCAGGGAGCACGTCCGTATATAGGGCCTTGGCTCACCTGCAACCAGAGAGCATGCCTGTTTATGGGGCCTGGCTCTCCACCACAAAGAGGGTACCTGGTCAGCACCAACTGTGGAGGCCGCCTCTACATCCTGCCAGAAGAGGCTGAAGGCGCGGATCCACCAGGCCAGGTATACCCTGAAACCACCAGCCCATGAAAGCCTCCTCTACATCCTGCCAGAAGTGGCTGAAGGCGCGGCCAACGTGAAAGGGTTTGGGTGGGTTAACGGACTTGTGGGTGGAGGGTGGTGATGTATGGTACCTGGTGATCTTAAAATGTTTTACCATGTTTTAATGTTTTATGCATTTTAAAATGTTGTCTTGCAGCCCGAGGACGTGCTGGTGATAACTAAGGGGGAATGTGGCGCCCCTGACCTGGTCAGGCACCACTGAGTACTGCACCCATGCTGGGGACAGTACAATACAGGTAATCCAGAAGGCTGACCGAGGTGTGACTACACAGGCGCATAGTGATCAGGTCTCACACATGTACCTTTGAGAGGACCCCTGGGGATCCCAGGAGGGGGAAAAGCCTTCACCTCCACTGGAATAGTGGAGGGGGCCAAAAGCCTCCATCTCCTCTCAAGGGGTGTGGTAAGAGAGCCTGGTTGCTAGGTGGCGTAGGCAAGAACAGGAGAGGAGGGGCAGTGAGCCGGTTCAGTGTAGAGTCCAGGGAGCTCGGAGGAGAGCAGACCCCTGGGGCTGTTGCAGTCTGACAGCGTCCGCGCAGTGGCTACCAACGGGGGAGAACGGTCACCTAGGAGTGCTACCCGAAACCCATCTCAGCTAGAGAGAGCACGGAGTGGGAAGTAAGGAGACTGCTAGGGAGTACCAGGCCCAAACGGGCGGCAGATCCCGGAGCGGGGATAGATCCAACTTTCCTTGCTAAACCTGCCGGTGTGGGGCCCTCAAAGCCCACACCACAACACCCAAAAGCCGCAGCCACGTAGCCACAGTTAGGGCCCATAGTTCACAGGAGGCAAGCAGCTGGAGTGATCTGGTCCAGGCGACAAGCAAACGGCAAACCAACGAAGGGGAGAGAGGCTTCAGCATCTTCCCTGGGTGACCCCCATAGGGACTAAAAGTCGGGGTTACTCCAAACCACCAAGGGCTAAGGAAGGCGAGTCGGTAGTCACCCTCACCAGTCAGCCTGAAGGACACCTGGTTCCAGCCTGGTTAATCCCAGCTACGCCCGGGTTACTCACCCTGCCATCTGAAGTGAGTAAAACCCCTGAAAGACATTCTGCTTGTGTGGAGTTATTCTGCGCCTTGTGGTTCTACACACCTACACAGGGCCCTGGGGCTTGCCTCACTCTCAGGAGGCTACTACAACCGACTGCACCCACCATCAGCCCCAGGCATCCCTTAATCTGCAGTGGCGGTCCCCACTGACCGCAATTCTGAGAGTGGCGTCACGACAAACAGAAGATTTCCTACCGGTGACCAGATCCAGCTGCGTGGAGTCCCTGAAGGTAATGCACCGACACAGCGTTAGCGGGGCTCCACAGATGCGCCTTTGGAATGTGTTAGTGAAACAAATTATGCTAAATTGAACAATGCAGGCATTCAGGAGACTGGTCTCTTGAATGTCAGTAACAAGCTGCTGACCTACTTGCATAGATTTTGCTTATCACCAGGTGCCTTATCAAGGACAGTTTGGTCATGTAGAAACTCTAGCCAAATAGGGGGATGTACCGAATGAACTAATTGTGTTTATTTTACAATATACGGGTTAGAAGAGTATTATGCTTCTCCCAGATAGAGATAAGTCTTTGTGTGGTCATTCTTCCTGATTCTCATATACACTGCGCAGTTCTGATTTGAAATCCTCCTCCGTGACCCTGAGAGACCCCCTAGAGGTCTCCCCCAACAGTAGAACCAATACAGAAGAAGCAATATACGCATAGTCAGTCTCCCAGAATCATATCCACAGGAGAAACTGCGAGAACTATGTGAATCAATCATACCTAATGCCCTGGGAGTCTCGGTGGGTAAGAGGATAGAAAAGGTCCATCGTGTTGGTCCACCAAGGAGGAATCTGGAAGAGGTTACCACTAAGCACCCAAGACAAGTCACAACAAAATATCTGGACTTTACTGACAAGCAGGAGATAATTCAGGCATACAAGAAAGCATGCCATACCATAGAAGTGAATGAAACTCGAATCCTGCTGTTTGAGGACTTCTCAGGGAGGTCACCAGACAGCACAGGGCGTTTACACCTATATGCTCAGCCCTGTTCAAATGTAATATAAGGTTCCAACTGAGATATCCTGCAGTGTTAATCATCCGTCACAGAGAGGGCTCCTCCAACACGTTCTCCAATCTGAAGAAAGCAGAAGACTTCATCGAACTAATGGACAGTCCTCCAAGATCCAGAAAGTCTCCCACAAGGCACGGCCATCGCTTGACAAGGGGAGGTTCTGGAAGACCATCACCAGTCGGACCAAAAGACCAGAGGCACAACCGCAAGCCGAATATATCCGCCTGAGAGGTACCACGGTATCTGGACTGTTTTTTCCTTTTTAAAAGGTTGGAGGCTAGCTCATTAACTTAGCCCCAGAACATGCTACAGAGACTCTGTGGACGTAATGGAAGTGTTGGTAATGTGGACAGTGCAAGGAGGTTTTCCCTCTCTCTATCCTCTCTCTATCCTCTTCTCCCTCCCCCACTTCTATCCTCTCCTCCCTTCCCCTAATAACCCCTCATCCCATCTCTATCCTCTCCTCCCTCCCCCAAATAATCCCCCCTCCCCCTCTATCCTCTCCTCCCCCCTTTTTTCCCCCTCTCCTTTTTCTCTCTCCTTGTCTCCTCTTCCACAGTTGTGACATGCCGTTCTCTTTGAAGTACAGTTTAAAAGGCACCATAAGGGGGATGACAGGCCTCGGAGGCATGATCGGGAAGAAGTGAAGTCTGAAGTTAGGGACAGTTTGAGAAGGGGGTCTGAAAAAGACACTTCTGTCTATTGTTACGGAGAAAAGAGAAAGTTAATCCTTCTATTTGTTATGTTGCCTACAGGCTAGTTTTAGGCATTTACTCTAGGTTATGTTATGATTTTACAGCAGCAGTAAGGACGTATAACAGTTATATAGTTTGTATAAGTAGACTATTTGCAATTGATTCATGCGGATAGTCACCTGGAACATCAAAGAGCTATGCTCTCCCCAGAAGCGACTTAAAGTTCTGCCCCATCTTAATCGCCTCAAACCAGACATAGCGCTTTTACAAGAGACGCATCTAGAGGCAGAGGACATACAAATAGTGATGAGCGAGTACCAAAAAGCTCGGGTGCTCGAGGCTCGGGCCGAGCATCCCAAGATACTCGTGTACTCGGCCCGAGCACCGAGCCCAATGTTATCCTATGGGAGACCCGAGTATTTTTCTGAAATGACCCCCGGCAGCATGTAGAAACCCTAAAAATGTCACAAAAGTCTCAGAAGAGTGCTCAAATGACATGGCAACAGCATGGGGAAGACCCCTTGAAGCATTTATCACTCAAAAGTCACAGCTGTGAACAATTTTGTCCGAGTTTTACGCCATTTTTACGGACTCACCAGAAAACCTTCCAAAATGACACCAAAATGAATTTTCATGGCGGAAATGTTAAGGGCACATACCCAATAGTGAGATAGAGCTGGTGTATGTTACTTTTTGAGAATAATACATGAAAGATTTTACGTAAAACATTGTGTGTGTGGCACTCCGATGTCCAAAACGCACGTTTTGTGCTTTTTACTAGCGATGTCGGTCATTTTTTTTTTTCATTCTATCTCCCGTCGGTCGGTCTCGCTCTGTCTGTCTCTCTCTGTCTTG
Source organism: Anomaloglossus baeobatrachus (assembly GCF_048569485.1). NCBI lineage: Eukaryota > Metazoa > Chordata > Amphibia > Anura > Aromobatidae > Anomaloglossus > Anomaloglossus baeobatrachus. The sequence goes on along the minus strand of NC_134353.1, from coordinate 952,902,081 downwards.
TCTGTCCCCCTCTCACAGTCTGTCGGTCAGTCTCCCCCCTCTCTCTTACTTACCGTTCCCCGATCACTGCCGCGGCGCTGCACAGCTGTTCACTAAACTCCGGCGGCTTTTCCTCTTTTGAATAAGCCGGCCGCTCATTAAACAATTTCGTATTCCCTGCTTTCCTGCTTTTCTGCGCCTATGATTGGTTGCAGTGAGACACGCCCCCACGCTGAGTGACAGCTGTCTCACTGCACCCAATCACAGCAGCCGGTGGGTGTGTGTATACTGTGCAGTGAAATAAATAATTAAATAATTAAAAAAAACGGCGTGCGGTCCCCCCAATTTTAATACCAGCCAGATAAAGCCATACGGCTGAAGGCTGGTATTCTCAGGATGGGGAGCTCCACGTTATGGGGAGCCCCCCAGCCTAACAATATCAGTCAGCAGCCGGCCAGAATTGCCGCATACATTATATGCGACAGTTCTGGGGCTGTACCCGGCTCTTCCCGATTTACCCTAGTGCGTTGGCAAATCGGGGTAATAAGGAGTTAATGGCAGCCCATAGCTGCCACTAAATCCTAGATTAATCATGTCCGGCGTCTCCCCGAGATTCCTTCCATGATTAATCTGTAAGTGACAGTTAAAAAACACACACACCCGAAAAATCCTTTATTAGAAATAAAAAACACTAACAAAGTCCCTCATCACCAATTTATTAACCCCGACAAACCCTCCATGTCCGGCGTACTCCACAGTCCTCCAGCGTCGCATCCAGCTGTGCTGCATGCAGGTGACAGGAGCAGGAGAATACAACGCTGCTCCTGTCAGCTTCAAACAGCAACTGAAGACAGCCGCGCGATCAGCTGCTGTCAATGAGGTTACCTGGATCCACCGGTGGATGATGCGGTGGCCGGGGTAACCTCAGTGCCAGCTAAGCTGATCGCGCTACTCACCGCCGCACCGGTCAGCTCAACGCAGCAACTGAGGTGAGTATCACGATCAGCTGAGCTGTCACTGAGGTTACCTGGATCCAGCGGTGGATGCAGCGGTGGCCGCGGGTAACCTCAGTGACAGCTCAGCTGATCGCGCTACTCACCGCCGCTCCGGTCAGCTCCACGCAGCAATTGAGGTGAGTATAGCGATCAGCTGAGCTGTCACTGAGGTTAATCGCGGCCACCGCTGGATCCAGCGGTGGCCGTGAGTTACCTGACTGACAGCAGCTGATCGCGCTACTCACCTCAGTTGCTGTGTGAAGCTGACCGGAGCGGCGGTGTATTCTGCAGCTCCTGTCACCTGCATGCAGCAGAGCTGGACGCGACGCTGGAGGTCCGTGGATTACGCCGGACATGGAGGGTTTGTCGGGGTTAATAAATTGGTGATGAGGGACTTTGTTATTGTTTTTTATTTCTAATAAAGGATTTTTCGGGTGTGTGTGTTTTTTAACTGTAATTTACAGATTAATCATGGAAGGAATCTCGTGGAGACGCCTGACATGATTAATCTAGGACTTATTGGCAGCTATGGGCTGCCATTAACTCCTTATTACCCCGATTTGCCAACGCACTAGGGTAAATCGGGAAGAGCCGGGTACAGTCCCAGAACTGTCGCATATAATGTATGCGGCAATTCTGGGCGGCTGCTGACTGATATTGTTAGGCTGGGGGGCTCCCCATAACGTGGGGCTCCCCATCCTGAGAATACCAGCCTTCAGCTGTATGGCTTTATCTGGCTGGTATTAAAATTGGGGGGACCGCACGCCGTTTTTTTAAATTATGTATTTATTTTACTGCACAGTATAGACACGTCCACCGGCTGCTGTGATTGGGTGCAGTGAGACACCTGTCACTAAGCGTGGGGGGCGTGTCTCACTGCAACCAATCATAGGTGCCTGTGGGCGGGGAAAGCAGGGAATATGAGATGGCTGTGTGCAGAGCACAGCGCGCCCGCCGGTATAAAGGCTCGGTCATGCTGTGCGGGCCGGCCAATCACTGCAATTCCACAACTAACAGGGCTGTGGCATTGCAGTGGTCTGCCAGCCAATCCCTGCATGAGGGCTGCTCTCAAAAGAGCGCCAACATGCAGGGATGAAGACCACGAGTACAGCACGAGTATCGCGAAATTACTCGGTACCTGCCGAGTAGCCCGAGTACAGTGATACTCGTGCGAGTACCGAGTAGTAACAAGCATACTCGCTCATCACTACATACAAAGGATGTGTAGGCTGTGGGTGGGTAATGCATATGGCTCCCCTACTATCAAAAATAAAGCTGGGGTTATCACACTAGTGCACAGAAAATTACAACATTGAGTTATAGATACATATGCAGATATAGAGGGCAGACTACATGTGGTCATGATAGAGGTTTCAGGGGACACATACATTTTTTAATGTTTATGCCCCTAATCATAACAATAAGCCATTTTTCCATTATCTGAGAGCTAAACTCCTAGAGCACTCGCACCCCAGCACAATAGTGGGAGGGGATTTCAACTCCGTGGTTCTGTCATCAGAAGATCGGAAACTCCCAAATAACAGGTCTAAGCCGCCGCAAAGTCAGGAGAAAGTCATTAAACCCCTCCTAGAGACCACGGCTCTCCACGACGTGTGGAGACATATGCATCCCCAGAATAGGGAATTCACGCACTATTCCCATGCAAATGATTTGTGATCCCGAATCTACTATTTTTTTTGCTTCAATGTGATGAGCGGACTCCGCTCTGTCTCTATACATGATTTGGTGAAATCTGATTATGCACCGGTGGTGGTGGAGATGGCGGACATCCACCCGAAGGGCTCGGATAATTTGTGGAGATACCCAGCTTTCCTTCATGGTAATGAAGACTTTGCGTTAAAGCTCAAGGAGTGGTGGTCGGAGTTTTGGTTTCACAATAGCCAACATGGGGATACTCCCTTATTATTCTGGGACACAGCAAAGGTGGTAATAAGAGGCAAAATAAGTGCCTAAGTTTCCACTTTGAAAAAAAAAGATTCACACCCACTTCAATGAAGCCTCAGCGCAAGTGAGACAGGCCTACACAGTTTTCCAGCACAGTCTGACCAAAGAAAACAAAGAGGAGTGGCAGTCAGAGTGGAGGGCTTTCAATATGTGGGCGGACAAAAAGGGAGGAATTATTTGAGTCTGCCCAAAAAAACATTTTACATAGATTCGGGAACAAATCAGGGAAGCTGATGACAAATTTACTAAGGAACAGATTTATACTGCAAAGCCCTATACAGATGAAAGACCACAAAGGGGAGCTCCACAATGACCCTAGGAAATAAAGTATTTTTCGAACTATAAGACGCACCCTGGTTTTAGAGGAGGAAAATAGAAAAATAAAATTTTAAGCAAAAAATGTGGTCATGACACACTGTTATGGGGCGAGGATCTGCTGCTGACACTGTTATGGGGGTAATGTCCATAAATTCTCTACTATGGTACCCCATCCTTGTAACGATCCTCCTGCCTTGTATATGATCCCCATCCTTGTATATATGTACCCCATCCTAGTATATGCCCTTATCCTGCTATATACTGGCATCCTGCTATATACTCTCATCCTGCTATATACCCCCATCCTGCTTTATACTGCCATCCTGGTATATGCCCTCAGCCTACTATATACCCCCATCCTGCTATATACTGCCATCCTGAATATGCCCTCATCCTGCTATATACCCCCATGCTGCTATATACTGACCATCCTGGAATATGCCCTCATCCTGCTATATACCCCCATCCATCCTGCTATATACCCCCATCCATCCTGCTAAATGGCCTCATCCATCTTTTTTTTCAGTTTCGAAAGTGAGAAATGGTCGGATTCTGGAGATGTTTTTGAGATGCAGGTGACATGTGCGAGTGAGTGATTGTATATGGGGAATCAAGGAAAGTTCTGAGTCAAATATGACCCCAAGACAGCGAGCATGCTGCTTGGGAGTAATGATTAAGTCATCGAAGGTAATTGAGATGTTGGGTGTAGATTGGTTAGGAGATGGAGGAAACACAAGAAACTCAGTTTTGGAGAGATTCAGTTTCAGATAGAAGGAGGACAGGAGAGACAGCAGACAGACAATCTCTGGTATTTTGTAACAGAGCAGGGGTGATGTTTGGAGATGATGTGTATAATTGGGTGTCGTCAGCATAGAAATGGTATTGGAAACCGAATTTGCTGATGGTTTGTCCAATAGGGGCGGTATATAGAGAGAAGAGGAGAGGGCCCAAGACTGAGCCTTGAGGAACCCCGAAGGTGAGGGGGATGGAGTAGGAGCCGGCAAAGGAAACAGTGAAGGAGCGGTCGGAGAGATAGGAGGAGAACCTTGCGAGAGCGGTGTCCTTGAGGCCAATAGAGCGGAGCATGGTGAGGAGAAGTTGGTGATCCACAGTGTCAAAAGCAGCTGATAGATCCAAGAGAAACAATAGGGAATAGTGGCCTTTAGATTTTACTGTTAATATATCATTTGAGACTTTGGTGACGGCCGTTTCGGTGGAGTGTAAAGAGCGGAAACCAGATTGAGCGGGATCAAGAAGTGATCAAGAAGATGATATTAGGATTCAGATGAAATATCTACTGGTTTTGGAGGGGCTGGATGCCGAGAGGGAAAAAGAGGGAATTGGTAAATACTTTAAAAAAAAATGGAAGAATTTCATAATAATTTCATCCTTTTTCTCTGCTCGATTCCTAAAACTGAACATGGACAAAACAGAATTCATTGTCTTTCCTCCTCCTCACTGAACTCCCCCACCTGACATATCCATCAATGTCAATGGCTGCTCACTTTCCCCAGTGCCATGCGCTCGCTGCCTGGGAGTAATCCTAGACTCTGATCTCTCTTTCAAGCCACACATCCAAGCCCTTTTCACCTCCTGCCGCCTCCAACTCAAAAATATTTCCCGGATCCGTACATTCCTTTCCCAAGAAGCTGCAAAAACCCTAATACATGCCCTTATTATCTCCCGTCTGGATTATTGCAACCTCCTGCTCTGTGGCCTCCCTTCTAACAGCCTCGCACCCCTACAATCTATTCTAAACTATGCTGCCCGGCTAATCCACCTGTCCCCCCGCTACTCCCCGACCTCTCCTCTCTGCCAATCCCTTCACTGGCTTCCCATTGCCCAACGACTCCAGTTCAAAACACTAACCATGACATACAAAGCCATCCACAACCTGTCTCCTCCCTACATCTGTGACCTAGTCTCCCGGTACTTACCTACCTCCGATCCTCACAAGATCTCCTTCTCTACTCCCCTCTCATCTCCTCTTCCCACCATCGCATCCAAGATTTCTCCCGTGCCTCCCCCATACTCTGGAATGCTCTGCCACAACACATCAGACTCTCGCCTACCTTGCCAAGCTTCAAAAGGAACCTGAAGTCCCACCTCTTCCAACAAGCCTACAACCTGCCGTAACTCTGTCTGATACAGCGCCGCACAATCAGCTCTACCCTAACCTACTGTATCCTCATCTATCCCTTGTAGACTGTGAGCCCTCGCGGGCAGGGACCTCTCTCCTCCTGTACCTGTGACTTGTACTGTTTATGATTATTGTACTTGTCCCTATTATGTATACCCCTTTCACATGTAAAGTGCCATGGAATTGATGGCGCTATAATAATAAAAAGAGAATTTTGTTTACTTACCGTAAATTCTTTTTCTTATAGTTCCGTAATGGGAGACCCAGACCATGGGTGTTTAGCTTCTACCTCTGGAGGACACACAAAGTACTACACTTAAAAGTGTAGCTCCTCCCCCTGAGCTTATACACCCCCCTGGTGAGCAGACCCAGCCAGTTTAGTGCAAAAGCTGAAGGAGAATAGCCACCCACAAGTAGAACAGAGCAATAGCCGGAACAACCGGAAACTCTGTCCACGACAACAGCCGGTGATAACACGCGGAACAAGAAAAGTGCAAACAGGCAACAGGAAGGGTGCTGGGTCTCCCATTACGGAACTATAAGAAAAAGAATTTACGGTAAGTAAACAAAATTCTCTTTTTCTTTATCGTTCCTATGGGAGACCCAGACCATGGGACGTTCCAAAGCAGTCCCTGGGTGGGAAATAAACCGAACAAAGTAAGAAGTAGGAAAAACCTAACTTCACAAATGGGCGACAGCCGCCTGAAGGATTTGTCTGCCCAAGCTCGCATCTGCCGAAGCATGAGCATGCACTTGGTAGTGCTTCGAAAAGGTATGCAGGCTAGTCCAAGTGGCAGCCTGACAGACTTGTTGAGCCATAGCTTGGTGCCTGAAGGCCCAAGAGGCACCAACAGCTCTGGTCGAATGTGCCTTGATCCCCGGCGGGGGAGGCACCTGAGAACTCTGGTAGGCGTCCGAAATGGTCGATCTGATCCAACGGGCTAAGGTTGGCTTAGAAGCAGAGAGACCCTTGCGCCGACCTGTGGTTAGCACAAAAAGAGAAGTGCACCGCCTAATAGAAGCGGTGCGAGACACATAGATCCGGAGCGCCCGCACCAGATCCAGAGTATGCAGCGCTTTTTCAAAGCGATGAACAGGAGCCGGACAAAAGGAAGGTAGGGTAATGTCCTGGTTAAGGTGGAAAGGGGAGACCATCTTAGGAAGAAAGTCCGGAGTCGGATGGAGAACCACCTTGTCTTGATGAAACACTAAAAAAGGTGACTCCGAAGAGAGCGCAGCCAAATCAGAGACACTCCTGAGTCCTGAGGGAAGTTATGGCCACCAGAAAAGCCATTTTCTGAGAAAGACGATGCAAAGAGACCTCCCTAAGAGGCTCAAAGGGGGGTTTCTGCAAAACCGTGAGAACCAAATTAAGGTCCCAGGGATCCAAGGGCCGCCGGTAAGGCGGAATGATGTGAGACGCGCCTTGCATGAAGGTGCGGACCTGAGCCAGCCGAGCGAGACGCCGCTGGAACAGAACTAACAGAGCTGAGACTTGTCCCTTGAGAGAGTTGAGGGACAGTCCTAGCTGCAGACCGGACTGTAGAAAAGACAGAAGGGTCGGCAAGGAGAATGGCCAAGGAGGATGGTCAGTAGAGCGACACCATGACAGGAAAATTTTCCAAGTCATGTGATAGATCTTAGCGGAGGAAGACTTACGGGCCCGAGTCATAGTGGAGATGACTTCAGGAGGAATACCAGAAGCCGTCAAGAGCCAGGACTCAAGAGCCACGCCGTCAATTTGAGAGCCGCAGAATTCAGGCGGAAGAACGGACCTTGTGAGAGTAGGTCTGGACGGTCCGGGAGATGCCACGGCATCTCTACGGACAGATGGAGCAGGTCTGGATACCAAGCTCGCCTGGGCCAGTCTGGTGCAATGAGGATGACTCGACAGCCCTCAATTCTGATCTTGCGCAGAACTCTGGGCAAGAGAGCTAGAGGGGGAAACACGTAGGACAGATGAAACTGGGACCAGTCCTGAACCAGTGCGTCCGCGGCGAATGCCTGAGGGTCGTGGGAGCGAGCCACGTAAACGGGAACCTTGTTGTTGTGACGGGATGCCATTAGGTCCACGTCCGGGGTGCCCCATTTGCGGCAGATTGACTGGAACACTGCCGGGGGCAGGGACCACTCGCCACCGTCCACGGTTTGACGGCTGAGATAATCTGCCTCCCAGTTTTCCACGCCTGGGATGTGGACTTCGGATATGGTGGACTTGGAGTCCTCCGCCCATTGAAGGATGCGTTGTACCTCCAACATTGCTAGGCGGCTGCGTGTCCCGCCTTGGTGATTGATGTAGGCAACCGCTGTCGCGTTGTCTGACTGGACTCGAATGTGCCTGCCTGCCAACAGGTGGTGAAAAGCTAGGAGAGCTAGAAGCACGGCTCTGGTTTCCAGCACATTGATTGGAAGGGCTGACTCGGACGGAGTCCAAGTGCCCTGCGCTCTGTGGTGGAGATATACCGCTCCCCAGCCGGATAGACTGGCATCCGTGGTGAGAATCACCCAGGACGGGGCCAGGAAGGAGCGTCCCTGGGACAGGGAGAGAGGCCGAAGCCACCACTGAAGAGAGCTCCTGGTTTGTGGCGACAGAGCCACTAACCTGTGTAAGGAGGAAGGCCGCTTGTCCCAACAGCGGAGAATGTCCAGCTGCAGGGGACGCAGATGGAACTGGGCAAAGGGAACAGCCTCCATTGATGCCACCATTTGACCCAGCACCTGCATCAGACGCCTAAGGGTATAACGGCGGGGCCTCAGCAGAGAGCGCATCGCCAGTTGGAGGGACTGCTGTTTGACTAAGGGCAACTTCACAAGTGCCGGCAAAGTCTCGAACTGCATCCCTAGGTACGTGAGACTCTGGGTCGGAGTCAGAGTGGATTTGGGCAGATTGACCAGCCACCCGAATTGGGCTAGAGTGGCGAGAGTGAGCGAGACACTCCGCTGACAGTCTGCGCTGGATGAAGCCTTGACTAGAAGGTCGTCCAGGTAAGGAATCACTGCCAACCCCTGTAGGTGCAGAACTGCAATCACTGCTGCCATGACCTTGGTGAATACCCGAGGGGCTGTGGCCAACCCGAAGGGGAGAGCCACAAATTGGAAATGATCTTCTCTGATTGCAAAACGTAGCCAACGCTGGTGTGAAACTGCAATTGGCACATGCAGATAGGCATCTCTGATGTTGATGGACGCCAGGAAATCCCCTTGGGTCATTGAGGCAATGACTGATCTCAGAGACTCCATGCGAAAGTGCCACACCTGAACATGCTTGTTGAGAAGCTTGAGATCCAGGATGGGCCGGAAGGTACCGTCCTTTTTGGGAACTAGGAAGAGATTTGAGTAGAAACCTCTGAACCGTTCCCGAGCGGGAACCGGTACAATTACTCCATTGGCCTGCAAGGCTGCCACGGCCTGTGAGAAGGCGGCGGCCTTGGAGCAGGGAGGAGTTGAGAGAAAAAATCTGTTTGGCGGACTGGAAGAGAATTCTATCCTGTAGCCGTGGGAGATGATATCTCTCACCCACTAATCGGAGACGTGTTGAAACCAAGCGTCGCCAAAGTGGGAGAGCCTGCCACCGACTAAGGACGTTGCTGGAGCGAGCAGATAGTCACGAGGAGGCTGCCTTAGTGGCAGCAGCTCCTGCGGTCTTCTGTGGATGCGCTTTTGGGCGCCAGTTGGATTTCTGGTCCTTGGCTGAGTTAGCGGACGAGGACGAGGGCTTAGAGGACGACAAGTTGGAGGAACGAAAGGAGCGAAACCTCGACTGATTCCTACCCTGGGCAGGTTTCCTGGCTTTGGTTTGTGGCATGGAAGTACTCTTCCCGCCAGTTGCTTCCTTAATAATTTCATCCAGCTGTTCTCCGAACAGCCGGGACCCAGCAAAAGGGAGCCCAGCAAGGTACTTCTTTGAAGAAGCATCTGCCTTCCTCTCTCGAAGCCACAAGATTCTGCGGATAGCGAGGGAATTAGCCGAAGCCACCGCAGTGCGCTGAGAAGCCTCAAGCATGGCTGACATGGCATAGGATGAAAAGGCCGAAGCTTGGGAAGTTAAGGCATCCATTTCGGGCATAGATTCCCTGGTGAGGGAATGCATCTCCTCTAGAGAAGCAGAGATGGCTTTGGGAGCCCACACTGCTGCAAAAGTCGGAGAAAACGCGGCCCCCGCCGCTTCATACACGGATTTGGCCAGAAGGTCAATCTGGCGGTCAGTGGAATCCTTAAGGGAAGTGCCATCAGCCACCGACACAACGGTCCGGGCTGCGAGCCTAGACACCGGAGGGTCTACCTTTGGGGAGTGAGCCCACTCCTTGACCACCTCAGGTGGAAAGGGAAAACGGTCATCAGAACCACGCTTTGGGAAGCGTTTGTCAGGGCAGGCCCTGGGTTTGGTCACAGCGGCCTGAAAACTGGAGTGGTTAAAGAACACACTCTTTGCTTTCTTAGGCAAGGTAAACTGGTGCTTTTCTGCCAGAGAGGGTTGCTCCTCTGATACTGGCAGATTGAGATCCAGTACAGAATTAATAGAAGCAATCAAGTCACTAAGATCTGAGTCACTTTCAGACAGATCAATGGGGTACATGGAGTTAGCCTCCGAGCCCCCTGTAAAGGCATCCTCCTCATCCTGCGAGTCAGCTCTGGAATCAGAGCCACGGGAGGAGGGAGAGGGAACCCTGCGTCTCTTCTCAGGAGGACTGGGCCCTGATGATGAATCCTCTGTGAGCTCCGGTCCTGAGAGACCCCTAGCAGCAGAGGCACCCTGTGAAGGGGGCTGATGCATATTCATCAGAGTCCTGGACAGAAGTCCCATGGACTCAGCAAAGGACTGGGAGATAGACCTAGAAAAGTATTCTACCCAAGCCGGGGGTTCAGCCACAGGAGCAGGAGCAGCCTGAGAGACCACTGGGGGTGAGACTCCAGGCTGTGGCACCGCCAAGTTAGAGCAGCCATCACAATGTGGAAAGGTGCTCGGTTCAGGCAGCAGAAGCTTACATGCAGCATAAAGCTTTGGGGCCTTGCTCCTCATGTGAGACATGCTGCTGGAGTGAGGGCTCTGCCAGAGAATGACCCCCAGAGAGTATATACAGAGGTCCACAACCGGAGACCGGTTGTGGCTTACCAGACCGCTGGAGCGGTGTTGTGTGCCCTCCAGATCCCGAAGCCCGGACCCCCAAGCACAGCACCTCAGCAGGGATGCTGCAAACCAGCGCTGCAATGACTGATCGCAGAGAGAACACTGAAAAAATGGCCGCCGGAGCGAAGAGAGGGGGCAGGACTTGCTTGAGGAGCGGGATCTGGAGGGCCATTGAGACCTACAGGGGGGGGACACACACTGCAGTGGGGAGTGTCCCTCCCCTGTACAGAACGGCCGCCGGGAGGAGCCGAGCCTGTCCCTCTGCATGAGTGACATGCGAGGGCAGTGAAACAGAAACTAGGCCTCCGGCGAAGCCGGGGCCTAAATTTGAGCAGCGTGGCCGACGCGCAGGCACCATCGGCGCGGTTCTCAGGCGACAGCTAGAGAACCCGCCGGAAATGTCAGTAAACATAATAAGCACACTCTCCCCCAACAATAAAGTACAGGGACCCCGAAATATAAATGTCTCAGGTGCTTAGCTTCTGAGACGCAGGGCCAGGTCCCTGGGGATGATCGCTCCGTTCCAGCAGGGTCCTGAAGGGCTGCGGATGGAGACCGGTCTCCTGCCAAGCATGGAGACCGTGCTGGCTCCCACTTCAAGCCAGAGCCCAGGAGGGATGGTGAAGGAGCACGGCATGTAAGGCTCCAGCCTAAGAATCAACCTTACAACACCGACACAGTGGGGTGAGAAGGGACATGCCGGGGGTCCAGACGTGGACCCCACTCTTCAATCTCGTTCCAAAAGGAAAAAATCATATGAGAATGCATGTGTGGATGTATGCCTCCTGAACACAAAGCGATAAACTGGCTGGGTCTGCTCACCAGGGAATGTATAAGCTCAGGGGGAGGAGCTACACTTTTAAGTGTAGTACTTTGTGTGTCCTCCAGAGGTAGAAGCTAAACACCCATGGTCTGGGTCTCCCATAGGAACGATAAAGAAGTAATAATAATAATAATAATAGCATATTATAGCCCAGAGGAGATGGCACAAATGAGGAGACCGTTCCTTGACACAGTCTGGTACCATACAGAAAAATTACGAGGCACCTTGGGAGCTTTGGAAGTGGGAGAATGAGGGGGGTTGATGGGGAAGAACTGAAAGGAATACAAGGGACCGGCCCATAGGTATATCTTGAAATGTAACGCTTGATGCGCGATGATCTGTTTACAAACTGTAAGCTGTGCTGAAGATGTCACTGTAACTCTTGTCTAAAAATAACAAGAACAACGGATTTCACTATCTTACTGCTAAATTTCTATTTTCAAGTTGTTTTTTCTATGTAATGTTTTATTAAAATTAATAAAAGTATATTAAAAAAAAGGACAGAGGACAGGGCTCCATGTGTGAATCGGCCGAGCACAGCAACCAAAATATTGTCTACAGCGCTCACCCCACAAGTTGTGCTAGCAGGTACAACACTGGAAACTGCCCAGGAAAATCCTCCAGAAGCCGCTGCACTGACCGCCGGCTCCAACCGCCCAAGACAGAGAACTGATCATGGAAGGAAAGGGGCTGCATCGCGGTATAATCCAGGCGCTGCTAAAAGAGGAGGCGAGCCAGTGCAGGAACCATCAATTCTTACAGAATACCGCTCTGCAGCCCCTTTCCTTCCATAAATCCTCTATAAGATGGAAGAGTCAGCAACAGAAATGAGCAACCAAGGAGAGATTTGTTACATTTCAGCATCTTATGATTAAAAATAAAATCTGTACATTTCTCTTCTAGAAGAAAATCAGAAAATACAAATACTTTATCCTTATTCCGATTTTTAAACTTGTCTCCTGCACATTCACTGATGAGATGACGTCAGTAGAAGAATCGCTCAAGAATCCCCCCCCCCCATATCAGGATTAAAACACAATGGGTTATACACTTTGTGCAGAATTATTAGACAAATGAGTATTTTGATCACATGATGCTTTTTATACATGTCGTCCTACTCCAAGCTGTATAGGCTGAGAGCCAACTACCAATTAAGTAAATCAGGAGATGTGTATCTCTAATTAGGAGGGTGTGGTGTAATGACATCAACACCCTATATAAAGTGTGCTTAATTATTAGGCAACTTTCTTTCCTTTGGCAAAATGGGTCAGAAGAGAGATTTGACAGGCTCTCAAAAGTCCAAAATTCTGAGGTGTCTTGCAGAGGGATGCAGCAATCTTGAAATTGCCAAACTTTTGAAGCGTGATCACCGAACAATCAAGCGTTTCATGGAAAATAGCCAACAGGGTCACAAGAAGAGTGTTGGGCAAAAAAGGCGCAAAATAACTGCCCTCGAATTGAGGAAAATCAAGCATAAAGCTACCAAGATGCCATTTGCAACCAGTTTGGCCATATTTCAGAGCTGCTGGATTATCAAAAAGCACAAGGTGTGCCATACTCAGTTACATGGCCAACAAGAAACAAGAAACATAAGATAAAACGTCAAGACTGGGCCAAGAAATATCTTAAGACTGATTTTTCAAAGGTTTTATGGACTGATGAAATGAGAGTGACTCTTGATGGGCCAGATGGATGGGCCAGAGGCTGGATCAGTAAAGGGCAGAGAGCTCCACTCCGACTCAGACGCCAGCAAGGTGGAGGTGGGCACTGGTATGGGCAGGTATCACCAAACATTAACTTGTGGGACCTTTTCGGGTTGAGGATGGAGTGAAGCTCAACTCCCAGACCTACTGCCAGTTTCTGGAAGACAGCTTCTTCAAGCATTGGTACAGGAAGAAGTCGGTATTGTTCAAGAAAAACATGATTTTCATGCAGGACAATGCTCCATCACATGCATCCAACTACTCCACAGTGTGGCTGGCCAGTAAAGGTCTAAAACAGGGGTGGGGAACCTTTGGAATTTTCTATCAACCTTCAGGGGTCGCACAACATTATTATCTTAAAAATGACCCTGCTATATTTGATCAAACGATTAACTCATCGTGGCGGCTGGAGCTTTTTGTTTTTGGTGCAGCTATGATATTAGGCGATTATTGATCTTGTTGCTTCTCACAACTGCTTTTCCATGTTTGTGTCAGCTGGGACTGCTGTATATACATCACAAAGGAGATGCTGAGCCCATAAACATCACAGGAAATGCTGAGGGCATATACCATATTTTTCGCTTTATAAGACGCACCGGATTATAAAACGCACCCCAATTTAGACGTAAAAAAATAAAAATAGGGTCCGTCTTATACTCCGGAGTTCTCTTACCTTAGGGGGGCAGCAGTGGTGGTGAAGCGGGGTCACAGGAGGCAGAGGTTGTGCTGGCGGCGGGTCAGTGGCGGCGGGGTCCGTGGTGAAAGGCGCGGCGGGGTCCCGTGGAGACATGAGCGGCGGGGGTCCGTGGAGACAGGCGCGGCGGGGGTCCGTGGAGACAGGCGCGGCGGGGGTCCGTGGAGACAGGCGCGGCGGGGGTCCGTGGTGACAGGCGTGGCGGGGTCCGTGGTGGCGGCAACAGCAGCAGCGGGTGAGTGGTGCAGCAGGCCGGTGCGGTGAGTGTCACAGTGTCCGCGGTCCCAGTTCAAATGATGGCATCTGGAGCGGCGCACGCACAGATGGAGCTCTCATCCAAGAGCTCCATCTGCGCACGCGCTGACTCCCGGAGCGGCGCTTGCGCAGATGGAGCTCTCATTCAGGAGCTCCATCTGCGCATGCGTCCGCTCCCGGCTCCATCATTTGAAACTGAGACCGCGGACACACTGCGAAACCTGGTGCACAGCCACCCGCATGCACAGAGTGGCAGCCAGCAGTACGCCCGTCCTCCCGCACAGAGAGGCAGCAGGCACCGACAGGCATCCGGCTGCTGCCCTCACGCAGGCACCCGGCTCCCGCCCGCACGCAGGCACATGCACCCGACTGCCGCCTGCACACAGCCACAGGTACCGGGCTGACACCCGCAGGCAAGCACAGGTTCCCGGCCGCTTGCATGCAGCCACAGGCACCCGCCCGATCACCGCACAGACAGGACCCCCTGGTAAAGCTATATTCGGATTTTAAGACGCACCCCTCATTTTCCTCTCAAATTTTTGGGAGGAAAAGTGTGTCTTATAATCCAAAAAATACGGTATATCAAAGGAGATGCTGAGGGCATATACATCACAGGAGACATTGGAGGCATATACATCACAGGAGATGCTGAGGGCATATACATCACAGAAGACATTGGGGGCATACACATCACTGGGGAGGGCTGGGAGGCCTAGACATCACTGGGGAGGGCTGGGAGGCCTAGACATCACTGGGGAGGGCTAGGAGGCCTAGACATCACTGGGGAGGGCTGGGGGGCCTAGACATCACTGGGGAGGGCTGGGGGGCCTAGACATCACTGGGGAGGGCTGGGGGGCCTAGACATCACTGGGGAGGGCTGGGGGGCCTAGACATCACTGGGGAGGGCTGGGGGGCCTAGACATCACTGGGGAGGGCTGGGGGGCCTAGACATCACTGGGGAGGGCTGGGAGGCCTAGACATCACTGGGGAGGGCTGGGAGGCCTAGACATCACTGGGGAGGGCTGGGAGGCCTAGACATCACTGGGGAGGGCTGGGAGGCCTAGACATCACTGGGGAGGGCTGGGAGGCCTAGACATCACTGGGGAGGGCTGGGAGGCCTAGACATCACTGGGGAGGGCTGGGAGGCCTAGACAACACTGGGGAGGGTAGGGAGGACTAAATACTGGGGAGGGCTGGGAGGACTATACATCACATTGGACGGCTGGAAGAAATATAAGGACATCGTTGGGGGTACAGACATATAAGAAGGGCACAGGCAGCCCTGGGGAGAGGCAGCCGCAGGGGCACAGGCAGCAGTGTCGAGGGCGCAGGGGCACAGGCAGCAGTGTCGAGGGCGCAGGGACACAGGCAGCAGTGTCGAGGGCGCAGGGACACAGGCAGCAGTGTCGAGGGCGCAGGGACACAGGCAGCAGTGTCGAGGGCGCAGGGACACAGGCAGCAGTGTCGAGGGCGCAGGGACACAGGCAGCAGTGTCGAGGGCGCAGGGACACAGGTTGCCGTGGGGAAGCCCGAGGAGCACAGGCTGCCGTGGGGAGGACCGAGGAGCACAGGCTGCCGTGGGGAGGACCGAGGAGCACAGGCTGCCGCTGCCGTAGGGAGGACCGAGGAGCACAGGGTGCCGTGGGGAGGACAGAGGAGCACAGGCTGCCGTGGGGAGGACCGAGGAGCACAGGCTGCCGTGGGGAGGACCGAGGAGCACAGGCTGCCGTGGGGAGGACCGAGGAGCACAGGCTGCCGTGGGGAGGACAGAGGAGCACAGGCAGCCGTGGGGATGACAGAGGAGTACAGGCAGCCGTGGGGAGGACCGAGGAGCAAAGGCTGCCGTGGGGAGGACCGAGGAGCACAGGCTGCCGTGGGGAGGACCGAGGAGCACAGGCTGCCGTGGGAAGGACCGAGGAGCACAGGCTGCCGTGGGAAGGACCGAGGAGCACAGGCTGCCGTGGGGAAGACCGAGGAGCACGGGATGCTGCAGGAGCACAGGCTGCTGTGGGGTTGTGCAAGGGAACACACAGGCCTTTGGACAATGGAGGGGCACACAGGCATGGGAGCACAAACATACCTGTTGGACACTGAGGCAGCAGCTCCTCTTCTGGAACGAGAGCGAATCGAGCGCATACTCCACCCAGAAAGTATGTCATCACACTAGCATTGGCTTGCGTGAGAACTTAAGCTTCACAGGATCTAAAAAGCCAGCAGCAAGACGCAGTTGCCACCCGAGTACTGCGGTCTCTGGAATCTGCCCGGGGGCTGCATAAAAGGTTATCGCGGGGCAAAGGTTCCCCACCCGTGGTCTAAAAGATAATGACATGGCCCCCTTGTTCACCTGATCTGAACCCCATAGAGAACCTGTGGTCCCTCATAAAATGTAAGATCGACAGGGAGGGAAAACAGTACACCTCTCGTAACAGTGTCTGGAGGCTGTGGTGGCTGCTGCACGCAATGTTGATCGTAAACAGATCAAGCAACCGACAGAATCTATGGATGGTCGGCTGTTGAGTGTCATCATAAAGAAAGGTGGCTATATTGGTCACTAATTTTTTGGGTTTTGTTTTTGCATGTCAGAAATGTTTATTTCTAAATTTTGTGCAATTATATTGGTTTACCTGGTGAAAATAAACAAGTGAGTTTATGTCTGTTCTGACACTGACATGAGTGTAATAGGAGATAATGGATTCTTAGTCCCTAAACTGGAGAAACCCCTCATCAGCCCTGACAGCGGATAATAGGAAAGCGCTGGAGCTCCTCCTCGCTCACATCGGCAGAATTCATGTCCAGCTGTATTTCTCCTCTATAACATAACTGCACATCCCGTGTTATCACCTGCACCGGGATCACAGATTCATTCACATTTCATGTGTATTGTACATGAAGGGTTAATATACCGCTGTAGAAACTGACACAGCAAAGAGCGGAAAATAGGAATGTGTGACTTGTGTGCGTTATTGGGTGGTCTGTACTCACCGGGGCGGTGATCTGTAGGAATCTCCTCGTTACTCCGCTGATCGCCCCTCACATTTCTCTCTGGAGAATTAATATTGCTCAGATCTTTATCCGAATCCAAAATCTGCAAAACAAAATATTGTAAAAGTCCCCGGGAATAATGGAGATAAGATCCGGACATGTGAGGTCTGTGGTCAGCTGTGATCCTGCCGTCTCCACCGCTCTCATTACACAAGTATAAAACATCTAATACTGGAGGAGAAAACAAGACTGAACACAAGGAGGTCACAGCCGTCTACACCTCATAGGGGAGATCTCCATCTACCTGAGGATCCTGTGGAGGAGGAGGAGGAGCGGGACATCTCTCTGGGGTCGTCCTCGTACTGGAGAGACCTGCAGGAGACACAAACAGGACGGACATCATTATTACATACAGATAATTATAGGCCGGGTGTATTCAGTCCTATCTATTACCTGGTGATGTGCGGGGCTGGGGCTCCTCCATCATCACCTCCTTGTACCGCTCCTTGTGTCCTTCTAGATACTCCCACTCCTCCATGGAGAAATAGACGGTGACGTCCTGACACCTTATAGGAACCTGACAACACAATGATACAGTCATCACCCAGAATCCTCCAGTGCCGTCCTGTATAATGTCCCAGCATTCCCAGCAGTGTCACCTCTCCAGTCAGCAGCTCCAGCATCTTGTGGGTGAGTTCTAGGATCTTCTGGTCATTGATATCCTCATGTATCCGGGGGTGAGGTGGAGGCCCCGGGATTGGGCTCAGGGTTCCTCCCCGTCCTTCACACACAGGGGCCTGACAGCGATCACTAGAGGTCTTCACTACTGTGTAATCCTGAGTGTGGAGACATTAATAATATCACTACAGACATTTCCAGAGTCCATCACCTCCCCGGTCATATCCTCTGTTATTCCCATAGATAATGATGTAATGTGATGACATCAGAGCCTCTCACCTCCCCGGTCATATCCTCTGTTATCCCCATAGATAATGATGTAATGTGATGACATCAGAGCCTCTCACCTCCCCGGTCATATCCTCTGTTATCCCCATAGATAATGATGTAATGTGATGACATCAGAGCCTCTCACCTCCCCGGTCATATCCTCTGTTATTCCCATAGATAATGATGTAATGTGATGACATCAGAGCCTCTCACCTCCCCGGTCATATCCTCTGTTATTCCCATAGATAATGATGTAATGTGGTGACATCAGAGCCTCTCACCTCCCCGGTCATATCCTCTGTTATTCCCATAGATAATGATGTAATGTGGTGACGTCAGAACCTCTCACCTCCCCGGTCATATCCTCTGTTATTCCCATAGATAATGATGTATTGTGATGACATCAGAACCTCTCACCTCCCCGGTCATATCCTCTGTTATCCCCATAGATAATGATGTAATGTGATGACATCAGAACCTCTCACCTCCCCGGTCATATCCTCTGTTATCCCCATAGATAATGATGTAATGTGATGACATCAGAGCCTCTCATCTCCTCGGTCATATCCTCTGTTATTCCCATAGATAATGATGTAATGTGATGACATCAGAGCCTCTCACCTCCCCGGTCATATCCTCTGTTATCCCCATAGATAATGATGTAATGTGATGACATCAGAGCCTCTCATCTCCTCGGTCATATCCTCTGTTATTCCCATAGATAATGATGTAATGTGATGATATCAGAACCTCTCACCTCCCCGGTCATATCCTCTGTTATTCCCATAGATAATGATGTAATGTGATGACATCAGAACCTCTCATCTCCCCGGTCATATCCTCTGTTATCCCCATAGATAATGAAGTAATGTGATGACATCAGAGCCTCTCACCCCCCCCGGTCATATCCTCTGTTATTCCCATAGATAATGATGTAATGTGATGACATCAGAACCTCTCACCTCCCCGGTCATATCCTCTGTTATTCCCATAGATAATGATGTAATGTGATGACATCAGAGCCTCTCACCTCCCCGGTCATATCCTCTGTCATCCCCATAGATAATGATGTAATGTGATGACGTCAGAGCCTCTCACCTCCCCGGTCATATCCTCTGTTATCCCCATAGATAATGATGTAATGTGATGACATCACAGCCTCTCACCTCCCCGGTCATATCCTCTGTTATTCCCATAGAAAATGATGTAATGTGATGACATCAGAGCCTCTCACCTCCCCAGTCATATCCTCTGTCATCCCCATAGATAATGATGTAATGTGATGACATCACAGCCTCTCACCTCCCCGGTCATATCCTCTGTTATTCCCATAGAAAATGATGTAATGTGATGACATCAGAGCCTCTCACCTCCCCAGTCATATCCTCTGTCATCCCCATAGATAATGATGTAATGTGATGACATCAGAGCCTCTCATCTCCCCGGTCATATCCTCTGTTATTCCCATAGATAATGATGTAATGTGATGATATCAGAACCTCTCACCTCCCCGGTCATATCCTCTGTTATCCCCATAGATAATGATGTAATGTGATGACATCAGAGCCTCTCATCTCCCCGGTCATATCCTCTGTTATTCCCATAGATAATGATGTAATGTGATGACATCAGAACCTCTCATCTCCTCGGTCATATCCTCTGTTATTCCCATAGATAATGATGTAATGTGATGACATCAGAACCTCTCACCTCCCCGGTCATATCCTCTGTTATTCCCATAGATAATGATGTAATGTGATGACATCAGAGCCTCTCACCTCCCCGGTCATATCCTCTGTCATCCCCATAGATAATGATGTAATGTGATGACGTCAGAGCCTCTCACCTCCCCGGTCATATCCTCTGTTATCCCCATAGATAATGATGTAATGTGATGACATCACAGCCTCTCACCTCCCCGGTCATATCCTCTGTTATTCCCATAGAAAATGATGTAATGTGATGACATCAGAGCCTCTCACCTCCCCAGTCATATCCTCTGTCATCCCCATAGATAATGATGTAATGTGATGACATCAGAGCCTCTCACCTCCCCGGTCATATCCTCTGTTATTCCCATAGATAATGATGTAATGTGATGACATCAGAACCTCTCACCTCCCCGGTCATATCCTCTGTCATCCCCATAGATAATGATGTAATGTGATGACATCAGAGCCTTTCACCTCCCCGGTCATATCCTCTGTTATTCCCATAGCTAATGATGTAATGTGATGACATCACAGCCTCTCACCTCCCCGGTCATATCCTCTGTCATCCCCATAGATAATGATGTAATGTGATGACATCAGAACCTCTCACCTCCCCGGTCATATCCTCTGTTATTTCCATAGATAATGATGTCATGTGATGACATCAGAGCCTCTCACCTCCCCGGTCATATCCTCTGTTATTCCCATAGATAATGATGTAATGTGATGACATCAGAACCTCTCACCTCCCCGGTCATATCCTCTGTTATCCCCATAGATAATGATGTAATATGATTACATCAGAACCTCTCACCTCCCCGGTCATATCCTCTGTCATCCCCATAGATAATGATGTAATGTGATGACAGCAGAGCCTCTCACCTCCCCGGTCATATCCTCTGTTATTTCCATAGATAACGATGTAATGTGATGACATCAGAGCCTCTCACCTCCCCGGTCGTATCCTCTGTCATCCCCATAGATAATGATGTAATGTGATGACATCAGAGCCTCTCACCTCCCCGTTCATATCCTCTGTTATTCCCATAGATAATGATGTAATGTGATGACATCAGAGCCTCTCACCTCCCCGGTCATATCCTCTGTTATTCCCATAGATAATGATGTAATGTGATGACATCAGAGCCTCTCACCTCCCCGGTCATATCCTCTGTTATTCCCATAGATAATGATGTAATGTGATGACATCAGAGCCTCTCACCTCCCCGGTCATATCCTCTGTTATTCCCATAATGATGTAATGTGATGACATCAGAGCCTCTCACCTCCCCGGTCATATCCTCTGTTATTCCCATAGATAATGATGTAATGTGATGACATCAGAGCCTCTCACCTCCCCGGTCATATCCTCTGTTATTCCCATAGATAATGATGTAATGTGATGACATCAGAGCCTCTCACCTCCCCGGTCATATCCTCTGTTATTCCCATAGATAATGATGTAATGTGATGACATCAGAGCCTCTCACCTCCCCGGTCATATCCTCTGTTATTCCCATAATGATGTAATGTGATGACATCAGAGCCTCTCACCTCTCCAGTAAGATGGAAGATTATCTCCAGACTCAGGTGTAATATCTTCTCCATAATGTCATCTTTGTCTTTAATCATCTTTTTTGGGTCAATCAGGAAAAATGGAAAAAAAAACAACAGAAGATTGATCCTTTATTATATGGAGGATGAGATGATAAGGAAATCTACTAAAAGGAAAAAAAATACAAAAAACAACTGAAGAGAATAAGGGGAAATAAGTATTTGATCCCTTGCTGATTGTGTAAGGTTGCCCACTGACAAAGACATGAACAGTCTAAATCTATTTAAGGGTAGGTTAATTTTACCATTGAGAGATAGAATATCCAAAATAAAATCCAGAAAAATCACATTGTATAAATTATATAAAATTATTTGCATTTTGCAGAGAGAAATAAGGCTGTGTGCGCACGTTGCATTTTTTTCCTGCGTTTTGGCTGCATTTAAAACTGCAGCGTGTCATTGTCAAAAATGCATGCGTTGTGATTCCCCAGCAAAGTCTATGAGAAGTCAGCAAATTCCATGCGCATGTTGCTTTTTTAGGCAGCGTTTTGGATGCGAAATATTTCACAAAATCGATGCGTTTAAAAAAGCAGCATGTCACTTCTTTTGTGCGTTTTGGTTGCTTTTTCCACCCATTGAAATCAATGAGGTGTCAAAACACAACCAAACTGCGCTTGCAGTGCATTTTTGCTGCGTTCTGCATGCTTTTTTGACAAACAGAATGCAGGTCTTTCGGTCACTGTCGGTCGGTCTCTCCCTCTCCCTCCCTCTCATACTCATCGATCACCGGCGCGGCGCTGCACGGCTGTCACACTGCTCTGACGGCTTCTCCTGCTTTTGAAAAAGCCAGCCGCTCATTAATCCATCTCGTATTCACTGCTTCCCCCGGCGCCTATGATTGGTTGCAGTCAAACAAGGCCCCACACTGAGTGACAGCTGTCTCACTGCAACCAATCACAGCTGCCGGTGGACGGGTCTATGTAGTGCAGTAAAATAAATGATTAAAACAAAAAAGGTGTGGGGTCCCCCCAATTTTGATACCAGCAAAGGTAAAGCCACACGGCTGAAGGCTGGTATTCTCAGGATGGGGAGCCCCACGTTATGGGGAGCCCCCCAACCTAAAAATATCAGCCAGCAGCCGCTCGAAATTGCCGCATCCATTAGATGCAACAATCCCAGGACTCTACCCGGCTCATCCCGAATTGCCCTGGTGCGGTGGCAATCGGGGTAATAAGGAGTTAATGGCAGCCCAGAGCTGCCAATAAGTCCTAGGTTAATCATGGCAGACGTCTATGAGACACCCCCAATGATTAATTTGTACGTTAAAGATAATAAACACAAACACCGAAAATGCCTTTATTTGGAATAAAAGACAAAAAAACAAATCCCACCCTCTTTCACCACTTTATTACCCACCAAACAGCCAACCAGGTCCGACATAAATCAACACGAGGTCCCACGACGCTTTCTGCTCTGCTACATCGGAAGCTGACATCGAGCGGCCACAGACCACGACCGCTGTCCGCTCCACGGAGCAACTGAACTGAGTCGCGCTATCAGCAATGACGTCACTCAGGTTACCCGCGGGCGGCCACAGCTGGAGTCCTCCAACTGTGACAGCAAGTCGCCCGAGTGACTGAAGAGAGCCTCACGATCAGCGGTGTCCTCACTTAGGTGATTTGCGGTCTCAGGTGGATAATTCCAGCTGACCGTGGGTAACCTGAGTGACGGCACCGCTAATCCCGCGGCTCACTTCAGTCACTCAGGGGATTTGCGGTCACCAGTGAGTCCTTCACCGGTGAATGCAAATCAGGCCGCGGCACACAGAGCCGCGCAATGACAATGAAGTCAGGTGAAGTTCATCCGAGTTCATTCTGATCGCGCGGCTCTGTCTCGCTGTCAGCCATGCTCTATGGGGCTGTAGCAGAGCCGAGTGGGACCGCACTGCCAAAAATGCATCCAAAATGGATTCAAAATGCAATCCAAATTTTTTTTTTTTTGTCAAACGCAGTGTTTATAGTTATGCAGTTTGCCAGAGGGTGCATTGTTTTCTGCGGTTGACAGAACGCAGAGTGCGCACATACCCTAAGTATTTGATCCCCTACCAACCATTAACATTTCTGGCTCCTACAGACACTAAGAAGCTCCTCATCAACTTGTTACCTGCATTATAGACAGCTCTTACATTGTCCCCTGTATAAAAGACTCCTGTCCACAAACTCAATCAGTCAGACTAACCTCTACAACATGGGAGACCATAGAGCTTTGTAAGAATGTCAGGGACAAGATCATAGCCCTGCACAAGGCTGGAATGGGCGACAAAACCATAAGTAAGACGCTGGGTGAGAAGGAGACAACTTGGTGCAATAGTAAAAAAAAAAATGGAAGAAATACAAAATGAGTGTCAATCGACATCGATCTGGTGCTCCATGCAAAATCTCACCTTGTGGGGTCTCCAGGATCGTGAGGAAGGTGAGAGATCAGCCTAAAACAACATGGGGGAACTTGTTAATGATCTCTAGGCAGCTGGGACCACAGTCACCAAGAAAACCATTGGTAACACATTACGCCATAATGGCTTAAAATTCTTCAGTGCCGGCAAAGTCCCACTGCTCAAGAAGGCTCATGTGCAGCTGTCCCGTATGAAGGCCCACGTGCAGCCGGCCCATCTGGAGTTTGCAAATTAACAACTTGATGATTCTGAGAGTGATTTAGAGAAGGTGCTGGGGTCAGATGAGACAAAAATCAAGCTCTTTGGCCTTAACTGAACTCGCCGTGTTTTGAGGAAAAGAAATGCTGCCCATGACCCAAAGAATACCGTCCCCACTGTCAAGCATGTTGGTGGAAATGTGAAGCCCCACAAGTGTTGTGTCGGTGCATTACCTTCAGGGACTCCACATGGATGGAACAGTCTGGTCACAGGTAGGGAACCTTCTTCTAGGATTGTCGTGACGCCACTCTCAGAATTGCGGTCAGTGGAGACCGCCACTGCAGGTTAGGGGTGCCTGGGGCTGATGGTAGGTGCAGTCAGTTGTAGTAGCCTCCTGAGAGTGAGGCATGCCCCAGGGTCCCGTGTAGGTGTGTAGAACCACAAGGCGCAGAATAACTCAACACAAGCAGGATGTCTTTCAGGGGTTTTACTCACGGAAGGTGGCAGGGTGAGTAACCCGGGCGTAGCTGGGATGAACCAGGCTGGAACCAGGTGTCCTTCAGGCTGACTGATGAGGGTGGCTACCGACTCGCCTTCCTTAGCCCTTTACGTTTTGGGGTAACCCCGACTTTTAGTCCCTATGGGGGTCACCCAGGGAAGTTGCTGGCGCCTCTCTCCCCTTCTTTTTGGCCCGTTTGCTTGTAGCCTGGACCAGGACACTCCGGCTGCTTGCCTCCTGTGAACTATGGGCCCTAACTGTGGCTACGTGGCTGCGGACTCTGTAGTGTTGTCTTGGGGGTGTAAAGTGCCCCCTCATGCAGGTTTGGCAAAGGAAAGGTGAATCTATCCCTGCACTGGGACCTGCTACCCGTTTGGGCCTGGTTCTCCCTGACAGTCTCCTTACTTTCCACTCCGTTGCTCTCTCTTTAGCTGTGTGTGGATTTCGGGTAGCACTCCCAGGTGACCGTTCTCCCCCGTCGGTAGTCACTGCGCGGACGCTGTTAGACTGCCACAGCTCCAGGGTCTGCTCCTCACGTCTGCTTTCCCTGAGCTGCACACTAAACCGGCTCACTCGTGGGACCTGCACTGCTACTCCTGTCTGAGCTCCACTTCCATGCTCCTCACTCCTCCACACTCTGCTTCAGACTGCTCTTCTCCTCCTCCTTCCTCTTTTCCCTTTTGTGCCTGCCTACGCCACCTAGCAACCAGGCTCTCTACCACACCCCTTGAGTGGAGATGGAGGCTTCGCCCCCTCCACCCCTCGGGTGGAGGTGGAGGCTTCGCCCCCTCCTGGGATCCCCAGGGGTCCTCTCAAAGGTACATGTGTGAGACCTGATCACTATGCGCCTGTGTAGTCACACCTCGGTCAGCCTTCTGGATTACCTGTGTTGTACTGTCCCCAGCATGGGTGCAGTACTCAGTGGTGCCTGACCAGGTCAGGGGCGCCACATTCCCCCTTAGTTATCACCAGCACGTCCTCGGGCTGCAAGACAACATTTTAAAATGCGTAAAACATTAAAACATGGTAAAACGTTTTAAAACCACCAGGTACCATACATCACCACCCTCCACCCACAAGTCCGTTAACCCACCCTAAACCCTCTCTCGTTGGCCGCGCCTTCAGCCACTTCTGGCAGGATGTAGAGGCGGCTTTCAAGGTCTGGTGGTTTCAGGGTATACCTGGCCTGGTGGAGCCGCGCCTCCAGCCTCTTCTGGCAGGATGTAGAGGCGGCCTCCACAGTTGGTGCTGACCAGGTACCCTCTTTGTGGTGGAGAGCCAGGCCCCATAAACAGGCGTGCTCCCTGGTTGCAGGCGAGCCAGGCCCCTAAACAGGCTGGCTCTGGTGGTGGTACCTCTGGGGTAACTATTTACACTGCGAGAGTTTGTGGCTATAGCCAGTTCATAGCCTTAAGGTTCATGGGTTACTCACATTAGTTCATGTGGGCACATTTCTTGAACATTAACGTTGCAAAACTTCAAACTTTAACTTCTGTACTTTACTTTACTTTACATGCTTTACACAGATTCCTCCTTACCAGGGCTTGGGCCTGTAGGGCTGCGGCACCTGTTGCTTTCTCCATCTCTGTCATCATCTGTAGTGGTCTCATCAATGGGTTCTTTGTCTTTTCTTTCCTCTTCTTCTGTGTCTGTTTCTTTTGCAGGATTACTGTAGGGACTTCTGGGACATGGTGTAACATCCAGTGCGTACCATCCGCGTTCTCCTTGGTGCATGGTGAATTCCACTGAGTCTCCCATCTGTAAGTTTCTTCCTGGATGTCCTCTAGGCAAATGGGCTCTAACGTCCCTTCTGTTTACAAAGATACCTTCTTTCATGCCAGGTGCAACTATGAAACCATATCCACTCTTCAAGCTGAAGTCTTCCACAACTCCACGACAAAGTGGGCCTCTGACCTGGGATTTAGCTCTCCTTAATGACTGCTTCTCCTCCAAGTCTCTGGCTGTTACTTCGTCTTTTCTATCTGGAGATTGCTGTGCAGGGGAAAACTTTGTTCTGCTGTGTCTTGCGGGCTGGATTCTGCTGGGTTGCTACTTCACTGCTTGCAGGCTCCCAGGTGAGGTTTCTGGACAAATCTTCCTCAGCGGAGGGTGTCGGGCTCTCTTCATCCCAGCGGGAATATGGCAACATCTCTGGCTCTGGGCATGGATCCACTGCTGATGGCTCCGGGGTCAGCTCCTCAGCCTTCTGTTCTCCTCTCCCCCTTAGTTCTTCTGAGCACTCCTGTTGTGGCAGCGCTGGGGATGGGTGTTCATCAGCCGGCCAGGGCAGTGGACTTTTTGGCGTGGATATTGCCGGAGTCTTCCTGGGGGTGTGCGGAGGGAGCAGATACCGGTCCACCATCTCCTGTGGGAACTGGGCCTCTAGGTCAGCCTTCAGCTTCCAGTATTCGGGGTCCTCCCCCAGCAGGGACTTCCTAGCAGGGACTTCCTTAGACTGGGGAGCGGTGTCTGCTCTGGCCTTGCAGGCCGGGGTAAACAGTGGTACAGTCTTGTCTTGGCGGGCCGCGCCCTGCATGGCGGCGGCCTGGTCTTGACGGGCCGCGCCTGACATGGCGGCGGCCTGGATCAGCGTCGCTGTCGCAGTCTCAATCAGGGTCGCAGCTGGAGTCTTAGCGGGCATCGCTACTGCGGCCGGTTCTTGGCGGGCCGGGAAGGGCATCGCTGCGGCGGCCTGAATTGGCGTCGCAGCTGCGATGGGATCTGTGCAGGCTGGACTGGGCGTCGCTGCAGCGATCTGGGCTTGGCGGGCCGCACCTGACGTGGCTGCGGCCTGGTTCAGCACCTCACTTGCGGCGCGGACGAGCGTCGCTGCTGCGGTGGGGTCTTGGCGGGTCGGGCCTAGCATGGCGGCGGCCTGGGTCAGCGTCACACCTGCGGCGTGGATGAGGGTCGCGGCGGCAGCCGGATCTTTGCGGGCCGGGCAGGGCATCGTTGCGGCGGCCTGGGCTTGGCGGGCCGCACCTGGCGTGGCTGCGGCCTGACTCAGCGTCGCCGCGCCGGGCGCCTCTTCAGGGACCGCGGGCGTGGCAGCAGGGGTCGGGGCACTCGCGCTGGCAGGGGCAACACTGGACTCACCCATCGGTGGCATCATCGGGGTCTGAGTCGTCGCCGCTCGGTCTGGCACTCGTCGCGTGGCTCTCCCCTCGTAGGCCTGAACCGCCGCAGCCATCTCCTGAAGCTCCGTACGTCCCTCTCGGATCTGCTGCACGATCCTCGCCTCCAGTCGGTCACTGAACTGGGCAAGCTCCCAGGACCACCAGGCAGCGGAACCCGGCTCTGGGCTCCTATCTTCAGACGCCATCTTCACCGCGTCGTCGCTGCTCTCCAGGTCTTCTCTCAGCAGCAGACTTCTGACTTCTTCTTGCAGCCGAAGTGCCAATTCCTTCACTTCCTGCAACTCTTTTCCCAGCAGCAGGCTTCTGGCTCCCTTTCTGTCCCGACGTCTCTGAACGCCTCCGCTCTCATCACTTGCGAGGTCAGGACTCTGCAGGGGATCTCTGGGTAGCCACACCTCTTCGTGGGCGGTAACTTCTCCCAGCGCGGGCTGCTGTTGTTTTTCAGCGCGCTTTTCATGGTGGCAATATGGCGGCGCTTCCAATTTTCCAAGCGGACCGCCCAGGCACATGGTCACCTGTCTGAACAGGTCTAGTCCTTATCCTGTTCGTGACGCCAGATGTGAAGCCCCACAAGTGTTGTGTCGGTGCATTACCTTCAGGGACTCCACATGGATGGAACAGTCTGGTCACAGGTAGGGAACCTTCTTCTAGGATTGTCGTGATGCCACTCTCAGAATTGCGGTCAGTGGAGACCGCCACTGCAGGTTAGGGGTGCCTGGGGCTGATGGTAGGTGCAGTCAGTTGTAGTAGCCTCCTGAGAGTGAGGCATGCCCCAGGGTCCCGTGTAGGTGTGTAGAACCACAAGGCGCAGAATAACTCAACACAAGCAGGATGTCTTTCAGGGGTTTTACTCACGGAAGGTGGCAGGGTGAGTAACCCGGGCGTAGCTGGGATGAACCAGGCTGGAACCAGGTGTCCTTCAGGCTGACTGATGAGGGTGGCTACCGACTCGCCTTCCTTAGCCCTTTACGTTTTGGGGTAACCCCGACTTTTAGTCCCTATGGGGGTCACCCAGGGAAGTTGCTGGCGCCTCTCTCCCCTTCTTTTTGGCCCGTTTGCTTGTAGCCTGGACCAGGACACTCCGGCTGCTTGCCTCCTGTGAACTATGGGCCCTAACTGTGGCTACGTGGCTGCGGACTCTGTAGTGTTGTCTTGGGGGTGTAAAGTGCCTCCTCATGCAGGTTTGGCAAAGAAAAGGTGAATCTATCCCTGCACTGGGATCTGCTACCCGTTTGGGCCTGGTTCTCCCTGACAGTCTCCTTACTTTCCACTCCGTTGCTCTCTCTTTAGCTGTGTGTGGATTTCGGGTAGCACTCCCAGGTGACCGTCCTCCCCCGTCGGTAGTCACTGCGCGGACGCTGTTAGACTGCCACAGCTCCAGGGTCTGCTCCTCACGTCTGCTTTCCCTGAGCTGCACACTAAACCGGCTCACTCGTGGGACCTGCACTGCTACTCCTGTCTGAGCTCCACTTCCATGCTCCTCACTCCTCCACACTCTGCTTCAGACTGCTCTTCTCCTCCTCCTTCCTCTTTTCCCTTTTGTGCCTGCCTACGCCACCTAGCAACCAGGCTCTCTACCACACCCCTTGAGTGGAGATGGAGGCTTCGCCCCCCCCACCCCTCGGGTGGAGGTGGAGGCTTCGCCCCCTCCTGGGATCCCCAGGGGTCCTCTCAAAGGTACATGTGTGAGACCTGATCACTATGCGCCTGTGTAGTCACACCTCGGTCAGCCTTCTGGATTACCTGTGTTGTACTGTCCCCAGCATGGGTGCAGTACTCAGTGGTGCCTGACCAGGTCAGGGGCGCCACAGAAACCTTATGTTTTGGGGGTGTTTCTCTGCTAAGCGCACAGGACTACTTCACTGCATCAATGGGACAATGGATGGAGCCATGTACCATTAAATCCTGAGTGACAACCTCCTTCCCTCTGCCAGGACATTAAAAACAGGTCATGGCTGGGTCTTCCAGTACAACAATGACCTAACACATACAGCCACCGCAACAAAAGAGTGGCTCAAAAAGAAGCACATTAAGATCATGGAGTGGCTTAAAGGTAAGGTGTCGCGGATTTATATAATCCAAACAATGATTACTTGTAAGATAACATGCAGTTATAATATTATCTTGCTTTAAATAAAGATGTCTTTCAGTTTTTATAATGCTGGAAAGCTGGTAATGGGGGCTGCCATTTTACATTCCAAGTTTTAGCACGAAAGTGCAGGCTCAATTTACAGCACCTCATGGACATAGGCGATAGTAGTCGGATTCCGACCCCTTTAGTTTCATTACAACTGAAATGGTAACACCTGTGTGAGCTGCCCAATTCACAGCCGTGGGTGTGTTCAGCCGCCATTTTTCCATAGCCCACGCTTTGGGCTGGGCTGCATTTTTCCCCTACAGCCAGGATCTGAAACAGCAAGCAGTACCATCCTAACAGATCCTAGAACAGTGTCGTTTCTGACACATGGAGCGGTGTGCAGCGGTGGAATACTGTCTGCAATGACACCCCCTCCCCCGAGCCCCGCTCCCCCCCCTGCTGCCGGCCTCCATGCAGCAGAGCTGTGTGTGTGTTTGTGTGCATGCAGAGCATGTGAGTACCGGCGCCCCTCCCCCGCTGCTACTGTCACCACTGACACCCACCCGCTCTCCCTCTAAGGCTATGTGCCCACACTGCGTTTTTTTGACGCTGCGTTTTTGTGCGTTTTTGGCCGCTAAAAACGCACAAAAACGCACCTGCGTCGAAAAAACGCGGCAAAAAACGCACGCGTTTTGCCGCGATTTGGTGCGTTTTTTTGCTGCGTTTTGCTGCGTTTTTGCTCACTGCGTCCTTATGCGTTTTTTATCAGTGAACAAAAAAAAAAAGGGCTGATGTCATTTCCTTCTTCAATGTGTTCTTCATTCTCCACTAGTGTATGCAGAAGAGCAGACAGCTGCAGAACTACAAGGCTCAGCATGCTCCATCCAGGACTGTATGCTGGAGGGAGAGTCAGGGGGAGCAGACCTACAAGGCTCAGCATCCTCCATCCAATAGTGTATGCAGGAGAGCAGACAGCAGCTGTCGAACTACAAGGCTCAGCATCCTCCTTCCAGGACTGTATGCAGGATTTCTTTGCCCCCCCAAACAAAAAAAATGACGTGGGCTTCGCCATATTTTTGTATGCTAGCCAGGTACAGCAGGCAGGTACGGGCTGCCCCCAACCCCCAGCTGCCTATTTGTACCCGGCTGGGAACCAAAAATATAGGGAAGCCCTTTTTTTTTTAAATTATTTCATGAATTTCATGAAATAATTTAAAAAAAAAATGACGTGAGCTTCGCCCAATTTTTGAGTCCAGCCGGGTACAACTAGGCAGCTGGGGATTGGAATCCACAGTGCAGGGTGCCCATGCTTTCTGGGCACCCCCGCTGTGAATTGCAGTCCCGCAGCCACCCCAGAAAATGGCGCTTTCATAGAAGCGCCATCTTCTGGCGCTGTATCCAACTCTTCCAGCTGCCCTGAAGCCGGGTGGCTAAGCTGGGTAATAATGGAGTTAGGGCTAGTTGTATAGCTGGCCCTAAGCCCGAAATTCATGGTGTCACGCCAATATTAGACATGGCCACCATGAATTTCTAGTAAAGATAAAAAAAAAACACAACACACAGAAAAATATTTTTATTAGAAATAAAACACAACACAATTAGTGACTCCATCTTTATTGAAATAAACCCCCCTCCGCAGTAATCCTGGGTTAGGGTCCCGCGCCGTCCAGTCCGGATCCAATATCATCTGATCGGTTTGCTGGAAGGCAAAGCGATCAGATGATGTGTCAGGATCAAGTGCCTGAATCCCATCACACATCAGCTGATTGTATAAAAGCCAATTATACAATCAGCAGATGCATCGGTGCAAAAAAAAAAAAAAATAATAATACTCACTTATGTGCTGATTACCGGCAGCTCCTGCAGCGATGGGGCGGGAGTCTGATCCTGTCCGATCGCTGCAGCAGCTGCCGGTAATCAGGGATGAAGTCTCCTGACGCATCCGCTGATACCGGCCGGGCGCCCGCATCACCACGATACTTACGATCAGCTGATGCGTCAGGTGACTGCATCAGGTGATCCATCGCCAGGTCCTGCATCCTGCAGGCATACGTACCCGGGGAGACTGCACACACCCGGAGTGGCGGGACCGGGAGGAGATGGGAGCGGGCATGGCACTGGGAGGCTGCAGACAGGTGAGTATAACTTTTTTTTTTTTTTTCTACTGTTAACCTTTGTTTTCGCAGCTGCTTCCACCTCCCGCCCAGACATGGCGCCGCACGGCAGCATACATGCACAGGACGGGAGGTGGACGCAGCGGTGACGGTACCGGGAGGATTCACGCTTCTGTATTTACTGACAGAAGGAATCCTCTTCCTGTACACGTCACTTTGCTACCCACCTCCTGCGTTTATAGCTGCGTTTTTGGTCTTAGAAATGCACCAAAACGCACCAAAACGCAGCTATTTGCGTTTCTCATTGCGTCTTTCAACATCCCATTGAACTCAATGGATGAAAAGCGCAGTGAAAAACGCGGGAATAATTGACATGCTGCGTTTTTGTGGTCACCACAAAAACGCAGCTGAAAAAAAACGCTGTGTGGGGACAGCAAAAATGAAAACTCATAGACTTTGCTGGGGAAGCAAAGTCATGCAGTTTTGAGGCAAAAAACGCACCCGAAAAACGCGCAAAAACGCCGAGAAAAACGCACTGTGTGCACATAGCCTAATCCTGTCCTATGTGATATTGTCTGCTGAGCCGTGTATCTAATCCTCTCCTGTGTGATACAGCAACTCAGCAGACAGTATCTAATCCTATCCTGTGCGATACTGTCTGCTGAGTTGCTTTATCTAAACCTATCCTGTGTGATACGATCTGCTGAGCTGTGTATCTAATCCAAGTTTGTGATGTGATGTATGAGATACTGCCTGCTGTGTTATGTATCTAAGGGTATGTGCACACGTTGCTTTTTTTTCCGCGCGGAAAAAAACGCACCCTCTGGCAGAGGGGAGAATAGTAAACAATGCTTTTTGAGAAACAACGCATCGAAAACGCATGCGTTTTTCATGCGTTTTTCATGCGTTTTTTTAGGTGCGTTTTTTAAGACTTGGGTACCTATACGTCAGAAAACCCCCACAAGTGACCCCATTTTGGAATCTGCACCCCTCAAGGATTTTATTCAGGAGTATATTAATCATTTTGAATCCACAGCTACTTCCCCCAAAATGTAGCTGTAGCAACAATATTCTCACTGTTGGGCTATGTGGCCATGATCTAGCGACACGGCGTCTAGTACCCAGTGTCAGCCTTCCTGCAGAGATGTGAGTGTTTCCCACGGGAGAACGCAGCTGCCCATGCCCACGATTTGGGTTCAGGCTGCTGTGGAGCTCTATGCTACCTGCAGAGAACACTCATCTACGCAGCATAAATTGACATGCTGAGGCTCGGGAAGCTGCGCCACCGGTCGGTTTATGCTGCGGAGAAAAGAAGCACAGTGGGCATGAGATTTCTAAAAATCCTTCCACTGTGCTTCTACTGCACAACGCAGCGTCATGGACGCAGGGAAAACAATCTGCGCCCAAAACGCTGCAAACCCCGATTGTGGGCATCCAGCCTAAAAAGCATCAATGGAGGTCAAATATATATACAACGTCCCACCCCCCCTGCATATTCTAAGCTGGCACCTTTAGTACCTTTCATGTGGCACTAAAGGGTGCCTAGCCTAGTTTTTATCACAAAAACAAAAAAAAAATGGCGTGGGGTCCCCCCTATTTTTGATAGCCAGTCATGGTAAAGCAGACAGCTGTAGCCTGCAAACCACAGCTGGCAGCTTCATCTTGTCTGGTGATCAATTTGGAGGGCTCCCCAGGTTTTTTTTTTTTTATTTATAAATAAAAATAATAAAAAAAAAAATAACATGGGGTCCCCCCAAATTAGATCACCAGCCAAGGTGAAGCTGACAGCTGAGGTCTGGTATTCTCAGGGTGGGAAGAGCCATGGTTATTGGACTCTTCCCAGCCTAAAAATAGCAGGCCACAGCCGCCCAAGAAGTGGCGCATCATTTAGATGCGCCAATCCTGGCGCTTCGCCCCAACTCATCCCGCGCCCTGGTGCGTTGGCTAACGGGGTAATAAATGGGGTTGATACCAGATGTGTAATGTCACCTGGCATCAAGCCCAGCAATTAGTGATGTCACGGCGTCTATCAGACACCCGACATAACTAATTGACAGTAAACAAAAGCAAAAAAAGACAACAAAAAAATTTTTATTAGAAAAAACACTCCCCAAATCATTCCCTTGTTCTCCAATTTAATAAAAAAAATGGGTCCGCAGAAATCCATTTGGATGTCCCACGTCGGCTCTGGACCTTCTAGAATATGGGGGCACGTTCAGGGAACGTATCCCCCATTTTCTAGGAGGGCAGACCCTCCATTTGAGGAGAGTGGGTGCAAAAATCTGCACCCACTCTCCCCGGGTCACAGCTGCAGAGTGCCGAGCAGCCAGCACAGCTCACACTGAACACAGTGCTGGCTGTCAGCTGCTCGGAACATGTGACCGGCCGGCATCTGCTGTGAAGGAGGAGGGAGCCGCGGGGGATCAGCGCTGCGACTGGACAGGTATGTATGACACCGGGGGGAATTGGGGTGAACGGGCAGGGCCTGGGTGCATTTTTCTGTCGCATGTCTCAAGGCACATGCGACAGATAACATAGGATTAGGGCGGCCGGTGCGCTTCTGTGCGCGCGGCCATGTTGGATTTTCGGGAGGGGGGTCGGGGGTCGGGGCGGGCACTTTGGCGACACCGGGGGCTTTGCCAGGAAGTGAGGTCAACAGGAAACCTCTTGACCTCACTTCCAGGTAAATGCCTGGGTTCTGGCGTGCCGACAAAGCCCGCGGACCGCAACAAAAAAGCAGGTCCATGCGGTGTAGCTGCGTTCTGACCCCACATCATTGATTTCAATGGGGGAGAGAACGCAGCCACAACGTACAAAAGAAGTGACATGCTGCTTTTCTTTCCGCACCGATTTTTGGCATCCAAAACGCTGCGGAAAGAAACGCAGCGTGTGCACTGATTTTTCAGCTTTCCCATACACTTTGCTGGGAAAGCTGAACGCATGCAATTTGCCACTGAAACGCTGCGGTTCAAAACGCAGCGTTTCCGCGGTAAAAAACGCAACGTGTGCACACAGCCTAATCCTCTCCTATGTGATATTGTCTACTGAGCCATGTATCTAATCCTCTCCTATGTGATAATGCCTGCTAAGCCGTGTATCTAATTCTCTCCTGTGTGATACTGTCTGCTGAGCCGTGTATCTAATCCTCTCCTGTGTGATATTGTCTGCTGAGCGTGTATCTAATCCTCTCCTGTGTGATACTGTCTGCTGAGCAGTGTATCTAATCCTCTCCTGTGTGATACTGTTTGCTGAGCCGTGTATCTAATCCTATCCTGTGATACTGTCTGCTGAGCCGTGTATCTAATCTTATCCTGTGTGATACTGTCTGCTGAGCCGTGTATCTAATCCTATCCTGTGTGATACTGTATGCAGGGCTGTGTATCTAATCCTATCCTGTGTGATACTGTATGCAGGGCTGTGTATCTAATCCTATCCTGTGTGATACTGTCTGCTGAGCCGTGTATCTAATCCTATCCTGTGTGATACTGTCTGCTGAGCCGTGTATCTAATCCTATCCTGTGTGATACTGTCTGCTGAGCCGTGTATCTAATCCTCTCCTGTGTGATACTGTCTGAGCTGTGTATCTAATCCTGTCCTGTGTGATACTGTCTGCTGAGCCGTGTATCTAATCCTGTCCTGTGTGATACTGTCTGCTGAGTTGTGTATCTAATTCTATCTTGTGTGATACTCCAGCTGTCCTTGGTGACACTTTAGACATTTCTGGTCACCAACAAAATGGCTCTGCATTGTGTCCCTACATGTCATTCTCTGTTATCTGTTCGAAACACTCAGGTTGGGAGGGGAAGCTGTGACATCACACACAGGAGAGCAGATTCTGCCCACTTTACTGCAGCTGTAATTCAGGCTTTTTCTACAGTGGGATTTCTGTAGGATTTCGGAAGCTGCTCCCCCTAGTGTTTAACAGTGGAAAATATCAAACTTTTTAATTTTTTTTTATATTTTGCTCAATTAAAAACAAATAATAATATTTAAACAAAACATTAAAACATTAATACTTTACATTTTTTCAGTTATTTAATTTTTTTTTTTTTACGACACCTTGCCTTTAACCAGTCTCCAGACCTTAATTTAGGGGGGGGGGAGACCTCCAACCCGCAGGCTGTATGCAGCACATAATGATTTTTTCTACGGCCTCTGGGCAGATTCCCAATGACCGCAGTGCTGGGGCGGCAGCCTCATCTTGTTGGCTGCTGACCCCATAAAACCGTGGACGGCGTGTTCAATGCTGAACGCTACAATTCCTATAGTGAAGGACTACGTTCAGTGACGTAACGACAATACAGGCAGAATACGCGGCTGCTACGGGGCCCGTGACCTAAAGGGGCCCAGAGCGGCTGCCTGCGGTGTGTGACTGTGTACTTTCACTCTCCATCATTTCCAACACAGGCGGGCTGCCCAGGGATGTCACCAAGCAGCTGATTAAGGAGAGGGGAAGGTGCGCACTGTGTGAATAGTTGCAGGCGCCAACACAGAGATGCGACTCACCCACACTGCACAGCGCTGCTTCTGCTGTAGAGGGGGGAGTGGCCAGGTGTTGAGGAGAGCCATAAGATTAAATACTTAATTAACCTCTTGACAAGGGATTGTGGGAAATATGTCGATTTGCCTTACATAATTCAGGGTTCAGATCATACACATGACACAGATATAAAGATGGCCGTCATTTCCTGTTATCCACACCTTGCTTGGAATGCAAGGAATGTCCAGATGAAAGAAGACCACCATATAAGGGAAGACAGACCAAACCATCAGCTTGGATGCACCAGATGACGTCCCTCCCATCATGGTTTCATCCACTGAAGTCAGACGCACCCATCAACAGCAACACGGATCTCCCCATTGGCTAGCTCATGAACTGTCCCACTAAATGTGCATATCTGAACTTGTGTACGCCCCTAGCCTATATCAAGAGGACGCATGAGTCTCCTCTGTCTGTTTGGTGCCATTTTCTACTGTGACAAAGAAGAGATTACACATCCGACTGTGTCTGGTGTGGATTCTTTTATGCATGCACTTGGCCCATATCAATTCGGCAAGGCAGTAGGCAACTAGTGATCTCTGGTTATGAGTTCACCTTAACATTATTGGCGCCCAACGTGGGGCCAATAGACGGAGACACCTGAAATCCTGATGAACCGGCAACTTGAATGGCATGACGTGCTGGACACCCCAGGAAACTGATCACTTCCTAACGAGAGTATGGTAAGTCTGCTGATTTTTCATAATCTGTGGTCTTCCCGTGGTCTCGGTGGGGTGTGTGGCACTGATTGCCTGACTGTGTCCGGTTTGTTGGGGTATCTGTTGACGTGCAGACGGGTCTCACGGCTATTGGCCATATTAATCTCGGAAGAACCGTCACATATTCAGTTGCCTGCTGCCTGTTGTGTATTTGTGAAGAGAGCATGTGGGTTTGTGAGTGGTGTCTGTAAAACGTGTAAAGTATATGGTTTGTGGTTGCCTGTGATACGGTTTGTGGTTTTTGAAGTGCCAAGCTCAGATGAGTGCAGAGCAAGATGTAAGGGCCCAGCTCAGATGAGTGCAGAGCAAGATGTAAGGGCCCAGCTCAGATGAGTGCAGAGCAAGATGTAAGGGCCCAGCTCAGATGAGTGCAGAGCAAGATGTAAGGGCCCAGCTCAGATGAGTGCAGAGCAAGATGTAAGGGCCCAGCTCAGATGAGTGCAGAGCAAGATGTAAGGGCCCAGCTCAGATGAGTGCAGAGCCAGATGTAAGCGCCAAGCTCAGATGAGTGCAGAGCAAGATGTAAGTGCCAAGCTCAGATTGAGTGCAGAGCTTTTTGTAGTGCCAAGCTCACTGAGTGCAGAGCCAGATGTAAGTGCCAAGATCAGCTAGACTTAAGTGCAGAGCCATATGTAAGGGCCCAGCTTTAGCTAGACTGAGTGCAGAGCCTTACATTATACATAAATCTAACCTTTTTAAAGTGTTTTCCTGGAGTGAACCGGCCGGTAAAGACACCTTGTAGTCAGGGGTGATACTAGGTGGTTTTTTATTAGGCTAGTTGTAAGTCCTCCAAGAGAGGCGAATCGGCCGGTATAGACACCTTGTAGTCAGGGGTGATACTAGGTGGTTTTTTATTAGGCTAGTTGTAAGTCCTCCAAGAGAGGCGAATCGGCCGGTATAGACACCTTGTAGTCAGGGGTGATACTAGGTGGTTTTTTTATTAGGCTAGTTGTATGTCCTCCAAGAGAGGCGAATCGGCCGGTATAGACACCTTGTAGTCAGGGGTGATACTAGGTGGTTTTTTTTATTAGGCTAGTTGTAAGTCCTCCAAGAGAGGCGAATCGGCCGGTATAGACACCTTGTAGTCAGGGGTGATACTAGGTATTTTTTGTATATTACGGAACGCAGAAATCAGACAGGGACCACGTGGCAGTATAAGGAAGGATTTGGAAGTGTGTGCTGCAAACTGCAGGTTTTCTTTAGTGTTTCAGTTATTTGTCATCTCCCCCGTCTTTTTGTTTGTCTGTTTTTATCTGGTATGCATAGAGAAAGATTGCTTGTTTGGTGTTGTTTATCTTGAGAGAAAGATGGAAAAATTGATGAAGCGGTGTCTAGTTGTGCCGGAAAGATCCGGATGAAAGTGGACTTTGTTGGGATGTGGGGACTCTAGGCCGCAATCCTGTGATAAACCATGTGTTAGTCATGGAGGCAGACATTTTAGGTAAGATTTTAAAATGGTGGACGAAGCACATGGCTACAGCATGATTGAGACAAAGAAAACAAAGTGAGTCAGGGAATGTGTGAAGAAGACCATGTGCTCTGTAAATGTTTGAGCAATGGATTGGATGGAGTACTATATACTTAGACAGAAACATGAGTGTTTTTATCTATAATTAGACTTAGATCTAGGACATGTGTGTGTGTATAAATATATATATGTATAAGTACAGACTATAAAAAAGAGGGGAGAAAGCGTTTGAGCAGATGTGAGGTCAGTTTTCCCTTTTCTCTGCCACATGTTCCTACAGATTTTAAAATGGTGGATGAAGAACATGGCTGAGGCATGATTGAGACAAAGAAGACAGAGTGAGCCATTTTCTATAGGCCTCAGTGGAGCTGACAAAACTGCAGCCACTGAATAACATGAAGTGTTAGTAAATGTTTATAGCACTAAAAGATGGAATATTGAATGATTGGGTAGTTGTGGAAAACACTTAATATAGATCCAGTGTGCAGGTTGGATTGAGTCAGGACAGTCACAAGGAGCAATATCTTATTAAATTAATAAGCAATAAAAGAATAAGAGAAAAACCTTAAAATAAACGTACCTTTGCGGCAGATGTCATGATAAATAATACATATTCCAATTACGAATGTGGCGAGAGTTGAATGTTTTAAAAAAAAAATAAATAAATAAATAAATAGATAAATACATCCATGGGATATCCATGTCTTGCAGAAAGGAAAATAAATAAATAATAAAAAAATCCAACAGAAGGAGAGAGATATTACTCGTGTCCAGGGAAAATGAACAGTGTGCTTTTGGGGGAAGTAGCAACTTTTAGAAAAAAAAATAAAAAAAAAAAACCTGTAGTGCAGGCTTTTCATCTCACCTTCTCACCTTCGATCTATAGTGAGAGCAGCCCAAGAAAGAAAAAAAAAAAGGGGGGCTTCCTGCATTTAATTCATTGCAATTTATATTGGAAAAAGGTCATTGACAATAGTTTTATTTTACTAATTTTATCCCAAAGTAATAAAAGTTAACTGTGGACATGTTTAGATTCATTGATAGCTTTTCAAGCATAGAAGTCTGTTAGATAATTTTTCTATGGCAAATCAACATTTTGTTTTCCCACATGGCCAGTTTATTTGTTCTAGATTCTTTTATCCCTTCAAGTTATAGGACAGTGTCACAGAGATGCTGATAATCTCCTCAATGTTTCAAATATGAACGCCCCTACATCCAATATCCAGAGGTTGTGCTACGTTATTATTATAGTTATTAATAATAATAATCATAATAATAATCATTTATTAATAATTACAATAATTTGATTTAAGGAATGTGGATTATTTATGGAATTCTGTGTTTTATATTTAATGTATTGAATAATCTGCTTTCTTTTTATAGAAAGTCATAAACCGGTTGCAGTATCAAGGTAAAAAGTATTAATTCATTAACCAAAAGAAGCTATTTTACCTAAAAAATTTTTCTTTTTATTTACATATATGCCACAGACAAGGTACACATATTTAAAAATTAATTAAAAAATCAGTGAGAGGGAAAGGTGGGAAACAATACACCCTACTCCTCACCCTTCCTATCATATAGGGGTCGACGTCCTAATGTTTAATGACGCCCCTATTCCTCGTCGACTGACGCCCTATAACACCCCTCCACTTGCACTAGTAAGATACCGTGTGCCCTAGTTTAAAGTGGGTAAGGTGAAACACCCAAGGTCAGACCCATATAGATAGTAAGTGACATCAATATAATCCAGATAATAATTCACTGTCAATAAATGTCATCTATGGGGGAGTTATTACTCAGTCGACTATTAGTCAAGGGTATCAGATCAAAAGAACTGCTGTTGCACATGTCCAGGATGCACCCTACGCGTTTCGCCCTCTTATCAAATCGCTAGGGCTCATCAGGGGTATAGAAATAGATCCTTGACAATTAAATCACAGCTTCAACCTAGAACAAAAACATAAATATAGTAATCAGAACACTGTTACCAACATTAGAAGAACAATAGTTCTATCAAAAAAGTATACAATATAAACAGTACTGACCGGTGATAGTGAATTACACCAGAACAGTTTTAAGTACTGTAAATAATTTGTCCTCCAAAAGTACAGACCAGGAAAATGCATCTATCAATACAAACGATACATGATGTATATACAAATACGGATACAGGTATGAAAGATCTATTGGCTCCAACCCTCTTAAACGAAAAAGGGGGGGGATTTATGTATTAGATAACGAAATATATACCTGTTAGAGCAGTCCCGGATTATAAGCATATCCCTCAGCCAATCTGTGAGATTCAGAACACACCCATATATGCACGTACTGGTCTGCGGGAGATCAAGTCAGGACACACAAGTCAAATCACCTCTATCTGCTTCAATAATATGAAAAAGTCCCATACGTCTCAATACATGAATCCATCCACTGTGGACGTTTAAATAGCAAAATCACCTCAAAAAGGCTGTCCCAGCCGGTTTCACAGGACGTAACCAAGGTACATACATGTATACAAAAATATATACCTGGTTTAGTTAAGGATAGATGTCAGCACATTGAAAAAATTCCTTCATCCCGTGATACAGGCTCAACCACGTCACAATGGTACAAATGTCCTCAGGAAAGCCAGTCTTCCCTTGAAAAACATATATATATATATATACATGACGTAAGGGTGAACAGATAAACACGCCCCAACAGAGGGCTATATACACCTCAGGAGGTGCCACACATACCTCAAACAATCCGGATCCAGGACTAGGCAACGCTTATAATAATGCCTAGATAGAAGGGAATATAACCCAACTTAGTCCCATCACATATGTACAACATAGGCTGACAGCATAACACAAAATATTCCAAACAGGGCAAAGCAAAAAATACCTGGACGAGCAGTGTCATCTGGATAACGATGTATATCCGGTCCGGGTGTGCTGGAGCATAGCAGCCTTAACCGGCTTTTAAACCCCATATTGCGCGCCAAAACACAGCTGGTCCGCCGCTCCCGTAACGTCACTTCCGGGATTTGCAGCATGAAAGAACATCCCACCGGGTCTGGGACCGCAGTGAATAGTTCCGTATACCCGGACGTTCCTAACACACCGCGCATGCGCAGCGAACCCGCGCATGCGCACATTTACAACATTACCACTTAGACAGAAGAAGCTTCAGCACAGTCACGCATGCGTGGATTAGTTACCACACAAGCAAAATATATTCACGGAGGTGAGACCGTCAGATGGGTCCCAGTGACCACCATAATTCTGTAATAAGCAAGGGCACAAAATACCCAAAATAGGAAAATGAATAATTATGTCAAAAAGGACCCAATAGGTCCTGCCATATATCAAGCAAAAATGTACATATGTGATTTCAAGAGGCTAAAAAAAAAAAAAAGGGAGAGGTGTGTCCATTCACGACCATCCCTCAAGGAAGTAACAGTATTCAACTATAAAAAAGCAACATAAGGCAGTCATAGATGAAACACTGGCTACCTGATTGTGTCATATAGTAAGGCAACAATAATAATAATAACGCCCAATATCCAAGATCAATAGGTGGGCATAAATAAATACCAGGCCCACTACAGGCCAAATTTATTTAAAGGTATGGTCGAATTCACTTTTATCAAATTAAATTAAATAAAGCTAGTATAGCTTACATGCTCATTTTAAGCCCTAGCGATTTGATAAGAGGGCGAAACGCGTAGGGTGCATCCTGGACATGTGCAACAGCAGTTCTTTTGATCTGATACCCTTGACTAATAGTCGACTGAGTAATAACTCCCCCATAGATGACATTTATTGACAGTGAATTATTATCTGGATTATATTGATGTCACTTACTATCTATATGGGTCTGACCTTGGGTGTTTCACCTTACCCACTTTAAACTAGGGCACACGGTATCTTACTAGTGCAAGTGGAGGGGTGTTATAGGGCGTCAGTCGACGAGGAATAGGGGCGTCATTAAACATTAGGACGTCGACCCCTATATGATAGGAAGGGTGAGGAGTAGGGTGTATTGTTTCCCACCTTTCCCTCTCACTGATTTTTTAATTAATTTTTAAATATGTGTACCTTGTCTGTGGCATATATGTAAATAAAAAGAAAAATTTTTTAGGTAAAATAGCTTCTTTTGGTTAATGAATTAATACTTTTTACCTTG
Organism: Anomaloglossus baeobatrachus; assembly: GCF_048569485.1. Lineage (NCBI taxonomy): Eukaryota > Metazoa > Chordata > Amphibia > Anura > Aromobatidae > Anomaloglossus > Anomaloglossus baeobatrachus. The sequence goes on along the minus strand of NC_134353.1, from coordinate 952,859,508 downwards.
ATACTGCAACCGGTTTATGACTAATTTCCTTGGTATGGCTGGATTTTTATCTGGACCTATAAATGAACAGTCTTGGCTTGACGATGCACGTGAAGCCTTTTCAGAATTATCCACAGATGAATGTAGCAATCACCAACCTTCTTTGAAAACTAGATTTGAACATCTTTATACAGCCTATAAAAATAACATCAAATCTTGGTGGGAAGTTCAATCTCTGGAGAATTATATTAAACAGAGGGTGGTCCCTAGGGGTTTACGCATACAAATTACCCCGGCTAGTAGATGTAGATCACCGGAACTCTTACAGAAGTGGGAAGAGGAATCGATTGCTTCCTCAATCCGATTCATGACCATTCTGAGAGACGAGGAAAAAATTACGTTGGAAAAAACATCAGGTAAACTACAGGAACTAGTTAATGAGACGCTGAAATTAAAAAACGAAACTGATTTCAAAACAAGGGAACTGTCATTAAAAACTACTGTAGAGAAATTTAGGACTACGATTAAGGACAGGAAACATAAAAGATTCGTAAGAGACCTAGCTGATTTTCGTGATAAGCAGGCATATGCGTTCTTAAGAAAAGCACCTGTGGATATTTCATCTACCGACGGTGAGACCTCGGACACAGAAGGTAGGGATAGTGGTTTTCCCAAACAGAGGGAATATTATAAGAAAAAATGGAGGGGTCAAAACAATTGGAGGAGAGGGAGATATCAAGGATATCAAAACCAAGGATACAGGACACATGGGGAGATAGGTACCCCAAAGCCTGTGACATCATCATCTTCGGCCTCATCTACCTCCTCCTCTTTTTTAGAGCAAACGAATACGAACACGTACAATCTAAGGAGTGGGGGGGAGTATCGAGCAAAAGAGAGGCCTTAAGTAAATTAGATTATGATATGCAAATTATCAATCTGTCAAAGTATCAGTTGTCCCAGATTGAGGAAAAGGTATTAAGGACAGGGTTGTCCTTTGTCCCTACAACAAAATTTGATGCGTTCAATTGGATTAAGGATATCAATTTATTTACAAGAAAGTTGAAGTGGAGGAAATATTTTTCTATCGTAGACAAGAAAAGATGCTGTGAACTCGGGGTTACACCTGATATGTTGGAAGATCTAGATATATTAATTGAACTTGAGAATGAGGGGAGTAGAACTCAGGGCGAGGGCCCGTTTACGGACCTAAGGAATCGTAGCACAAAAACGCCCCCGATCGGAGATTATACGGTTATTGATATTTTCTGTAAAATGGTAACGGAAAAGATCAGTAATATTGACCCCAAGAAAAATGTTTCCTCACCTAATTTAACTGAACAGGAGAGAGAAGCTTTACAGTCCCTTGAATTAAATAAATCGGTGGTAATTAAACCCTCCGATAAAGGAGGAAATGTGGTACTTATGGACCACGATATGTACACAGAAATGTGTGAGACCCTGATTAAGGACAGGTCCAGCTACGAATGCCTGAGGGACAACCCAACTGTTCGCTATCAGAAACAATTGAAGGAAATTTTGACAAGGGCTAGGGACAACAGATTGATTTCTTCAACTGAATTTGATTTCCTCTATCCTAGATTCCCGAAGCTGGCAACTTTCTATGCCTTACCGAAAGTTCATAAGGGGACAAACCCGATTAAGGGTAGACCAATTGTGTCGGGCATCGACTCCCTTACCCAGAACTGCAGTATGTATGTGGATCGGGTACTTAGATCATTTGTAACCTCTCTTCCCTCGTACATTAGGGACACCTTGGACCTTCTAACCAAACTGGAAGGGATTATATTGGATAAAGATATGATTCTTGCGTCTATTGACGTTGAATCCCTATATACCAGTATTCCTCATCCTGCTGGTTTGCATGCTATTGAACACTTCTTGAAAACACGAGGGAATCAATTTGAAGCCCACAATAAGTTCATACTGGAGCTTACGGAATTTATTCTTACTAGGAACATCTTTCTTTTCAAGTCCAAGTTCTACCACCAGCTCAGGGGCACAGCGATGGGGAGCCCTTGTGCCCCCACGTACGCTAACTTGCTCCTGGGCTGGTGGGAGGACACAGTAGTATTTGGAGATGAATTAACCGAGTGGTCCCCCCAGATAGTTTTCTGGGGGAGATACATCGACGATGTATTTATCATTTGGTCTGGAAGTGTTCAATCCTTTGAAGGTTTTGTGAGACAACTCAACATAAACAATCTGGGATTAAAATTTACATACGAAGTTGGTATTGACAAAATGGCATTTTTGGACATTTTTGTCAAAAAAGAGGCGAATGGCGTATTGGAGACTACACTCTTTAGGAAACCGAGCGCCACCAACAGTTTTTTGAGATGGGAAAGCCATCATCCCCTAAACTTAAAAAGAGGAATCCCGAAGGGACAATTTTTGCGTATACGCAGGAATTGTTCCAATGAGGAGGAATTTAAGAGACAGGCAGTCCAACTTGGTAAACGGTTCTCTGATCGGGGTTACCCCAGAAAAACCATCGAGTTGGCCTTCTCCCAGGCGGCCCAGGCTGAGAGACATAGTCTCTTAAATACAACCAGAAGGAAGGAGGCTGAGAATAAGACTCGCCTTATTGCAACATATGATGATCAGCATTCTCAGGTTATGAGGATCCTGAGGAATCACTGGGGTATCCTTAGACAGGATAAGGACATAGAGGAATCAATACATTCTTTCCCATCGGTTACGTTTAGGAGAGGGTGCAACATTCGGGATCGATTGGTTAAAAGCCATTATGTCCCTCCTGTAGCCGTTGGGGCTAGCTGGCTGACGAAAAGAGAATTTGGTACCTTTAAATGCCATGCATGTAAATTTTGCAATTACATTGATTCGTCTAAAGAGTTCAAGAGTGTGACGACTGGCAGGATTTATAGAAACCGTACGTTTGCGAACTGCCGGACCCAAGGGGTTATATACCTCTTTACATGTAGTTGCCCAAAAGACTATGTTGGAAAAACAAAACGACAATTGCGAGTTAGAATAGGAGAACATCTGGGTGACATTCGCAACAAAAGGGATACGCCTATAGCTAGGCACATGAATGAGGCACATAGTGGTTGCTATGAGGATATAAGGTTCAAGTCTATAGAATCGGTCCCAGAACCGGAGAGAAAAGGGGACTGGGATAAAATTTTGTTACAAAGAGAGGCGAGGTGGATTTTCTGGTTAGGGTCCGTGTTTCCGGATGGCTTAAATGAGCATGTAAGCTATACTAGCTTTATTTAATTTAATTTGATAAAAGTGAATTCGACCATACCTTTAAATAAATTTGGCCTGTAGTGGGCCTGGTATTTATTTATGCCCACCTATTGATCTTGGATATTGGGCGTTATTATTATTATTGTTGCCTTACTATATGACACAATCAGGTAGCCAGTGTTTCATCTATGACTGCCTTATGTTGCTTTTTTATAGTTGAATACTGTTACTTCCTTGAGGGATGGTCGTGAATGGACACACCTCTCCCTTTTTTTTTAGCCTCTTGAAATCACATATGTACATTTTTGCTTGATATATGGCAGGACCTATTGGGTCCTTTTTGACATAATTATTAATTTTCCTATTTTGGGTATTTTGTGCCCTTGCTTATTACAGAATTATGGTGGTCACTGGGACCCATCTGACGGTCTCACCTCCGTGAATATATTTTGCTTGTGTGGTAACTAATCCACGCATGCGTGACTGTGCTGAAGCTTCTTCTGTCTAAGTGGTAATGTTGTAAATGTGCGCATGCGCGGGTTCGCTGCGCATGCGCGGTGTGTTAGGAACGTCCGGGTATACGGAACTATTCACTGCGGTCCCAGACCCGGTGGGATGTTCTTTCATGCTGCAAATCCCGGAAGTGACGTTACGGGAGCGGCGGACCAGCTGTGTTTTGGCGCGCAATATGGGGTTTAAAAGCCGGTTAAGGCTGCTATGCTCCAGCACACCCGGACCGGATATACATCGTTATCCAGATGACACTGCTCGTCCAGGTATTTTTTGCTTTGCCCTGTTTGGAATATTTTGTGTTATGCTGTCAGCCTATGTTGTACATATGTGATGGGACTAAGTTGGGTTATATTCCCTTCTATCTAGGCATTATTATAAGCGTTGCCTAGTCCTGGATCCGGATTGTTTGAGGTATGTGTGGCACCTCCTGAGGTGTATATAGCCCTCTGTTGGGGCGTGTTTATCTGTTCACCCTTACGTCATGTATATATATATATATATGTTTTTCAAGGGAAGACTGGCTTTCCTGAGGACATTTGTACCATTGTGACGTGGTTGAGCCTGTATCACGGGATGAAGGAATTTTTTCAATGTGCTGACATCTATCCTTAACTAAACCAGGTATATATTTTTGTATACATGTATGTACCTTGGTTACGTCCTGTGAAACCGGCTGGGACAGCCTTTTTGAGGTGATTTTGCTATTTAAACGTCCACAGTGGATGGATTCATGTATTGAGACGTATGGGACTTTTTCATATTATTGAAGCAGATAGAGGTGATTTGACTTGTGTGTCCTGACTTGATCTCCCGCAGACCAGTACGTGCATATATGGGTGTGTTCTGAATCTCACAGATTGGCTGAGGGATATGCTTATAATCCGGGACTGCTCTAACAGGTATATATTTCGTTATCTAATACATAAATCCCCCCCCTTTTTCGTTTAAGAGGGTTGGAGCCAATAGATCTTTCATACCTGTATCCGTATTTGTATATACATCATGTATCGTTTGTATTGATAGATGCATTTTCCTGGTCTGTACTTTTGGAGGACAAATTATTTACAGTACTTAAAACTGTTCTGGTGTAATTCACTATCACCGGTCAGTACTGTTTATATTGTATACTTTTTTGATAGAACTATTGTTCTTCTAATGTTGGTAACAGTGTTCTGATTACTATATTTATGTTTTTGTTCTAGGTTGAAGCTGTGATTTAATTGTCAAGGATCTATTTCTATACCCCTGATGAGCCCTAGCGATTTGATAAGAGGGCGAAACGCGTAGGGTGCATCCTGGACATGTGCAACAGCAGTTCTTTTGATCTGATACCCTTGACTAATAGTCGACTGAGTAATAACTCCCCCATAGATGACATTTATTGACAGTGAATTATTATCTGGATTATATTGATGTCACTTACTATCTATATGGGTCTGACCTTGGGTGTTTCACCTTACCCACTTTAAACTAGGGCACACGGTATCTTACTAGTGCAAGTGGAGGGGTGTTATAGGGCGTCAGTCGACGAGGAATAGGGGCGTCATTAAACATTAGGACGTCGACCCCTATATGATAGGAAGGGTGAGGAGTAGGGTGTATTGTTTCCCACCTTTCCCTCTCACTGATTTTTTAATTAATTTTTAAATATGTGTACCTTGTCTGTGGCATATATGTAAATAAAAAGAAAAATTTTTTAGGTAAAATAGCTTCTTTTGGTTAATGAATTTCTTTTTATAGAAAGAATGAATGTAATGCAGATTTCTGTGGTCCAAGCAAAGGTTATAAAAGCCATTGAAAGGGTTTTCCATTATTAAGTTACAGATAAAAACAATATTTCTGGTGTTCCTGATTAGGTACAATCTACACAATGTGACTTTCATGCCTAAATGTAGAGCTCTGGGGCCACACATATTTTGAATCTAATTATGTTTTGGATAATAGATTCAAAAAGGGGGGAAAGATGATGTGGAAAGTCACACACATTATTTAAGGTTTTAATTTGTTCATCGATTGGGTTTTTCTATTAAGTTGTCTTTATATTTTTATCTGTAAGGAGGATACAGCAGACAGACATACATCTCATGATTGCTCTGATGTAACAAGAATTGTCAGGTTTTGAACATGTCTCAGATGAGGCCATTGCTAATGCAGATTTTGAGTTTTTCCGTAGAAGGATCCAGATACCAAGATGCTGGGTGATTCTGCACTGGATATGCTGAGGTTACACAACATAAGGTAATAAAAATCAAACCACTCCCATAGGAGAACGAGTTGAAGATTTGCGATCACTGTGGTTTGTAGAGCGGAAAGGGGTAAGATAGTCAAAATGTGGATATAGGCAGCAGCCGGAGGAGATGCTCGCACAGGTGCACAACAAAGAAGCAGTGAATGGGCCTAGAGTTGAAAGTCCTTATACAAAGCAGACCAGTACCTCGGTGGCTCCTGTCACGTCGTCCGTGACATTGGTCACTCCTTGTGTTCTTAAATCCTTACAGGAACAAGCGATTCAGCAAGGAACGGCGTGTGAGACGCAGCGAGCCAGTGACTGAGGAAGGTCTGTGGATAAAGGGCGGTAAGCTTTCTCTGCCACGAGCATTCTACTCAATAATGGCCCAGGTAACACATGTGACAAAGGTGTTGGGATGGACAAGATCTGGGCGGCACCACTGCTCAGTACCCAGGTGGCCAGACACCTCCAGTCTTGTAAGACATGTGCTTATTAAGGTAGAAAAACTGTAAAGACCTCGTAGCAACACCCCCGTCATCCGCTCTACTGCTCCGGTGATTGCAGATTAGTCATATACATCTACCATGAGTAGGTTTATATGAGTTTTGTGCGTGTTGAGTGAATTTCTTTTCAGGTCTGCTCTGAAACATATCCAGTGTGGAAAACGTTACTGCTGAAAAACTCATGATACTGGTGGTATGTAAAGATGGAGTTCCTAAAAAGCGGTAAAAGAACATATTCTATAGCAGAGGTCACTATAGAGATCAGTACCTGGGGATGCCCCTGTCCGCCACTGTGAAGAGGGGAGAAACGCGTTGGGATTCTTTCATGCTACGTGTCTGATAAATATGCATTTATTTTATTAGCCTGAGTGTGAATTGGACAGCGGAGGGTCTGTGATTGGACGAGATCTCCTCATGACTTTACCTGGCCATAATATTATTATTATATTTATACAGTGGGTACATGTTATACATGTGAGATATTTAATTTATTTTAGGGTTTGGTCCTTGAATTTGCTGTATCATATTGATTTAAGCTACCAAACAGCTATGTAAATACAGAGTGTGAATATTTAGTCTTTGGGAATGAATTGGATATATATAATTGCATATTGACGCCTCTTTATCCCCTGTATCTCACGGTTTCTATATTCCCTCACTGACATTAGCAGCACGTATTAGCTTAGCAGTGTAGGGATAGGGAGGGTGAGCCGTCGGTGAGCGGGGGCGCCAATTCGCCTTATAGGGTGCCGACCTCCGCTGCGAGGTAGGGAGAGTTTAGGGCTATTGCCCCAATCCCTGCCCCCTCCTTTATTGGAATATTTAATTGTGTCTATAGTCACATGGGTGTATGTTGTTTAAAATTTTAATGATTATAACATAAAAATGTAACGATCCCCAAGATAATGGTGAACGCTGCAAATCATGTAACAAATTTTCCTTTTTCTTAATAATTCGATCTTTACATAAGGTATTTTTGGTTTAGCACCTACAATGTGATTATATTTCTCACAGATACTGCAGATACAGTGTGATATCCTGACCAGTGATGTACGAGCCGTATACAACTGCCTACATAGTGTGTTAAACATGTGTATCCTCCAATTCCAGATCCTAAATCAGTGTCAGGAGCATGTGGTCTCCAGCCAGGAGACCGGGTGACCCTAAAAAGACAAGTCAGAATGAGCCACGAGTCAGAATCAGGTGGACCGATCCAGCTTATCCCAACCACAGCAACTTCCATGAAGCTTGAGGGAAAACCCATCTGGAGACCACAGCTGCTGTAAAGAGTCCATCGTACCAGCAGAATGAGGATCACAACACACATAGTGCTGGATTATCTCATATAGAACCTTATGGAGAATTTCTAGATTGGGGATGATACATGGGAGATAACCATAAGGGAAGAATGGGACAGGAACATTACACAAATAAGGGCTCATGGTGGGAAAAACATTATCTGACCTGAACCAACCAATTATTTTAAAGCTTTAAGTGACTTTTTAAGGATAACATACACTTGTAGGTAACTGGTATTGTTTTATTTGTTGATATTTGAAGCCGTAAAAGTGCTACTCTGTGTTACTGAAGGTAATCGGATCCATGTGTAAGGGAAATCTTGTTAAAGGCCTCCTGGTGGTAGATTATAGACCCGAGACAAGAAGAGATCCATTAGTGTTGTGATACAATCAGGTGTATTCGGGTAGAAAAGCCTCGAAGACGCGGACAGCACTCAGATGTTGACTGAGATTCAGTCTTTCAGAAACAGTAACGCTAAAAGCTGCAGCATAACTGTAAGAAGCTTATTCCTACAATTGCCTTACTCTTTCTTATCGATTAATCTCAAAATCTTCGGTATTAAATAGTCTGTTCTAAGGACTGGTTCGTTACCTGTGCCTCTGTGAACTGTGTGTGCGGGATGTGATCAACTCTCTGATTAGCAGTCTGTACCAGCGGGGGCAAAGGCTTAGCATTGCTTGTATAGCGGATAGAAAAATGAAAAAGTTGCAGTTAAAGCATTAGAGCTGATGTGTTAGAGGACCACGGTAGGGTCAGAAGGTTAATAAAGTATTTAGGGGGGACTGTTGAGGAGAGCCATAAAATGAAATACTTAATTAACCTCTGGACATAGAGCATTGTGGGAAATATGTCGATTTGCCTTACATAATTCAGGTTTCAGATCATATACATGACACAGATATAAAGGTGGCTGTCATTGCCTGTTTCTCCACACCTTGCCTGGAATGCAAGGAATGTCCAGGTGTAAGAAGATACCATATAAGAGAAGACCAACCCAAAGATCAAATGACATTACAGACCAAACCATTCAGCATGGATCCACCAGATGACGTCCCTCCCATCACCATCACCATGGATCCATCCAATGATGTCATAGACCCGCCTACAATGACGCCTACCAATCAGCTCATGGACTAACACATTGTTCGACCCACTGACCAATGAACACATCCGGACATGCCCCTTTGCAAGGTTATATCAGAGCAAGCTCAGTTGTAATAAAGCAGAGCATGGGCTGACTTCTGTCGAGGAAAGATGAATATCCGACTGTGTCTGATCTCATTTTTCAAGCATGCACTCGACCCACACCAATTAGACCAGGCAGTAGGCAACTAGTGATCTCTGGTTAAGAGTTCACCTTAACACTGCCACCTTGTGGACAAGTGCTGAAATTGCTCGAGGGGCGGACGCTGTAAAATCTGATCCCCTCCCACAGGCACTGGTTGTACAGGAAAAAAGTGCGGGAAAAAAAGACACAGAGTTACTGGAGCTGTACCTGAACAGACCTGCCTCGGACTGCCCTCATCGCTGACGTGTGAGGGATTGCCAGAACTGCTGCAGATGTGATCCTGGACTCAAGGGACCTCTGGACCGTCTCCTTCCTCCATTCCAAGAGACTGTAAGCTAGCCCTCTGGTGAGAGGGCTGAAGATTTCCCCATCTCTGCTCCTTGGAGTCGCCGTCATTTACCCGGAGTCCAGGCCTGCTACGTGGGAGCCCTCCCTCCCTGTGTTTTGGACTGGTAATGTAACCTATAGGGCAAGTCAGGGACAGAATTCTTGTTTATCATTGCTGTTTTGTTTGTGTTCTGCGCCGCACGTCTGAAGTTAAAGATCCGGATAGCAAACCTTGGTTATGTGTGCTGCTAAGCCAGCTGCGTGTGTCATTGAGATGTTTACCAGTAAATAAATGTACCCTTGCATAAAATCTGAGCGTGGGGATTTTGTTGGCGCAGATTATGGTAACTCAGCTGCGGTCAGACCTGCGGCCACTTCATCTGGCGTAGTCGGCAGGATCTGTGATCAGCAAAATCCCCTCCCGGTGGTAGATTATAGTCAGACAGCTCCTCCGGCGTCTATTGTAAATCAAGTGAGAAAGTTTAATGGATGGAATTACCCTGTACCTGAATGGGCGGAACAACTTAGGATAGTGGGGGAAATGTATAATGTTGATCCTAAGACCCTAGCGGAAATGGCTATGCTGACGTTAGAGGGGGAGGCATGGACGACGGTCAGACTGGAGACGGTTAGGGGCCAGCGTACATTAGATGACTTGGTGTGGGTGCTAGAGAACACCTATGGGCCGACCAGATACCTGGGAACACTGCGCTACATGTTCTTCCAGCGTACACAGCTCACTCCCGCTACCTGGTGCTGAGGGACCAATTCATAATAGGACTGAGAGATCCGTATCTCAACCGCTCATTGCAGGACTTACCCCGGATAAATCCAGCCCTTACATTTGCTGAGGTTAAACAAGAAGCCATAGAACATTCTAGGGGACCTGTTACGGGAACAGAGACTTATACCGCTACTTGCAGATCCATGTACAGTACAAATACTCCGAACAGCGACACGGAGGAACTGAAGCAGATGGTGGCGGATTTACAGAAGCAGGTGCTGCAGCTCACATTAGACCAACAGGCGGATAGGCAAGTGAGAAGGCAAACTAGCCGGCCTATGGGGAAGTGCTGGACATGTGGTGACCCCCGTCACAGAGCAAACCGTTGCCCCCAGAACTCCTTCCAACCCGACCCGCAGCCGTTCCATCGAATGGACTCTCAAACACCCCAGCAAGCGGAGTTTCACTCGAAACAGCGGATGGAACCCCAGGCCTATCCACTAGAACCACCAAGCCATGCCTGTCAACAGCGGGCACCTTTAACCCCTTCACCCCCGGCCACTAAAACACCCTAATGACCGGGCCATTTTTTGCAATTCTGACCAGTGTCACTTTGACAGGTTATAACTCTGGAACGCTTCAACGGATCCTGGCGATTCTGAGATTGTTTTTTCGTGACATATTGTACTTCATGTCAGTGGTAAATTTAGGCCGATATTTTTTGCGTTTATTTGTGAAAATGTAGGAAATTTGGCGAAAATTTTGAAAATTTCGCAATTTTCAAACTTTGAAAATTTATGCCCATAAATCTGAGAGATATGTCACACAAAATAGTTACTAAATAACATTTCCCACTTGTCTACTTTACATCAGCGCAATTTTCGAAACAAATTTTTTTTCCGTTAGGAAGTTAGAAGGGGTCAAAGGTCATCAGCAAATTCTCATTTTTCCAACAAAATTTACAAAATAATTTTTTTTAGGGACCACATTACATTTGAGGTGACTTTGAGAGGCCTAGGTGACAGAAAATACCCAAAAGTGACCCCATTCTAAAAACTACACCCCTCACACTGCTCAAAACCACATCCAAGAAGTTTATTAACCCTTTAGGTGCTTCACAGGAACCAAAGCAATGTGGAAGGAAAAAATGAAAATTTTACTTTTTAACACAAAAATGTTACTTTAGCCATAAAATTTTCATTTTTACAAGGGAGAAAAGAGAAAGCACACAATACAATTTATTGTGCATGTTCTCCTGAGTACGCTGATACCCCATATGTGGTAAAAATCAATTGTTTGGGCGCACGGCAGAGCTCGGAAGGGAAGGAGCGCCATTTGAATTTTTGAACGCAAAATTAGCTGCACTCATTAGCGGACGCCATGTCGGGTTTGAAGACCCCCTGAGGTGCCTAACCAATGGAGCTCCCCCACAAGTGACCCCATTTTGGAAAATAGAGCCCTCAAATAATTTTTCTAGATGTTTGGTGAGCACTTTGAACCCCTGGGGGCTTCACAGAAGTTTATAGCGTTCAGTCGTGAAAAGAAAAAATTTTTTTTTTTACCACAAAACGGTTGCTTCAACTAGGTAGCTTTTTTTTTCACAAGGGTAACAGGAAAAAATGCACCATAAAATGTATTGTGCATTTTCTCCTGAGTACGCAGATACCTCATATGTGGTGGAAATCAAATGTTTGGACACACAGCAGTGCTCGGAAGGCAAGGAGCGCCATTTGAATTTTTGAGTGCAAAATTAGCTGCACCTGTTAGCGGACGCCATGTCGAGTTTGAAGACCCCCTGAGGTGCCTAAACAATGGAGCTCCCCCACAAGTGACCCCATTTTGGAAACTAGAGCCCTCAAATAATTGTTCTAGATGTTTGGTGAGCACTTTGAACACCTGGGGGCTTCACAGAAGTTTATAGCGTTGAGCCGTGAAAAGAAAAAAAATTTTTTTACAACAAAACGGTTGCTTCAACTAGGTAGCTTTTTTTTTCACAAGGCTATCAGGAAAAAATGCACCATAAAATGTATTGTGCATTTTCTCCTGAATACGCAGATACCTCATATGTGGTGGAAATCAAATCTTTGGACACACGGCAGTGCTCGGAAGGCAAGGAGCGCCATTTGAATTTTTGAGTGCAAAATTAGCTGCACTCATTAGCGGACGCCATGTGGGGTATGAAGACCCCCTGAGGTGCCTAAACAATGGAGCTCCCCCACAAGTCACCCCATTTTGGAAACTAGAGCCCTCAAATAATTTTTCTAGATGTTTGGTGAGCACTTTGAACACCTGGGGGCTTCACAGAAGTTTATAGCGTTGAGCCGTGAAAAGAAAAAAAATTTTTTTACCACAAAACGGTTGCTTCAACTAGGTAGCTTTTTTTTTCACAAGGCTATCAGGAAAAAATGCACCATAAAAATGTATTGTGCATTTTCTCCTGAGTACGCAGATACCTCATATGTGGTGGAAAGTAATTGTTTGAGCGCATGGTGGGGCTCAGAAGAGAAGGAGCGCCATTTGACTTTTCAAACGCACAGACGCAGTGCACTGATCGGCCGCTGCAGGACGCACGGTCGGATGCGATAAAAAAAAGCGTCGGGGATACGTAAAAAAAAAAGTCACGCCAAAAATTGACCATGGATGCAGATACGTTATGTGCATCCCTGATCAGCGCTTGGTGGGATGCACGGACGGATGCGATACAAAAAGCGTCGCAAATACGGAAAAAAGTCACGCCAAAAATTGAGCAAGGATGCCGATCAGTTATCTGCATCCCTAATCAGCGCTCGGCGGGACGCACGGACGGATGTGATACAAAAAGCGTCGTGAATACGGAAAAAAGTCACGCCAAAAACTGAACACGGATGCAGATCCGTTATCTGCATCCCTGATCAGCGCTCGGTGGGACGCACGGACGGATGCGATACAAAAAGCGTCGTGAATACGGAAAAAAGTCACGCCAAAAATTGAGCAGGGATGTTGATCCGCGCTCAGCGGGACGCACGGACAGATGCGATACTTTTTTTTCCGTATCCCCGACGCTTTTTGTATTGCATCAGTCCGTGCGTCCCGCCGAGCGCTGATCAGGGATGCACATAACGGATCGGCATCCCTGCTCAATTTTTGGCGTGACTTTTTTTTTCCGTATCCCCGATGCTTTTTGTCACGCCAAAAATTGAGCAGGGATGCCGATCCGTTATGTGCATCCCTGATCAGCGCTCGGCGGGACGCACGGACTGATGCAATACAAAAAGCGTCGGGAATACGGGAAAAAAAGTCCCGCCGAAAACTGACCACGGATGCAGATACGTTATCTGCATCCCTGATCAGCGCTCGGCGGGACGCACGGACGCATGAGGTGTAAGAATTGACAGGGGATAGAGGAAAAAAAGAAAAAAAAAAAAGTTATACTCACAGTACCCAGAGGTTTAGCAGGAGGAACAGCTTTGCAGCAGCCAGCAGGCAGGAAGTTGGACAGCTCAGCAGAAGACCCAGGAAGAAGGACCCAGCGATGGAGGCAGATGTGATCGGCCGGTGAAGACAGGTAAGAAGACGTCGGGGGGACAGCAGAGGGGGGGGGGGGGGAGAGCAGAGGGGGAGAGGGACAGCAGAGGGGGACAGCAGAGGGGGAGAGCGACAGCAGAGGGGGAGGGGGAGAGCAGAGGAGGGAGATACCGGAGGAGCTGCAGAATAGAGATCACGGGGGAGGCCGGCAGACTGGGATGTCTGGGGGCAGATCGGGAATGCTGGGGGCAGATCGGGAATGCTGGGGGCAGATCGGAAATGCTGGGGGCAGATCGGGAATGCTGGGGGCAGATCGGGAATGCTGGGGGCAGATCGGGAATGCTGGGGGCAGATCGGGAATGCTGGGGGCAGATCGGGAATGCTGGGGGCAGACCGGGATGTCTGGGGGGGGGGGGCAGATCGCAGGGGGGCACGCGCAGGGGCTGCAAGGTGAGCACAATACTCACCGCTCCTGCTCCTGCGACGTGACGTGACAGCAGCGGCAGCAGCAGCGGTGGCGTGGTACCACTAGTACCAGCCAGTGCTGCACGCTGCAGACATGTTGGGGGAGGGTCCCCAGACCAGCACAGGCCTGGGGAGGGCGGCCACCGGCAGATCAGACCGCCCCACTGCACACTGATTGGAGCGATTGCGCGTCATTGCACGATCGCTCCAATCAGTGCTGCAGGGGGGGGCCACGGTGTCTGCTTGCTTCCAGCCAATGATCGGAGCTGCTGCAGCTCCGGTCCTAGCTGGATTTTACAAGATCACGCTATTTTTGGCATTTTTTTTTGCCGAAAACAGCGTGATCAATGTGATTGGCGGTTCCGATTTGAACAGCCAATCACATCGATCGCCTATGGGGGGTGGCGATGCCACCCCCCCTGGGGTCAAGCAAAGGTCCCCTGCTGTAAGAAACAGCAGGGGACATCATTTGAAAGCCGTTGCTATGGCCACGGCAATCAAATGAAGTTTAGGCAGTAAAATTACGTCCCTGGTCGTTAAGTCACGTTAAAATAGGACGTAATTTTACTGCCCGCGGTCGTGAAGGGGTTAAACTAGACACCCCGGCTGAGGAGGCTCACTTGACCGGGAAGACCACAGAGAAAAGGAGCCAACAAAGGAGCAAGCTTGCATCAAACAGCCCTACACTGAAAGAAATGCTAGAGGGGGTTGCCGTGCAAGGACTAATGGATACTGGATCCCAGTTGTCCACCATCTCAGAACAGTTTTACGAGAAATATCTACAACAACGGGCTGCTTATGACACGAATACCATCATCAAGATCAAAGCGGCCAATAATCTACCCATTCCAGTAACGGGAGTAGCTTGGATGAGCACCGAAATGTGTGGACAGGACCTCGGGAAGAGGGGGGATAATCGTGGTCAAAGAAGGCTTTGGTTCGGACATGCCCATGATTATTGGGATGAACATCCTGAAAGACCTGGACCTGGTATTGTTTACCAAGCGGGGACCCAAGTACTGGCAGGAAGTTACCACACACGGGGCCACCCGCCGAGCATTCCGAAGAGTGGTTCGGGCCTGCAGCCTACAGTAAATGGCAGAGGAACAACGGCCCATAGCCACTATCACCGTGCCTCGCCACACTAGGATCACCTTACCGGCTGAAAAGGATACAATTATCTCGCTACCCCTTAGCACCACAAGACCGCTTGAAGGCGTGGAGGTACTGATTGAGCCGCAAACCCCGAGGGAGGGAAAATTGAACCCATTAGTCGCTCGCACTCTGGCTGTCGTGAGGAGGGGAAGGATCCCTGTCCGTCTGAGCAATACGGCTAGTGTAGGCGTCGACCTAGAAGCGGGGACACAGCTCGCCAGAGTCTACGCCCTACCTACAGAGGTGAATCCCAGGGGCCCCTTCCAGTTTGCCCCATCGACAGAGGTACAGGTACAGGGGGAGCGGACCCTGCCCTTGGGGGCTCACAGTCTACATGGTAATGGCGGGGAGACAGTAGGTCGGGGATACATATATATAACACTGACAGACGGGTACAGAGGGGAGCGGACCCTGTCCTCGGGGGCTCACAGTCTACAGGGTAATGGGGAGGAGACAGAAGGTCGGGGATACATATATATAACTGACAGACTGGTACAGAGGGGAGCGGACCCTGCCCTCGGGGGCTCACAGTCTACAGGGTAATGGGGAGGAGACAGTAGTACAAATATACACTGTAACAATCAACTTTACAAATCAATACGTAGAATTAGGCCATGTTGGACATCGGCGAGAATGAAAGAAAAAAAATCTCTTGTATTGGAGTCTCGAGCGTTTTAGGTGTAAAAATTGTATTTCTGCATTTACCATAAAAATCCTCTTGTTGAATACATTGGAGGACACAGGAGGATGATGTGGATTAGGGCCGTTTCAGATCAGCGTTTTTCTGCCGCACTCCCAGATCCGGCACAAGGCCAGTACAGTACATTACAGTTCACAGACAGTGCGGCAAGCCCCGGTCACATTCTCCGGTCACATGACCGCGTGTGCCCGGAGCTTGCCAGTGAACTGTATTGTACTGTACTGCCCTTGTGCCGGATTTGGGAGTGCGGCAGAAAAACGCTGATCTGAAACGGCCCTTACACCGCACTGTTCTCTCAGTCTCTAAGGTGGGACGACGGGGGGCAATTACACCCAGTGCCGATAGTCACAAGCTGTATATGAGAAACAATAGTTAATAACACACACAGTTCACTGTGTAGGGTTACAACCCAATGTGCACCACGGCTCCCTGCCCAGCACAAGCCCCCTCAACATGTAACGTTCAAAGTGCAACACAGTAAAGTGCAACACAGCCCCCTGTAAGCCACCGAAAGTGCGGAGTCACCCCCTACCTAGTGCGAGCCCCACTAAAATGTGCAGCCTCCCCTTGCGAGCCCCCACAACACGCAGCATCGCCCCGCTGCCCCAACACGCAGCCTCTCCCCCTGCGAGCCCCCTCCAATGTGCAGCCTCTCTCCCCCTGCGAGCCCCCTCCAATGTGCAGCCTCTCTCCCCCTGCGAGCCCCCTCCAATGTGCAGCCTCTCTTCCCTTGCGAGCCCCCTCTAATGTGCAGCCTCTCTCTCCCTGCGAGCCCCCCCACCCAAGCGTGCAGTGTCGCCCCCTGCGAGCCCCCCCCAAGCGTGCAGTGTCGCCCCCTGCGAGCCCCCACCAAGCGTGCAGCATCACCCCTGCGAGCCTCCACCAAGCGTGCAGCTTTGCCCCCTGCGAGCCCCCCCAAGTGTGCAACTTCGCCCCCTGCGAGCCCCACCAAGCATGCAGCGTCGCACCCTGCGAGCCCCCCCCCAAGCATGCAGCGTCGCCCCCTGCGAGCCCCCCCCCCCAAACATGCAGCGTCGCCCTCCTGCCCAGTGCGAGCCCCCCAAACGTGCAGAGTCGCTCCCTGGCAAGTGCAAGCCGCCCATAACGTTCCACATTGCCTCCTGCAAGCCCCCCCAAACATACAGCATCGCCTCCTGCCTAGTGTAACCCCCACATTCCTTATGAAAGCCTCCACAGCATCTGCTCCGTGTAATCCCCCCCCTTTCTTATAGAAGCCTCCACAGCCTCTCCCCTGCCCTGTGTAGCCCCCCATATCCCCCTCCTTATAGAAGCCTCCACAGCCCCTCCCCCTGCCCTGTGTAGCCCCCCATATCCCCTCCTTATAGAAGCCTCCACAGCCCGACCCCCTGCCCTGTGTAGCCCCCCCATATCCCCCTCCTTATAGAAGCCTCCACAGCCCCTCCCCCTGCCCTGTGTAGCCCCCCATATCCCCTCCTTATAGAAGCCTCCACAGCCCGTCTCCTGTGTAGCCCCCCCATATCCCCCTCCTTATAGAAGCCTCCACAGCCCCTCCCCCTGCCCTGTGTAGCCCCCCATATCCCCTCCTTATAGAAGCCTCCACAGCCCCTCCCCTGCCCTGTGTAGCCCCCCCATATCCCCCTGCTAATAGAAGCCTCCACAGCCCCTCCCCTGCCCTGTGTAGCCCCCCATAACCCTCTTCTTATAGAAGCCTCCACAGCCCCTCCCCCTGCAGCCCCCCCCATATCCCATCCTTATAGAAGCCTCCACAGCCCCTCCCCCTGCCCTGTGTAGCCCCCCATATCCCCCTCCTTATAGAAGCCTCCACAGCCCCTCCCCCTGCCCTGTGTAGCCCCCCATATCCCCCTCCTTATAGAAGCCTCCACAGCCTCTCCCCCTGCCCTGTGTAGCCCCCCCATATCCCCCCTCCTTATAGAAACCTCCACAGAACCTCCCCCTGCCCTGTGTAGCCTCCCATATCCCCCTCCTTATAGAAGCCTCCACAACTCCTCCCCCTGACCTGTGTAGCCCCCCATAACCCCCTCCATATAGAAGGCTCCACAGCCTCTCCCCCTGCCCTGTGTAGCCCCCAATATCCCCCTCCTTATAGAAGCCTCCACAACCCCTCCCCCTGCCCTGTGTAGCCCCCACATCCCCTCCTTATAGAAGCCTCCACAGCCCCTCCCCCTGCCCTGTGTAGCCCCCCCATATCCCCCCTCCTTATAGAAGCCTCCACAGCCTCTCCCCCTGCTCTGTGTAGCCCCCCATATCCCCTTCTTATAGAAGCCTCCACAGCCCCTCCCCCTGCCCTGTGTAGCCCCCCATATCCCCTCCTTATAGAAGCCTCCACAGCCCCTCCCCCTGCCCTGTGTAGCCCTCCATATCCCCCTCCATATAGAAGCCCCCACAGTCCCTCCCCCTGCCCTGTGTAGCCCCCCATATCCCCCTCCTTATAGAAGCCTCCACAGCCCCTCCCCCTGCCCTGTGTAGCCCCCCATATCCCCTCCTTATAAAAGCCTCCACAGCCCCTCCCCCTGCCCTGTGTAGCCCCCATATCCCCCTCCTTATAGAAGCCTCCACAGCCCCTCCCCCTGCCCTGTGTAGCCCCCATATCCCCTCCTTATAGAAGCTTCCACAGCCCCTCCCCCTGCCCTGTGTAGCCCCCCATATCCCCTCCTTATAGAAGCCTCCACAGCCCCTCCCCCTGCCCTGTGTAGCCCTCCATATCCCCCTCCTTATAGAAGCCCCCACAGTCCCTCCCCCTGCCCTGTGTAGCCCCCCATATCCCCCTCCTTATAGAAGCCTCCACAGCCCCTCCCCCTGCCCTGTGTAGCCCCCCATATCCCCTCCTTATAGAAGCCTCCACAGCCCCTCCCCCTGCCCTGTGTAGCCCCCCATATCCCCCTCCTTATAGAAGCCTCCACAGCCCCTCCCCCTGCCCTGTGTAGCCCCCCATATCCCCCTCCTTATAGAAGCCTCCACAGCCTCTCCCCCTGCCCTGTGTAGCCCCCCCATATCCCCCCTCCTTATAGAAACCTCCACAGAACCTCCCCCTGCCCTGTGTAGCCTCCCATATCCCCCTCCTTATAGAAGCCTCCACAACCCCTCCCCCTGACCTGTGTAGCCCCCCATAACCCCCTCCATATAGAAGGCTCCACAGCCTCTCCCCCTGCCCTGTGTAGCCCACAATATCCCCCTCCTTATAGAAGCCTCCACAACCCCTCCCCCTGCCCTGTGTAGCCCCCACATCCCCTCCTTATAGAAGCCTCCACAGCCCCTCCCCCTGCCCTGTGTAGCCCCCCCCATATCCCCCCTCCTTATAGAAGCCTCCACAGCCTCTCCCCCTGCCCTGTGTAGCCCCCCATATCCCCTTCTTATAGAAGCCTCCACAGCCCCTCCCCCTGCCCTGTGTAGCCCCCCATATCCCCTCCTTATAGAAGCCTCCACAGCCCCTCCCCCTGCCCTGTGTAGCCCTCCATATCCCCCTCCTTATAGAAGCCCCCACAGTCCCTCCCCCTGCCCTGTGTAGCCCCCCATATCCCCCTCCTTATAGAATCCTCCACAGCCCCTCCCCCTGCCCTGTGTAGCCCCCCATATCCCCTCCTTATAGAAGCCTCCACAGCCCCTCCCCCTGCCCTGTGTAGCCCCCATATCCCCCTCCTTATAGAAGCCTCCACAGCCCCTCCCCCTGCCCTGTGTAGCTCCCATATCCCCCTCCTTATAGAAGCCCCCACAGTCCCTCCCCCTGCCCTGTGTAGCCCCCCATATCCCCCTCCTTATAGAAGCCTCCACAGCCCCTCCCCCTGCCCTGTGTAGCCCCCCATATCCCCTCCTTATAGAAGCCTCCACAGCCCCTCCCCCTGGCCTGTGTAGCCCCCATATCCCCCTCCTTATAGAAGCCTCCACAGCCCCTCCCCCTGCCCTGTGTAGCCCCCATATCCCCTCCTTATAGAAGCCTCCACAGCCCCTCCCCCTGCCCTGTGTAGCCCCCCATATCCACTCCTTATAGAAGCCTCCACAGCCCGACCCCCTGCCCTGTGTAGCCCCCCCATATCCCCCTCCTTATAGAAGCCTCCACAGCCCCTCCCCCTGCCCTGTGTAGCCCCCCATATCCCCTCCTTATAGAAGCCTCCACAGCCCGTCTCCTGTGTAGCCCCCCATATCCCCCTCCTTATAGAAGCCTCCACAGCCCCTCCCCCTGCCCTGTGTAGCCCCCCATATCCCCTCCTTATAGAAGCCTCCACAGCCCCTCCCCTGCCCTGTGTAGCCCCCCCATATCCCCCTGCTTATAGAAGCCTCCACAGCCCCTCCCCTGCCCTGTGTAGCCCCCCATAACCCCCTTCTTATAGAAGCCTCCACAGCCCCTCCCCCTGCAGCCCCCCCATATCCCATCCTTATAGAAGCCTCCACAGCCCCTCCCCCTGCCCTGTGTAGCCCCCCATATCCCCCTCCTTATAGAAGCCTCCACAGCCCCTCCCCCTGCCCTGTGTAGCCCCCCATATCCCCCTCCTTATAGAAGCCTCCACAGCCTCTCCCCCTGCCCTGTGTAGCCCCCCCATATCCCCCCTCCTTATAGAAACCTCCACAGAACCTCCCCCTGCCCTGTGTAGCCTCCCATATCCCCCTCCTTATAGAAGCCTCCACAACCCCTCCCCCTGACCTGTGTAGCCCCCCATAACCCCCTCCATATAGAAGGCTCCACAGCCTCTCCCCCTGCCCTGTGTAGCCCCCAATATCCCCCTCCTTATAGAAGCCTCCACAACCCCTCCCCCTGCCCTGTGTAGCCCCCACATCCCCTCCTTATAGAAGCCTCCACAGCCCCTCCCCCTGCCCTGTGTAGCCCCCCCATATCCCCCCTCCTTATAGAAGCCTCCACAGCCTCTCCCCCTGCCCTGTGTAGCCCCCCATATCCCCTTCTTATAGAAGCCTCCACAGCCCCTCCCCCTGCCCTGTGTAGCCCCCCATATCCCCTCCTTATAGAAGCCTCCACAGCCCCTCCCCCTGCCCTGTGTAGCCCTCCATATCCCCCTCCTTATAGAAGCCCCCACAGTCCCTCCCCCTGCCCTGTGTAGCCCCCCATATCCCCCTCCTTATAGAAGCCTCCACAGCCCCTCCCCCTGCCCTGTGTAGCCCCCCATATCCCCTCCTTATAGAAGCCTCCACAGCCCCTCCCCCTGCCCTGTGTAGCCCCCATATCCCCCTCCTTATAGAAGCCTCCACAGCCCCTCCCCCTGCCCTGTGTAGCCCCCATATCCCCTCCTTATAGAAGCTTCCACAGCCCCTCCCCCTGCCCTGTGTAGCCCCCCATATCCCCTCCTTATAGAAGCCTCCACAGCCTCTCCCCCTGCCCTGTGTAGCCCCCCATATCCCCTCCTTATAGAAGCCTCCACAGCCCCTCCCCCTGCCCTGTGTAGCCCTCCATATCCCCCTCCTTATAGAAGCCCCCACAGTCCCTCCCCCTGCCCTGTGTAGCCCCCCATATCCCCCTCCTTATAGAAGCCTCCACAGCCCCTCCCCCTGCCCTGTGTAGCCCCCCCATATCCCCTCCTTATAGAAGCCTCCACAGCCCCTCCCCCTGCCCTGTGTAGCCCCCATATCCCCCTCCTTATAGAAGCCTCCACAGCCCCTCCCCCTGCCCTGTGTAGCCCCCATATCCCCTCCTTATAGAAGCCTCCACAGCCCCTCCCCCTGCCCTGTGTAGCCCCCCATATCCCCTCCTTATAGAAGCCTCCACAGCCCCTCCTCCTGCCCTGTGTAGCCCCCCACACCCCCCTCCTTATAGAAGCCTTCACAGCCCCTCTCCCTGCCCTGTGTAGCTCCCATATCCCCCTCCTTATAGAAGCCCCCACAGCCCCTCCCCCTGCCCTGTGTAGCCCCCCATATCCCCTCCTTATAGAAGCCTCCACAGCCCCTCCCCCTGCCCTGTGTAGTCCCCCATATCCCCCTCCTTATAGAAGCCTCCACAGCCCCTCCCCCTGCCCTGTGTAGCCCCCCATATCCCCCTCCTTATAGAAGCCTCCACAGCCCCTCCCCCTGCCCTGTGTAGCCCCCCATATCCCCCTCCTTATAGAAGCCTCCACAGCCTCTCCCCCTGCCCTGTGTAGCCCCCCCATATCCCCCTCCTTATAGAAGCCTCCACAGCCCCTCCCCCTGCCCTGTGTAGCCCCCCATATCCCCCTCCTTATAGAAGCCCCCACAGCCCCGTGCTGCAGCTTCAGGCCATTCCCTGTGAGATATACACGAGCTGCAGCCCCAAGAAATGACCGGAGGCAAAATCCAGTCTGAGAGGAAAGTTCTAGAACTAATGAGGAGCCGCTGAATCCTCTCCACCTCAGGGTCAGGATGCGTCCGCTCTGCACAGCCCGAGCCCCGCCCACAGCTCTGCCCCACCCACAGCTCTACCCCGCCCACAGCTCTGCCCCGCCCATAGCTCTGCCCCGCCCACAGCTCTGCCCCGCCCACAGCTCTGCACAGCCCACAGCTCTGCCCCGCCCACAGCCCTGCCCCGCCCACAGCTCTGCCCCGCCCACAGCTCTGCCCCGCCCACAGCTCTATCCCGCCCACAGCTCTGCTCCGCCCACAGCTTTGCCCCTCCTTTTCCGGTGACGTCATCCCCTCAGGAAATCAGCTCCAGACGCTCCAGCGCATGGGCAGTAGAGCAGTGTGAGAGGAGGAAGGGTCGTGGCAAAATCCCAGTGGCTAGAAGGACCTGGTCCCTCTGCCCACTGGGAAATAGCCGACTCTATAGAGAGAAAGCTAAATCCCAGTGGGCTAAAGGACCAGGTCCCTCCTTCCACTGGGATTTAGCTTTCTCTATCCAGAGCCGGCTATTTCCCAGTGAGCAGAGGGACCAGGTCCTTCTAGCCACTGGGATTTAGCCTGCTGTGTATGAGAAAGCTAATTCCTAGTGGGCTAAAGGACCAGGTTCCAATGAGTGTTTTAATACAATTCTTAGTGGGAAAAAGGACCAGGTCCTTCTGGCCACTGGGATTTAGCCTGTTTTCTATGAGAAATCTAAATCCTAGTGGGCTAAAGGACCAGGTCCTAAATAGTGTTTTAATACAATTCTTAGTGGGGAAAAGGACTGGGTCCTTCTGGCCACTGAGATTTAGCCTGCTCTGTATGAGAAAGCTAAATCCTAGTGGGCTAAAGGACCAGGTCCTAATGAGTGTTTTAATACAATTCTTAGTGGGGAAAAGGACTGGGTCCTTCTGGCCACTGGGATTTAGCCTGCTCTGTATGAGAAAGCTAATTCCTAGTGGGCTAAAGGACCAGGTCCTAATGAGTGTTTTAATACAATTCTAAGTGGGGAAAAGGACTGGGTCCTTCTGGCCACTGGGATTTAGCCTGCTCTGTATGAGAAAGCTAATTCCTAGTGGGCTAAAGGACCAGGTCCTAATGAGTGTTTTAATACAATTCTAAGTGGGGAAAAGGACTGGGTCCTTCTGGCCACTGGGATTTAGCCTGCTCTGTATGAGAAAGCTAATTCCTAGTGGGCTAAAGGACCAGGTCCTAATGAGTGTTTTAATACAATTCTAAGTGGGGAAAAGGACTGGGTCCTTCTGGCCACTGGGATTTAGCCTGCTCTGTATGAGAAAGCTAAATCCTAGTGGGCTAAAGGACCAGGTCCCAATAAGTGTTTTAATACAATTAGTGGGGGAAAAGGACCAGGTCCTTCTGCCCACTAGGATTTAGCCTGTTCTACATAAGAAAGCTAAATCCTAGTGGGCTAAAGGTCCAGGTCCCAATAAGTGTTTTAATACAATTCTTAGTGGGAAAAAGGACCAGGTCCTTCTGCCCACTGGGATTTAGCCTGTTTTCTATGAGAAATCTAAATCCTAGTGGGCTAAAGGACCAGGTCCTAATGAGTGTTTTAATACAATTCTTAGTGGGGAAAAGGACTGGGTCCTTCTGGCCACTGGGATTTAGCCTGCTGTGTATGAGAAAGCTAAATCATAGTGGGCTAAAGGACCAGGTTCCAATGAGTGTTTTAATACAATTCTTAGTGGGGAAAAAGGACCAGGTCCTTCTGGCCACTGGGATTTAGCCTGTTTTCTATGAGAAATCTAAATCCTAGTGGGCTAAAGGACCAGGTCCTAATGAGTGTTTTAATACAATTCTTAGTGGGGAAAAGGACTGGGTCCTTCTGGCCACTGGGATTTAGCCTGCTGTGTATGAGAAAGCTAAATCCTAGTGGGCTAAAGGACCAGGTTCCAATGAGCGTTTTAATACAATTCTTAGTGGGAAAAAGGACCAGGTCCTTCTGGCCACTGGGATTTAGCCTGTTTTCTATGAGAAATCTAAATCCTAGTGGGCTAAAGGACCAGGTCCTAATGAGTGTTTTAATACAATTCTTAGTGGGGAAAAGGACTGGGTCCTTCTGGCCACTGGGATTTAGCTTGCTCTGTATGAGAAAGCTAAATCCTAGTGGGCTAAAGGACCAGGTTCCAATGAGTGTTTTAATACAATTCTTAGTGGGAAAAAGGACCAGGTCCTTCTGGCCACTGGGATTTAGCCTGTTTTCTATGAGAAATCTAAATCCTAGTGGGCTAAAGGACCAGGTCCCAATAAGTGTTTTAATACAATTAGTGGGGAAAAAGGACCAGGTCCTTCTGGCCACTGGGATTTAGCCTGTTCTACATAAGAAAGCTAAATCCTAGTGGGCTAAAGGACCAGGTCCCAATAAGTGTTATAATACAATTCTTAGTGGGAAAAAGGACCAGGTCCTTCTGGCCACTGGGATTTAGCCTGCTCTCTATGAGAAAGCTAATTCCTAGTGGGCTAAAGGACCAGGTCCTAATGAGTGTTTTAATACAATTCTTAGTGGGGACAAAAGGACCAGGTCCTTCTGCCCACTGGGATTTAGCCTGCTTTCTATGAGAAAGCTAATTCCTAGTGGGCTAAAGTACCAGGTCCTTATGAGTGTTTTAATACAATTCTTAGTGGGAAAAAGGACCAGGTCCTTATGGCCACTGGGATTTAGCCTGTTTTCTATGAGAAATCTAAATCCTAGTGGGCTAAAGGACCAGGTCCTAATGAGTGTTTTAATACAATTCTTAGTGGGGAAAAGGACTGGGTCCTTCTGGCCACTGAGATTTAGCCTGCTCTGTATGAGAAAGCTAAATCCTAGTGGGCTAAAGGACCAGGTCCCAATAACTGTTTTAATACAAGACTTAGTGATCTAATGGACCAGGTCCTTCTGCCCACTGGGATTTAGCCTGCTCGCTATGAAAATGCTAAACTCTAGTGGGCTAAAGGACCAGGTCCCTAGGGGCGTTTTTAAAATGGACACACTTGGCTAAAAACCATGTCATCATGCCAATTGGGATTTATTCTACTGTATCTGTAGATTATCTGCAGTAGAATTATAGAATGTTATAGTTGGACAGGACCTCCGGGGTCATCAGGTCCAACTCCCTGCTCAAAGCAAGATTCACTATATCATCCCACACAGGTGTCTGTCCAGTCTCCTTTTTACGTCTTCCATTGAAGGGGAACTCATTACCTCTTGTGGTTCCAGTCATTGATCACCCTCACTGTCAAAAGGTTTTTATTCCAAAATCTAATCTGTGACGCTTCCCAATCAGTTTCATTCCATTGCTTCTATTCTTTCCTTGTCCTTGTCCTTGTCAACCCTAGTTCGACAGCCTTTGAGATATTTGCAGACGGCTATTAAGATTCCTCTCAGTTTTCTTTTTTTCAAGCTAAACATTCCCAAATCCTGTAACCGTTCCTCATCGGACAGTTTATAGACCGGTCACCATTCTGGCTGCTCTTCTCTGAACTTGCTCCAATTTGTTGCGGTCTTTTTTTAAGACATGGTGCTCAGAATTGCAGATGAGGTCTGACCAAAGAGGAGTAGAGGGTGATAATTACTTCACGTGATCGATGGCTGGACCATATATGACAAGCTTTTCTCCCCCTATTCACCTTTGTGTCTCCCCTATTTCCTCATAGAATGTAAGCTTACGAGCAGGGCCCTCACTCCTCCTGGTATCTTAATTTTGTTATTTTGTATTCTCATATTGTCTGTACATGTCCCCTCTGAATTGTAAAGCGCTGTGGAATATGTTGGCGCTATAGAAATAAAACTTATTATTATCTGTGCTTCTGTAAATACATTGCACAATTGTGCTTGTCTTTTTTGCTGCTGCATCACACTGTTGACTCATGTTCAGTCTGTCATCTATCAGTATGCGATTAGTATATTAGTGGTACTAGATTTGAAAGTGTTCACATTATTTTTTTTCACATAGACTAAGTGATATGGAAGACTACAAAGTAAGGTCTTAGGTTGCATGTACAGCAGCTGACGCAGTGTCAGCCCACCTGTGGAAATGCGAGTGTGCTCTGCAGGAGAATGCAGCAGTCCGCGTCTACTATCAGGGTTCAGTGTGCTACCTACTTTTGCTTTTTTCTCCCTATGGAGAACATTCTAGCCACAGGAACATAAATTGACATGCTGCAGCTTGGAAAGCCGCGCCGCATGTCAGTTTACGGAGCAGAGAAAAGAAGCACCGTGGGCAAGAGATTTCTATAAATCCATCCACTGTGCTTGTACTGTAGAACGCAGCATTCTGTATGCAAACAAACACGCTACTTCCAAAACGTTGCAAACACTGACTGTGCAAATACACTGTGTGCAGAATTATTAGGCAAATGAGTATTTTGATCACATGATGCATTTATACATGTTGCCCTACGCCAAGCTATATAGGCTTGAGAGCCAACTACCAATTAAGTAAATCAGGTGATGTGCATCTCTGTAATGAGGAGGGGTGCGGTGTAATGACATTAACACCCTATATAAGGTGTGCTTAATTATTAGGCAACTTCCTTTCCTTTGGCAAAATGGGTCAGAAGAGAGATTTGACAGTCTCTGAAAAGTCCAAAATTGTGAGATGTCTTTCAGATGGATGCAGCAGTCTTGAAACTGACAAACTTTTGAAGCGTGATCACCGAACAATCAAGTGTTTCATGTCAAATAGCCAACAGGGTCGCAAGCAGCGTGCTGGGCAAAAAAGGCGCAAAATAACTGCCAATGAATTGATGAAAATCAAGCGTAAAGCTGCCAAGATGCCATTTGCCACCAGTGTGGCCATATTTCAGAGCTGCAACGTTACTGGAGTTTCAAAAAGCACAAGGTGTGCCATACTCAGGGACATGGCCAAGGTAAGGAAGGCTGAAAACCACCACCTCTGAACAAGAAACATAAGATAAAACGTCAAGACTGGGCCAAGAAATATCTTAAGACTGGTTTTTCAAAGGTTTTATGGACTGATGAAATGAGTGTGACTCTTGATGGGCCAGATGGATGGGCCAGATGCTGGATCAGTAAAGGGCAGAGAGCTCTACTCCGACTCAGACGCCAGCAAGGTGGAGGTGGGAACTGGTATGGGCTGGTATCATCAAAGATGAACTTGTGGGACCTTTTCGAATTGAGGATGGAGTGAAGCTCAACTCCCAGATCTACTGCCAGTTTCTGGAAGACAACTTCAAGCAGTGGTACAGGAAGAAGTCGGTATCGTTCAAGAAAAACATGATTTTCATGCAGGACATTGCTCTATCACATGCATCCAACTACTCCACAGCGTTGCTGAAAAGTAAAGATCTAAAAGATGAAAAAAATAATGACATGGCCCCCTTGTTCACCTGATCTGAACCCCATAGAGAACCTGTGGTCCCTCATAAAATGTTAGATCTACAGGGAGGGAAAACAGTGCACCTCTCGGAACAGTGTCTGTAGGCTGTGGTGGCTGCTGCATGCAATGTTGATCGTAAACAGATCAAGCAACTGACAGCATCTATGGATGGTCAGCTGCTTAGTGTCATCATAAAGAAAGGTGGCTATATTGGTCACTCATTTTTTGGGGTTTTGTTTTTGCATGTCAGAAATGTTTATTTCTAAATTTTGTGCAGTTATATTGGTTTACCTGGTGAAAATAAACAAGTGAGATGGGGATATATTTGGTTTTTATTAAGTTGCCTAATAATGCTGCACAGTAATAGTTACCTGCACAAACAGATATCCTCCTAAGATACCAAATCTAAAAAAAACCCCACTCCAACTGCCAAAAATATTAAGCTTTGATATTTATGAGTCTTTTGGATTGATTGAGAACATAGTTGTTGATCAATAATAAAAAAATCCTCTAAAATACAACTTGCCTAATAATTCTGCACACGGTGTAAATGTACACCCCCAAACCAGATTGAGCACAGTCTTCACTGCGGTGATGTTCTATGCTGTTTGGCTGTGACATCACGTCAACATTGCTGCAGCCAATCACAGATCTCCGTGGCTCATCCGATGTAGCTAGAACGAGTTGCTGAGGTCAGTGATTGGCTGGAAGAGATCAATGTCTTGATGTAGACAGTTCTGAACGTTACTAAAGTTTCTTGTTCTGTTACACATGGAGTCGAAGGAAAGAAAAAAAATTAATGAGTAGTTAATCAGGATAAGACCTTTAGTTGCAGGGCGCCCTTTGCAGATGTTTTTTTTCTTTCAACTCACTATTACAAACTTTGCTATGTAAGGTTTATTCCCTTTAAAGTGGTTATTTTATGAAATAAATCTATTCACAATGATGTACATGCTGCCATAATCATCATTTAGGTGAAATGTGTCTGACCGCAGCTTGTAATGTATTCCATGTAATAGGGGGGTCGTTCAATGCTTCATAACTTCTGTCAGGGCCATCACTAGTGAGTAACGTTATGCCAGGTAATACAATGAAGAGCTAAGGCTGTGGTGCGGTAGAGGCCGTTCTCATACCTCCTGTCCATCTGCCACACATTACACACTGGCCAGGTAATATAATGAAGAGCTAAGGCTGTGGTGCGGTCAGGGGCCGTTCTCATACCTCCTGTCCATCTGTCACACATTACACACCGGCCATGTAATACAATGAAGAGCTAAGGCTGTGGTGCGGTCAGAGGCCATTCTCATACCTCCTGTCCATCTGCCACACATTACACACCGGCCAGGTAATATAATGAAGAGCTAAGGCTGTGGTGCGGTCAGAGGCCGTTCTCATACCTCCTGTCCATCTGCCACACATTACACACCGGCCAGGTAATACAATGAAGAGCTAAGGATGTGGTGCGGTCAGAGGCCGTTCTCACACCTCCTGTCCATCTACCACACATTACACACCGGCCAGGTAATATAATGAAGAGCTAAGGATGTGGTGCGGTAGAGGCCGTTCTCATACCTCCTGTCCGTCTGCCACACATTACACACCGGCCAGGTAATATAATGAAGAGCTAAGGATGTGGTGCGGTAGAGGCCGTTCTCACACCTCCTGTCCGTCTACCACACATTACACACCGGCCAGGTAATATAATGAGGAGCTAAGGATGTGGTGCGGTCAGAGGCCGTTCTCATACCTCCTGTCCATCTACCACACATTACACACCGGCCAGGTAATATAATGAAGAGCTAAGGATGTGGTGCGGTCAGAGGCCGTTCTCACACCTCCTGTCCATCTGCCACACATTACACACCGGCCAGGTAATATAATGAAGAGCTAAGGCTGTGGTTCGATCAGAGGCCGTTCTCACACCTCCTGTCCGTCTGCCATACATTACACACCGGCCAGGTAATATAATGAAGAGCTAAGGATGTGGTGCGGTCAGAGGCCGTTCTCACACCTCCTGTCCGTCTACCACACATTACACACCGGCCAGGTAATATAATGAAGAGCTAAGGATGTGGTGCGGTCAGAGGCCGTTCTCACACCTCCTGTCCGT
This sequence comes from Anomaloglossus baeobatrachus, assembly GCF_048569485.1. Lineage (NCBI taxonomy): Eukaryota > Metazoa > Chordata > Amphibia > Anura > Aromobatidae > Anomaloglossus > Anomaloglossus baeobatrachus. Next base: position 952,829,856 of record NC_134353.1, on the reverse strand, counting down.
CTACCACACATTACACACCGGCCAGGTAATATAATGAGGAGCTAAGGATGTGGTGCGGTCAGAGGCCGTTCTCATACCTCCTGTCCATCTACCACACATTACACACCGGCCAGGTAATATAATGAAGAGCTAAGGATGTGGTGCGGTCAGAGGCCGTTCTCACACCTCCTGTCCATCTGCCACACATTACACACCGGCCAGGTAATATAATGAAGAGCTAAGGATGTGGTGCGGTCAGATGCCGTTCTCATTCCTCCTGTCCATCTGCCACACATTACACACCGGCCAGGTAATACAATGAAGAGCTAAGGCTGTGGTGCGGTCAGAGGCCGTTCTCACACCTCCTGTCCGTCTGCCATACATTACACACCGGCCAGGTAATATAATGAAGAGATAAGGATGTGGTGCGGTAGAGGCCGTTCTCATACCTCCTGTCCATCTGCCACACATTACACACCGGCCAGGTAATATAATGAAGAGATAAGGATGTGGTGCGGTAGAGGCCGTTCTCATACCTCCTGTCCATCTGCCACACATTACACACCGGCCAGGTAATACAATGAAGAGCTGAGGATGTGGTGCGGTCAGAGGCCGTTCTCATACCTCCTGTCCATCTGCCACACATTACACACCGGCCAGGTAATATAATGAAGAGATAAGGATGTGGTGCGGTAGAGGCCGTTCTCATACCTCCTGTCCATCTGCCACACATTACACACTGGCCAGGTAATATAATGAAGAGCTAAGGCTGTGGTGCGGTCAGAGGCCGTTCTCATACCTCCTGTCCGTCTACCACACATTACACACCGGCCAGGTAATAATATGAAGAGCTAAGGATGTGGTGCGGTCAGAGGCCGTTCTCACACCTCCTGTCCATCTGCCACACATTACACACCGGCCAGGTAATATAATGAAGAGCTAAGGATGTGGTGCAGTCAGAGGCCGTTCTCATACCTCCTGTCCATCTGCCACACATTACACACCGGCCAGGTAATATAATGAAGAGCTAAGGATGTGGTGCAGTCAGAGGCCGTTCTCATACCTCCTGTCCATCTGCCACACATTACACACCGGCCAGGTAATATAATGAAGAGCTAAGGCTGTGGTGCGGTAGAGGCCGTTCTCACACCTCCTGTCCGTCTGCCACACATTTCACACCGGCCAGGTAATAAAATGAAGAGCTAAGGATGTGGTGCGATCAGAGGCCGTTCTCATACCTCCTGTCCATCTGCCACACATTACACACCGGCCAGGTAATATAATGAAGAGCTGAGGATGTGGTGCGGTCAGAGGCCGTTCTCACACCTCCTGTCCATCTGCCACACATTACACACCAGCCAGGTAAGATAATGAAGAGCTAAGGCTGTGGTGCGGTCAGAGGCCGTTCTCACACCTCCTGTCCGTCTGCCATACATTACACACCGGCCAGGTAATATAATGAAGAGATAAGGATGTGGTGCGGTAGAGGCCGTTCTCATACCTCCTGTCCATCTGCCACACATTACACACCGGCCAGGTAATATAATGAAGAGATAAGGATGTGGTGCGGTAGAGGCCGTTCTCATACCTCCTGTCCATCTGCCACACATTACACACCGGCCAGGTAATACAATGAAGAGCTAAGGATGTGGTGCGGTCAGAGGCCGTTCTCATACCTCCTGTCCATCTGCCACACATTACACACCGGCCAGGTAATACAATGAAGAGCTGAGGATGTGGTGCGGTCAGAGGCCGTTCTCATACCTCCTGTCCATCTGCCACACATTACACACCGGCCAGGTAATATAATGAAGAGATAAGGATGTGGTGCGGTAGAGGCCGTTCTCATACCTCCTGTCCATCTGCCACACATTACACACTGGCCAGGTAATATAATGAAGAGCTAAGGCTGTGGTGCGGTCAGAGGCCGTTCTCATACCTCCTGTCCGTCTACCACACATTACACACCGGCCAGGTAATAATATGAAGAGCTAAGGATGTGGTGCGGTCAGAGGCCGTTCTCACACCTCCTGTCCATCTGCCACACATTACACACCGGCCAGGTAATATAATGAAGAGCTAAGGATGTGGTGCAGTCAGAGGCCGTTCTCATACCTCCTGTCCATCTGCCACACATTACACACCGGCCAGGTAATATAATGAAGAGCTAAGGATGTGGTGCAGTCAGAGGCCGTTCTCATACCTCCTGTCCATCTGCCACACATTACACACCGGCCAGGTAATATAATGAAGAGCTAAGGCTGTGGTGCGGTAGAGGCCGTTCTCACACCTCCTGTCCGTCTGCCACACATTTCACACCGGCCAGGTAATAAAATGAAGAGCTAAGGATGTGGTGCGATCAGAGGCCGTTCTCATACCTCCTGTCCATCTGCCACACATTACACACCGGCCAGGTAATATAATGAAGAGCTAAGGCTGTGGTGCGGTCAGAGGCCGTTCTCACACCTCCTGTCCATCTGCCACACATTACACACCGGCCAGGTAATACAATGAAGAGCTAAGGCTGTGGTGCGGTCAGGGGCCGTTCTCATACCTCCTGTCCATCTGCCACACATTACACACCAGCCAGGTAAGATAATGAAGAGCTAAGGCTGTGGTGCGGTCAGAGGCCGTTCTCACACCTCCTGTCCATCTGCCACACATTACACACCAGCCAGGTAATATAATGAAGAGCTAAGGCTGTGGTGCGGTAGAGGCCGTTCTCATACCTCCTGTCCGTCTGCCACACATTACACACCGGCCAGGTAATACAATGAAGAGCTGAGGATGTGGTGCGGTAGAGGCCGTTCTCACACCTCCTGTCCGTCTGCCACACATTACACACCGGCCAGGTAATATAATGACGAGCTGAGGATGTGGTGCGGTCAGAGGCCGTTCTCACACCTCCTGTCCATCTGCCACACATTACACACCGGCCAGGTAATATAATGAAGAGCTAAGGATGTGGTGCGGTCAGAGGCCGTTCTCACACCTCCTGTCCATGTGCCACACATTACACACCGGCCAGGTAATATAATGAAGAGCTAAGGATGTGGTGCGGTCAGAGGCCGTTCTCATACCTCCTGTCCATCTGCCACACATTACACACCGGCCAGGTAATAATATGAAGAGCTAAGGATGTGGTGCGGTAGAGGCCGTTCTCACACCTCCTGTCCATCTGCCACACATTACACACCGGCCAGGTAATACAATGAAGAGCTAAGGCTGTGGTGCGGTCAGGGGCCGTTCTCATACCTCCTGTCCATCTGCCACACATTACACACCAGCCAGGTAAGATAATGAAGAGCTAAGGCTGTGGTGCGGTCAGAGGCCGTTCTCACACCTCCTGTCCATCTGCCACACATTACACACCAGCCAGGTAATATAATGAAGAGCTAAGGCTGTGGTGCGGTCAGAGGCCGTTCTCACACCTCCTGTCCATCTGCCACACATTACACACCGGCCAGGTAATATAATGAAGAGCTAAGGCTGTGGTGCGGTAGAGGCCGTTCTCATACCTCCTGTCCGTCTGCCACACATTACACACCGGCCAGGTAATACAATGAAGAGCTGAGGATGTGGTGCGGTAGAGGCCGTTCTCACACCTCCTGTCCGTCTGCCACACATTACACACCGGCCAGGTAATATAATGACGAGCTGAGGATGTGGTGCGGTCAGAGGCCGTTCTCACACCTCCTGTCCATCTGCCACACATTACACACCGGCCAGGTAATATAATGAAGAGCTAAGGATGTGGTGCGGTCAGAGGCCGTTCTCACACCTCCTGTCCATGTGCCACACATTACACACCGGCCAGGTAATATAATGAAGAGCTAAGGATGTGGTGCGGTCAGAGGCCGTTCTCATACCTCCTGTCCATCTGCCACACATTACACACCGGCCAGGTAATAATATGAAGAGCTAAGGATGTGGTGCGGTAGAGGCCGTTCTCACACCTCCTGTCCATCTGCCACACATTATACACCGGCCAGGTAATAATATGAAGAGCTAAGGCTGTGGTGCGGTAGAGGCCGTTCTCATACCTCCTGTCCATCTGCCACACATTATACACCGGCCAGGTAATACAATGAAGAGCTAAGGCTGTGGTGCGGTCAGAGGCCGTTCTCACACCTCCTGTCCATCTGCCACACATTACACACCAGCCAGGTAAGATAATGAAGAGCTAAGGATGTGGTGCGGTCAGAGGCCGTTCTCACACCTCCTGTCCATCTGCCACACATTACACACCAGCCAGGTAATATAATGAAGAGCTAAGGCTGTGGTGCGGTAGAGGCCGTTCTCACACCTCCTGTCCATCTGCCACACATTACACACCGGCCAGGTAATATAATGAAGAGCTAAGGCTGTGGTGCGGTAGAGGCCGTTCTCATACCTCCTGTCCATCTGCCACTCATTACACACCGGCCAGGTAATACAATGAAGAGCTAAGGCTGTGGTGCGGTCAGAGGCCGTTCTCACACCTCCTGTCCGTCTGCCACATATTACACACCGGCCACTGTCACAGGTCTGGGAAGTTAACGAACAGCAATTCCATCTTTAGGCCCTGTGCGCACGCTGCGTATTTTGCCACGTTTTTTGGTGGTTTGTTGCCCAAAACTGCATTTATTGTCTTCCCCAGCAAAGTCTATGAGAACTCAGACAGGCTGTGCGCACGTCGCTTCTTTGTTCCTTGCAGTTTTTGTGGAAGGAAAAAGCAGCAGCATGTCACTTCTTTCTGTGTTTTGGAGGACTGGCAGATTAATCACCCGCTGGCTCCAGGTCAGCGGGGGATTGATCCCCGGTGTCTGGTCAGATGCTGGTCCCCATAAAAAGTCTATGGGGACCAGAATCCGGCACAAAGCAGTAGGAGCAAGCACTTCATACTCACTGATCACCGGCGCGGCTGTCACACTGCTCCTGCGGCCTCTCCTTCTTCCTGAGCCGCTCATTAGGCTCATACATATTCACGGCTTCCCCTGCCCACTGGTGGCTGTGATTGGTTGCAGTCAGATGCACCCCCACACTGACTGACAGCTGTCTGACTGCAACCAATCACAGCCGCCGGTGGGTCTATATTGTACAGTAAAATACCAGCGTGCAGTCCCCTCAATTTTGATACCCAGCCAAGATAAAGCCTCACAACTGGTGGCTGGTATTCTCAGACTGGGGATGCCTATGGTTATTAGCCTGCCCCCCCAGCCTAAAAATATCAGCCTGCTGCATCCATTAGATGTGACAATCCCAGCACTTTACCTGGATCATCTTGATTGCCCTGGTGTGATGGTAATCGGGGTAATATGGAGTTAATAGCAGCCCATAGCTGCCACTAAGTCCTAAATTAGTGATGGTAGCATCTATGAGACCCCATAGAAGAGAGGAAATCCAGAAACAGCTTAATTAAAAGAAACTTTATTAAAGACAGTGGGAAAAAAAGTACACCCTGTCCATCACCGCGTCTCACACAGATGACTGCTCTTACATGACAATATCAAAGTGAATGCGGCCACTGATAAAACCCACCCAACCTCTGAGGGGGGACACACCGTCACCGAATCATCAAATCACCAACACACGAGCAAATGACAATGATAGATGATTACAAGAAGCATCAATACAAACATTATATAAGTACACCCCATATAATAGACAGCACAGAGAATATATAAGTACACCCCATATAATACACAGCACAGAGAATATATAAGTACACCCCATATAATACACAGTACAGAGAATATACACAGAGAAGCATCAATACAAACATTATATAAGTACACCCCATATAATACACAGCACAGAGAATATATAAGTACACCCCATATAATACACAGTGCAGCGAATGTATACACAGAGATATCCTCTTATGTCACTTGTGGGATTCTCTCCAATAGATGAAACCTTCAGTGGATGAGGAAGAATTCTCTGTGGAGCCGATATTGCCCCGAACTCTATAAAGAAAAATGACCAATAATTAGTAATAATAATAATAATGCCACCAATTCCCATAAACTGTGTATAATGAATGCACTGATAATCACCTGCTAATAAACCCATCAGTATCAGTCACAGATCATTGTGGAATTCAGCCCTTTGGGATCTCTGGCTCCAGCTTTAATATCCAATGGCTTCCCTTATATACAGCGACTGCTCCAATCCCCTCCTCCTGGATCTATCCCCCCGCTCCATGCCTCTAATGGGAAAAGAGGAAAGGGACACCGGGTGCTGCCCTGCGACTCCCCCACAGAGCATTGCATTCCCCCCCCCTTCCCCCAGGCAGAGCATCGCACCCTCTCTCTCCCTCTCCCCCCCCTTCCCCCAGGCAGAGCATCGCACCCTCTCTCTCCCTCTCCCCCCCTTCCCCCAGGCAGAGCATCGCACCCTCTCCCCCCCCCCCCCCTTCCCCCAGGCAGAGCATCGCACCCTCTCTCTCTCCCCCCAGGCAGAGCATCGCACCCTCTCTCTCCCTCTCCCCCCCTTCCCCCAGGCAGAGCATCGCACCCTCTCTCTCCCTCCCCCCCCCCCTTCCCACAGGCAGAGCATCGCACCCTCTCTCTCCCTCTCCCCCCCCCTTCCCCCAGGCAGAGCATCGCACCCTCTCCCCCCCCCCCCAGGCAGAGCATCGCACCCTCTCCCCCCCCCCCCCAGGCAGAGCATCGCACCCTCTCCCCCCCCCCCCCAGGCAGAGCATCGCACCCTCTCCCCCCCCCCAGGCAGAGCATCGCACCCTCTCCCCCCCCCCCTTCCCCCAGGCAGAGCATCGCACCCTCTCCCCCACCCAGGCAGAGCATCGCACCCTCTCCCCCCCCCCTTCCCCCAGGCAGAGCATCGCACCCTCTCCCCCCCCCCTTCCCCCAGGCAGAGCATCGCACCCTCTCCCCCCCCCCTTCCCCCAGGCAGAGCATCGCACCCTCTCTCCCCCCCCCCTTCCCACAGGCAGAGCATCGCACCCTCTCTCTCCCCCCCTTCCCACAGGCAGAGCATCGCACCCTCTCTCTCCCCTCCTTCCCACAGGCAGAGCATCGCACCCTCTCTCTCCCCCCCTTCCCACAGGCAGAGCATCGCACCCTCTCTCTCCCCCCCTTCCCACAGGCAGAGCATCGCACCCTCTCTCTCCCCCTTCCCACAGGCAGAGCATCGCACCCTCTCTCTCCCCCTTCCCACAGGCAGAGTATCGCACCCTCTCTCTCTCCCCCTTCGCACAGGCAGAGCATCGCACCCTCTCTCTCCCCCTTCCCACAGGCAGAGCATCGCACCCTCTCTCTCCCCCCCTTCCCCCAGGCAGAGCATCGCACCCTCTCTCTCCCTCTCCCCCCCCCTTCCCCCAGGCAGAGCATCGCACCCTCTCCCCCCCCTTCCCCCAGGCAGAGCATCGCACCCTCTCCCCCCCCCCCTTCCCCCAGGCAGAGCATCACACCATCTCTCCCCCCCCCCCTTCCCACAGGCAGAGCATCGCACCCTCTCTCTCCCCCCCCTTCCCCCAGGCAGAGCATCGCACCCTCTCTCTCCCCCCCTTCCCACAGGCAGAGCATCGCACCCTCTCTCTCCCCCCCCTTCCCCCAGGCAGAGCATCGCACCCTCTCTCTCCCCCCCTTCCCACAGGCAGAGCATCGCACACCCTCTCTCTCTCTCCCCCCCTTCCCACAGGCAGAGCATCGCACCCTCTCTCTCCCCCCCCTTCCCCCAGGCAGAGCATCGCACCCTCTCTCTCCCCCCCTTCCCACAGGCAGAGCATCGCACCCTCTCTCTCCCCCTTCCCACAGGCAGAGCATCGCACCCTCTCTCCCCCCCTTCCCACAAGCAGAGCATCGCACCCTCTCTCTCCCCCTTCCCACAGGCAGAGCATCGCACCCTCTCTCTCTCTCCCCCCCTTCCCACAAGCAGAGCATCGCACCCTCTCTCTCCCCCTTCCCACAGGCAGAGCATCGCACCCTCTCTCTCCCCCTTCCCACAGGCAGAGCATCGCACCCTCTCTCTCCCCCCCTTCGCCCAGGCAGAGCATCGCACCCTCTCTCTCCCTCTCCCCCCCCCTTCCCCCAGGCAGAGCATCGCACCCTCTCGCCCCCCTTCCCCCAGGCAGAGCATCGCACCCTCTCCCCCCCCCCTTCCCCCAGGCAGAGCATCACACCATCTCTCCCCCCCCCCCTTCCCACAGGCAGAGCATCGCACCCTCTCTCTCCCCCCCCTTCCCACAGGCAGAGCATCGCACCCTCTCTCTCCCCCCCCTTCCCCCAGGCAGAGCATCGCACCCTCTCTCTCCCCCCCCTTCCCACAGGCAGAGCATCGCACCCTCTCTCTCTCTCCCCCCCTTCCCACAGGCAGAGCATCGCACCCTCTCTCTCCCCCCCCTTCCCCCAGGCAGAGCATCGCACCCTCTCTCTCCCCCCCCTTCCCCCAGGCAGAGCATCGCACCCTCTCTCTCCCCCCCCTTCCCACAGGCAGAGCATCGCACCCTCTCTCTCCCCCCCCTTCCCACAGGCAGAGCATCGCACCCTCTCTCTCCCCCCCTTCCCACAGGCAGAGCATCGCACCCTCTCTCTCCCCCCCCTTCCCACAGGCAGAGCATCGCACCCTCTCTCTCTCTCCCCCCCTTCCCACAAGCAGAGCATCGCACCCTCTCTCTCCCCCTTCCCACAGGCAGAGCATCGCACCCTCTCTCTCCCCCTTCCCACAGGCAGAGCATCGCAGCCTCTCTCTCCCCCTTCCCACAGGCAGAGCATCGCACCCTCTCTCTCCCCCTTCCCACAGGCAGAGCATCGCAGCCTCTCTCTCCCCCTTCCCACAGGCAGAGCATCGCACCCTCTCTCCCCACGGTCAGAGCATCACACCTACTCCTGCACACTATTGCACCCAGAGACGGTGACCTACAATCCCTTTTTATTTCCCCCTGAGGCTCATAATGATAAGGTCCAGCAGATATTACCTCCTGTTATATCACACCCAGGGCTGGAAACAGCAGAAACAGGGAAGAGGGGAAACATCCTGCTGCTTGTACAGCAACTGCGCACTGACTGCCGGGAACTACAGGCTCCTCCCACACAAGAGGCCGGTCACATGGGCGTGACGTCAGCAGAGGTCCTTCTGGCCACTGGGATCTAGACTCTACCGAGGAGGAAGCGGAGAGCGGAGGAGCCGGAGCCCCTCAGCACAAGAGGCGGCCCCCGCTGCCTGCCCCGGGAAAGATGGAAACCTCCGCTACATCGGGGCCGAGGAGAAGCAGCAGCGGCAGCAGAGGCAGCAGCGGCCTCCTCCTCCTGCAGCTGTGAGTGTCCCCGGCTCCTCTGTGCAGGGGCAGCGCGGGCTGTAGAGACGGGGACTCCTCTGTGACCTGTGGGGGGAGCGCGGCCATCACTGAGGGGTCCCGGAGTGTGTGTGACCTGTGGGGGGAGCGCGGCCATCACTGAGGGGTCCCGGAGTGTGTGTGACCTGTGGGGGGGGGTCATCACTGAGGGGTCCCGGAGTGTGTGTGACCTGTGGGGGTCATCACTGAGGGGTCCCGGAGTGTGTGTGACCTGTGGGGGGAGCGCGGCCATCACTGAGGGGTCCCGGAGTGTGTGTGACCTGTGGGGGGGCATCACTGAGGGGTCCCGGAGTGTGTGTGACCTGTGGGGGGCCATCACTGAGGGGTCCCGGAGTGTGTGTGACCTGTGGGGGGTCATCACTGAGGGGTCCCGGAGTGTGTGTGACCTGTGGGGGGTCATCACTGAGGGGTCCCGGAGTGTGTGTGACCTGTGGGGGGCCATCACTGAGGGGTCCCGGAGTGTGTGTGACCTGTGGGGGGTCATCACTGAGGGGTCCCGGAGTGTGTGTGACCTGTGGGGGGTCATCACTGAGGGGTCCCGGAGTGTGTGTGACCTGTGGGAGCCATCACTGAGGGGTCCCGGAGTGTGTGTGACCTGTGGGGGGTCATCACTGAGGGGTCCCGGAGTGTGTGTGACCTGTGGGGGGCCATCACTGAGGGGTCCCGGAGTGTGTGTGACCTGTGGGAGCCATCACTGAGGGGTCCCGGGCTGTGTGTGACCTGTGGGGGGTCATCACTGAGGGGTCCCGGAGTGTGTGTGACCTGTGGGGGGTCATCACTGAGGGGTCCCGGAGTGTGTGTGACCTGTGGGGGGACATCACTGAGGGGTCCCGGAGTGTGTGTGACCTGTGGGGGGTCATCACTGAGGGGTCCCGGAGTGTGTGTGACCTGTGGGGGGTCATCACTGAGGGGTCCCGGAGTGTGTGTGACCTGTGGGGGGTCATCACTGAGGGGTCCCGGAGTGTGTGTGACCTGTGGGGGGTCATCACTGAGGGGTCCCGGAGTGTGTGTGACCTGTGGGAGCCATCACTGAGGGGTCCCGGAGTGTGTGTGACCTGTGGGGGGTCATCACTGAGGGGTCCCGGAGTGTGTGTGACCTGTGGGGGGCCATCACTGAGGGGTCCCGGAGTGTGTGTGACCTGTGGGAGCCATCACTGAGGGGTCCCGGGCTGTGTGTGACCTGTGGGGGGTCATCACTGAGGGGTCCCGGAGTGTGTGTGACCTGTGGGGGGCCATCACTGAGGGGTCCCGGAGTGTGTGTGACCTGTGGGGGGCCATCACTGAGGGGTCCCGGAGTGTGTGTGACCTGTGGGGGGCCATCACTGAGGGGTCCCGGAGTGTGTGTGACCAGTGGGGGGGTCATCACTGAGGGGGCCCGGAGTGTGTGTGACCTGTGGGGGGCCATCACTGAGGGGTCCCGGAGTGTGTGTGTGACCTGTGGGGGGCCATCGCTGAGGGGTCCCGGAGTGTGTGTGACCTGTGGGGGGGTCATCACTGAGGGGTCCCGGAGTGTGTGTGACCTGTGGGGGCCATCACTGAGGGGTCCCGGAGTGTGTGTGACCTGTGGGGGGCCATCACTGAGGGGTCCCAGAGTGTGTGTGACCTGTGGGGGGCCATCACTGAGGGGTCCCGGAGTGTGTGTGACCTGTGGGGGGTCATCACTGAGGGGTCCCGGAGTGTGTGTGACCTGTGGGGGCCATCACTGAGGGGTCCCGGAGTGTGTGTGACCTGTGGGGGGCCATCACTGAGGGGTCCCGGAGTGTGTGTGACCTGTGGGGGGCCATCACTGAGGGGTCCCGGAGTGTGTGTGACCTGTGGGGGGCCATCACTGAGGGGTCCCGGAGTGTGTGTGACCTGTGGGGGGTCATCACTGAGGGGTCCCGGAGTGTGTGTGACCTGTGGGGGGCCATCACTGAGGGGTCCCGGAGTGTGTGTGACCTGTGGGGGGTCATCACTGAGGGGTCCCGGAGTGTGACCTTCTCTGAGTCTGCGTCTGTTTTCCTCGTATTCGGAACCTTTTGTGCAGGAATCAGACCCCGGGGATTTCATAACAAAACGTTATTTCCTCATTGTCACCAGTTTCATGGTATTCAGCATCTTCTCCTCACTACGATACTCTCCACTATAAAGACCCACTATGGAGGGTGCAACGACAGACCCCGCACTACACATGAGGGAGAGAGAGCGACAGACCCCGCACTACACATGAGGGAGAGAGCGACAGACCCCGCACTACACATGGGGGAGAGAGAGAGCGACAGACCCCACACTACACATGGGGGAGAGAGAGAGAGACAGACCCCGCACTACACATGAGGGAGAGAGAGCGACAGACCCCGCACTACACATGGGGGAGAGAGCGACAGACCCCGCACTACACATGAGGGAGAGAGAGCGACAGACCCCGCACTACACATGAGGGAGAGAGAGAGCGACAGACCCCGCACTACACATGAGGGAGAGAGAGCGACAGACCCCGCACTACACATGAGGGAGAGAGAGAGCGACAGACCCCGCACTACACATGAGGGAGAGAGAGCGACAGACCCCGCACTACACATGGGGGAGAGAGAGCGACAGACCCCGCACTACACATGGGGGAAAGAGAGCGACAGACCCCGCACTACACATGGGGGAGAGAGAGAGTGACAGACCCCGCACTACACATGAGGGAGAGAGAGCGACAGACCCCGCACTACACATGAGGGAGAGAGAGCGACAGACCCCGCACTACACATGGGGGAGAGAGAGAGAGACAGACCCCCGCACTACACATGAGGGAGAGAGAGCGACAGACCCCGCACTACACATGGGGGAGAGAGAGAGAGACAGACCCCGCACTACACATGAGGGAGAGAGAGCGACAGACCCCGCACTACACATGGGGGAGAGAGAGCGACAGACCCCGCACTACACATGGGGGAGAGAGAGAGAGACAGACCCCGCACTACACATGAGGGAGAGAGAGCGACAGACCCCGCACTACACATGAGGGGAGAGAGCGACAGACCCCGCACTACACATGGGGAGAGAGAGCGACAGACCCCGCACTACACATGAGGGAGAGAGAGCGACAGACCCCGCACTACACATGAGGGAGAGAGAGCGACAGACCCCGCACTACACATGGGGGAGAGAGAGCGACAGACCCCGCACTACACATGGGAGAGAGAGCGACAGACCCCGCACTACACATGGGAGAGAGAGCGACAGACCCCGCACTACACATGGGGGAAAGAGAGCGACAGACCCCGCACTACACATGGGGGAGAGAGAGAGAGACAGACCCCGCACTACACATGAGGGAGAGAGAGCGACAGACCCCGCACTACACATGAGGGAGAGAGAGCGACAGACCCCGCACTACACATGGGGGAGAGAGCGACAGACCCCGCACTACACATGAGGGAGAGAGCGACAGACCCCGCACTACACATGGGGGAGAGAGAGAGAGAGACAGACCCCGCACTACACATGAGGGAGAGAGAGCGACAGACCCCGCACTACACATGGGGGAGAGAGAGCGACAGACCCCGCACTACACATGGAGGAGAGAGAGCGACAGACCCCGCACTACACATGGGAGAGAGAGCGACAGACCCCGCACTACACATGAGGGAGAGAGAGCGACAGACCCCGCACTACACATGGGGGAGAGAGAGAGAGAGAGAGACAGACCCCGCACTACACATGAGGGAGAGAGAGAGACAGACCCCGCACTACACATGAGGGGAGAGAGAGCGACAGACCCCGCACTACACATGGGGGAAAGAGAGCGACAGACCCCGCACTACACATGGGGGAGAGAGACAGACCCCGCACTACACATGAGGGAGAGAGAGCGACAGACCCCGCACTACACATGGGGGAGAGAGAGAGGGAGACAGACCCCGCACTACACATGGGGGAGAGAGAGAGACAGACCCCGCACTACACATGAGGGAGAGAGAGCGACAGACCCCGCACTACACATGAGGGAGAGAGACAGACCCCGCACTACACATGAGGGAGAGAGAGCGACAGACCCCGCACTACACATGGGGGAAAGAGAGCGACAGACCCCGCACTACACATGGGAGAGAGAGCGACAGACCCCGCACTACACATGGGGGAAAGAGAGCGACAGACCCCGCACTACACATGGGGGAGAGAGAGAGAGACAGACCCCGCACTACACATGAGGGAGAGAGAGCGACAGACCCCGCACTACACATGAGGGAGAGAGAGCGACAGACCCCGCACTACACATGGGGGAGAGAGCGACAGACCCCGCACTACACATGAGGGAGAGAGCGACAGACCCCGCACTACACATGGGGGAGAGAGAGAGAGACAGACCCCGCACTACACATGAGGGAGAGAGAGCGACAGACCCCGCACTACACATGGGGGAGAGAGAGCGACAGACCCCGCACTACACATGGGGGAGAGAGAGCGACAGACCCCGCACTACACATGGGAGAGAGAGCGACAGACCCCGCACTACACATGAGGGAGAGAGAGCGACAGACCCCGCACTACACATGGGGGAGAGAGAGAGAGAGACAGACCCCGCACTACACATGAGGGAGAGAGAGAGACAGACCCCGCACTACACATGAGGGGAGAGAGAGCGACAGACCCCGCACTACACATGGGGGAAAGAGAGCGACAGACCCCGCACTACACATGGGGGAGAGAGAGAGAGACAGACCCCGCACTACACATGAGGGAGAGAGAGCGACAGACCCCGCACTACACATGAGGGAGAGAGAGCGACAGACCCCGCACTACACATGGGGGAGAGAGAGAGGGAGACAGACCCCGCACTACACATGGGGGAGAGAGAGAGACAGACCCCGCACTACACATGGGGGAGAGAGGGAGACAGACCCCGCACTACACATGAGGGAGAGAGAGCGACAAACCCCGCACTACACATGAGGGAGAGAGACAGACCCCGCACTACACATGAGGGAGAGAGAGCGACAGACCCCGCACTACACATGGGGAAAGAGGAGCGACAGACCCCGCACTACACATGGGGGAGAGAGCGACAGACCCCGCACTACACATGAGGGAGAGAGCGACAGACCACGCACTACACATGGGGGGAGAGAGAGAGAGACAGACCCCGCACTACACATGAGGGGAGAGAGAGCGACAGACCCCGCACTACACATGGGGGAGAGAGAGCGACAGACCCCGCACTACACATGGAGGAGAGAGAGCGACAGACCCCGCACTACACATGAGGGAGAGAGAGCGACAGACCCCGCACTACACATGGGGGAAAGAGAGCGACAGACCCCGCACTACACATGGGGGAGAGAGAGAGAGACAGACCCCGCACTACACATGAGGGAGAGAGAGCGACAGACCCCACACTACACATGAGGGAGAGAGAGCGACAGACCCCGCACTACACATGAGGGAGAGAGAGCGACAGACCCCGCACTACACATGAGGGAGAGAGAGCGACAGACCCCGCACTACACATGAGGTAGAGAGAGAGCGACAGCCCCGCACTACACATGAGGGAGAGAGAGCGACAGACCCCGCACTACACATGGGGGAGAGAGAGCGACAGACCCCGCACTACACATGGGGAGAGAGAGAGACAGACCCCGCACTACACATGAGGGGAGAGAGAGCGACAGACCCCGCACTACACATGAGGGAGAGAGAGCGACAGACCCCGCACTACACATGAGGGGAGAGAGAGCGACAGACCCCGCACTACACATGAGGGAGAGAGTGACAGACCCCGCACTACACATGGGGGGGGAGAGAGAGTGACAGACCCCGCACTACACATGGGGGAGAGAGAGCGACAGACCCCGCACTACACATGAGGGAGAGAGAGCGACAGACCCCGCACTACACATGAGGGAGAGAGAGCGACAGACCCCGCACTACACATGAGGGAGAGAGAGCGACAGACCCCGCACTACACATGAGGTAGAGAGAGAGCGACAGACCCCGCACTACACATGAGGGAGAGAGAGCGACAGACCCCGCACTACACATGGGGGAGAGAGAGCGACGGACCCCGCACTACACATGGGGGAGAGAGAGAGACAGACCCCGCACTACACATGAGGGGAGAGAGAGCGACAGACCCCGCACTACACATGAGGGAGAGAGAGCGACAGACCCCGCACTACACATGAGGGAGAGAGAGCGACAGACCCCGCACTACACATGAGGGAGAGAGTGACAGACCCCGCACTACACATGGGGGGGGAGAGAGAGTGACAGACCCCGCACTACACATGAGGGAGAGAGAGCGACAGACCCCACACTACACATGAGGGAGAGAGAGCGACAGACCCCGCACTACACATGAGGGAGAGAGAGCGACAGACCCCGCACTACACATGAGGGAGAGAGAGCGACAGACCCCGCACTACACATGAGGTAGAGAGAGAGCGACAGACCCCGCACTACACATGAGGGAGAGAGAGCGACAGACCCCGCACTACACATGGGGGAGAGAGAGCGACAGACCCCGCACTACACATGGGGGAGAGAGAGAGACAGACCCCGCACTACACATGAGGGAGAGAGAGCGACAGACCCCGCACTACACATGAGGGAGAGAGAGCGACAGACCCCGCACTACACATGAGGGAGAGAGTGACAGACCCCGCACTACACATGGGGGGGGAGAGAGAGTGACAGACCCCGCACTACACATGGGGGAGAGAGAGCGACAGACCCCGCACTACACATGGGGGAGAGGGAAACATGATTTATGATTAACTCCTTTAACCCCTTCAGCCCCCAGCCTGTTTTCACCTTAAAGACCCGGCCATTTTTTGCAATTCTGACCAGTGTCACTTTGACAGGTTATAACTCTGGAACGCTTCAACGGATCCTGGCGATTCTGAGATTGTTTTTTCGTGACATATTGTACTTCATGTCAGTGGTAAATTTAGGACGATATTTTTTGCGCTTATGTGTGAAAAGTTTGGAAATTTGGCGAACATTTTGAAAATTTCACAATTTTCAAAATTTGAAATTTTATGCCCATAAATCTGAGAGATATGTCACACAAAATAGTTACTAAATAACATTTCCCACATGTCTGCTTTACACCAGCGCAATTTTCGAAACAAAATTTTTTTCCGTTAGGAAGTTAGAAGGGTTCAAAGTTCATCAGCAATTTCCCATTTTTCCAACAAAATTTACAAAAAAAATTTTTTAGGTACCACATCACATTTGGAGTGACTTTGAGAGGCCTAGGCGACAGAAAATACCCAAAAGTGACCCCATTCTAAAATCTGCACTCCTCACACTGCTCAAAACTACATCCAAGAAGTTTATTAACCCTTTAGGAGCTTTACAGCAACCAAAGCAATGTGGAAGGAAAAAATGAAAATTTTACTTTTTTACACAAAAATGTTACTTTAGCCATAAAATTTTGCATTTTCACAAGGGAATCAGGAAAAATGCACCATAAAATTAATTGTGCAATTTCTCCTGAGTACACCGATATCTCATATGTTGGGGAAATCAATTGTTTTGGCGCACGGCAAGGCTCGGAAGAGAAGGAGCATCATTTGAATTTTTGAAAGCAAAATTGTCTGGAATAATTACCAGATGCGATGTTGCGTTTGGAGACCCCCTGCGGTGCCTAAACAATGGAGCTCTCCCACAAGTGACCCCATTTTGGAAACTAGACCCCTGATGGAATTTATCTAGATGTTTATTGAGCACTTTGAACCTCTGGGGGCTTCACAAAAGTTAATAACTTTGAGCAATGAAAATAAAAAAAAAAAAAATTACCACGAACTTGTTACTTCAACCAGGTAGCTTTTTTTTTCACAAGGGTATCAGGAAAAATTGCAACATAAAATGTATTGTGCATTTTCTCCTGAGTACACAGATACCTCATATGTGGTGGAAATCAAATGTTTTGGTGCACAGCAGGGCTCGGAAGGCAAGGAGCGTCATTTTACTTTTCAAACGCAAAATTGTCTGGAATCGTTAGTGGATGCCATGTTGTGTTTGGAGACCCCCTGAGGTGCCTAAACAATGGAGCTCCCCCACAAGTGACCCCATTTTGGAAACTAGACCCCTCATGGAATTTATCTAGATGTTTACTGAACACTTTGAACCCCTGGAGGCTTCACAAAAGTTAAGAATGTTCAGCCGTGAAAATATATATATTTTTTTTTTTACCATGAAATTGTTATTTCAACCAGGTAGCTTTTTTTTCCACAAGGGTATCAGGAAAAAATGCACCATACAATGTATTGTGCAATTTCTCCTGAGTACACAGATACCTCATATGTGGTGGAAAGTAATTGTCTGGGCACACGGCGGGGCTCAGAAGAGAAGGAGCGCCATTTCACAGCAAAATTGGTTGGAATTATTAGCGTACGCCATGTTGCGTTTGGAGACCTCCTGAGGTAGTGGAAATTCCTTTCCTGATCCAGCAACACGTCCGAGATAGATGTGAATTAAAAATTCATTTTATTGAAAAATTGTTAAAACAGCAATCATCAGAATGACATCCAAAAAATTTTTTCTTTAAAAAGAAAGCGTCTTACGCGTTTCTGGCCATTGTGGCCCTTAGTCATAGACATATGTTATCCAAATGAAACACATCATTATGTGTTTCATTTGGATAACATATGTCTATGACTAAGGGCCACAATGGCCAGAAACGCGTAAGACGCTTTCTTTTTAAAGAAAATTTTTTTTGGATGTCATTCTGATGATTGCTGTTTTAACAATTTTTCAATAAAATGAATTTTTAATTCACATCTATCTCGGACGTGTTGCTGGATCAGGAAAGGAATTTCCACTACTTGCTGCTTTATATTCCTGAACACGGAATTCATATCCCTGCACCGTTCTGGGTCCTGGAGCCAGGTGAAATAATACTACGGGTGAGCTGAAAAAAACTTTCCTTTCAGACCCCCTGAGGTGCCTAAACAATGGAGCTCCCCCACAAGTGACCTCATTTTGGAAACTAAACCCCCATGGCATAAATCTACATGGGTAATGAGCACTTTGAACCCTCACGTGCTTCATACATTGAGGCATAAAAACAAAAAAGTACTTTTTTTTTCCACAAAATGTTATTTTAGGCTCCATTTTTTTAATTTGTACAGGGGTAACAGGATAAAGTGGACCGCAAAATTTGTTGGGCAATTTGTTCTGAGTACGCTGATACCTCATATGTGGCAGAAAAACACTGTTTGGGCGCACGGCAGAGCTCCAGAGGGAAGGAGCGTCATTTGACTTTTTAAATGGAAAATTAGCTGGAATCGTTAGCCGCACCATGTCGTGTTTGGAGATCCCCCTGATATGCCCAAAAAGTGGAGCTCCCCCACATGTGACCCCATGTTGAAAACTAGACCCCCCCCCAATACAAAGAAATATTAGTTTGGCATAATAAAAAATACAGACGTCAGTAAAAAAAAAAAAAATATATATGCACCTGCAACTGACACTAAGGCAAGCGCCACACGTGAGAGCAATGCACAAATCTCGCATCGCATCGCATCACCCGACACAGCCGCACACTCCTGTCTGGAAGAGAGCGACCGTGCCGGATGATGCGGAGTGAGGCTTGTGCATTGCTCTCATGTGTGGCACTGGGCTGACCCTTACAATATTCAGTAAAAAATACTGTAGTTGATGATTACTACAGTATAATTTTACTGGCCCTAAACTAAGTTTATTTGTATTTCTTTCTTAGTTTACAGAAAAAAAAATTAGGACGAACGCACAGATGTACTGCAAAAAGGGGGGGACTAGGTGGGATGGAAAAAAGATGGATGGAGGATAGAAGGGCGCAACGGATGCAGGAGCGGCGGAGGATGGGAGGGCGTGGCGGATGGAGGAGCGGTGGAGGATGGGTGAGGGCACAACGGATGCAGGAGCGGCGGAGGAAGGGGGGGCGAGGGGAAGGGTGGAAGGGGATTGGGAGATGAGATTGGGGATAGCTACCTTACAGAATGGATCTAGGCAGCAGGATTGCAGCAAATCCGGGAGGGGGGAGAGGGGGCAGAGGATTAAGGGGATGGGAGAGAGCAGGCAGCAGATCAGGGAGGGGGCAGAGGCTGATGGGGGAGTGAGGAGGCAGATGCAAGGGCGCAGAGGCTGATTGGGGAGTGAGGTGGCAGATGCAGGGGCGCAGAGGCTGATTGGGGAGTGAGGTGGCAGATGCAGGGGCGCAGAGGCTGATTGGGGAGTGAGGTGGCAGATGCAGGGGCGCACAGGCTGATGGGGGAGTGAGGTGGCAGATGCAGGGGCGCAGAGGCTGATGGGGGAGTGAGGTGGCTGATGCAGGGGCGCAGCGGCAGATGGGGAGAGAACTGTGGCTGATTGGGAGAGTGCGGTGGCAGATGGGGAGAGTGCGGCGGCAGATGCAGGGGCGGTGGAGCAGCTGATGGGGAGAGTGCGGCGGCTGATGCAGGGGCGGTGGAGCGGCTGATGGGGAGAGTGCGGCGGCTGATGGGGAGAGTGTGGTGGCTTATGCAGGGGCGGTGGAGCGGCTGATGGGGAGTGTGGCGGCTGATGCAGGGGCGGTGGAGCAGCTGATGGGGAGAGCGGAGCGGCACATGCTGGGGAGTGCGCAGCGGCAGATGCTGGGGAGTGCGCAGCGGCAGATGCTGGGGAGTGCGCAGCGGCAGATGCTGGGGAGTGCGCAGCGGCAGATGCTGGGGAGTGCGCAGCGGCAGATGCTGGGGAGTGCGCAGCGGCAGATGCTGGGGGAGTGCGCAGCGGCAGATGCTGGGGAGTGCGCAGCGGCAGATGCTGGGGAGTGCGCAGCGGCAGATGCTGGGGAGTGCGCAGCGGCAGATGCTGGGGAGTGCGCAGCGGCAGATGCTGGGGAGTGCGCAGCGGCAGATGCTGGGGAGTGCAGCGGCAGATGCTGGGGAGTGCGGAGCGGCAGATGCTGGGGAGTGCGGAGCGGCAGATGCTGGGGAGTGCGGAGCGGCAGATGCTGGGGAGTGCGGAGCGGCAGATGCTGGGGAGTGCGGAGCGGCAGATGCTGGGGAGTGCGGAGCGGCAGATGCTGGGGAGTGCGGAGCGGCAGATGCTGGGGAGTGCGGAGCGGCAGATGCTGGGGAGTGCGGAGCGGCAGATGCTGGGGAGTGCGGAGCGGCAGATGCTGGGGAGTGCGGAGCGGCAGATGCTGGGGAGTGCGGAGCGGCAGATGCTGGGGAGTGCGGAGCGGCAGATGCTGGGGAGTGCGGAGCGGCAGATGCTGGGGAGTGCGGAGCGGCAGATGCTGGGGAGTGCGGAGCGGCAGATGCTGGGGAGTGCGGAGCGGCAGATGCTGGGGAGTGCGGAGCGGCAGATGCTGGGGAGAGAGCAGTGGCTGATGGGGAGAGGGGAGCGGCAGATGCTGGGGCGGTGGAGCGGCTGATGGGGAGAGTGCAGCGGCCGCCGTGACGCTCTCCTCCCGCTGCGCCACCCCCTGCATCTGACGCCGCTTGCTCTTACTGCTGAGTAGCGGCATAACATGCAGGGGCGCAGCGGGAGAGTAGCGGCGTCACATGCAGGAGCGCAGCGGGAGAGCAGGGGCGAAGCACATGGAGCAGGGCAGCGGTGGATCGGGGGCTGTGACTCACAGATGGGCACCCGCAGGGATCGCTCTCATCAGATTCCACAGAGGGAGACGCTGAGGAGAGCGATCTCCTACAGCGAGCTCACCCGGTCCCAGAGGCACGGTGCTGCTTGGAGAAATCGGTCACAAGGCCAATCTCTCCAATCAGAGCTGGGGGCGGGTGCAGTAAAGCTCACTGAGCTCCAGCCAATGGCCAGTGCTGCAGCAGCACTGACATAGCTGGATTTCAATGCTTCAGCCATTTTCAATGGCTGAAACATAACACTGGCTGTGATTGGCTGACGAACGCCGTTGAGCCAATCACAGCCTCCGTAGGTCCGGGAAGGAGACACCACCCCTCCTGAGGTCAGGTACAAGTCCTCTCCTTCCCGAATCTACAGTTTTTTAAAACCGATCGCGGTGCCCGGTGCTCCGGGGCCGCGATTTCGCCATGACGGATCTATCCGTCATGGGTCTTTAAGTACCAGGGCACCATGACGGCTAGATCCGTCAAAGGTCGTGAAGGGGTTAAAGCCGGACAATTTTAGGACCATAAAGAAAGTGTTGGAGTCTCCTCAGATCAGATTCAGTCGGCGCCGAAAGAGGACGGAAGAAATCTACATCTTTATTGTCTCCAATGATTTCCCCTTATTATCTTCACATATTTTGTGTTTTTAGTTGATTCTTTTTTACATCATTTCATCCTCATTACAATAAGAGACTCTCTATTTTATTTTTCTAGATTGACCCATAAATGATGAATAAAGACGGAGACAAAATTATGGAGAAGATATTCAGCCTGAATCTGGAGATAATCTTCCATCTTACTGGAGAGGTGAGAGGTTCTGATGTCACCACATTACATCATTATCTATGGGAATAACAGAGGATATGACCGGGGAGGTGAGAGGCTCTGATGTCATCACATTACATCATTATCTATGGGAATAACAGAGGATATGACCGGGGAGGTGAGAGGCTGTGATGTCATCACATTACATCATTATCTATGGGAATAACAGAGGATATGACCGGGGAGGTGAGAGGCTCTGATGTCATCACATTACATCATTATCTATGGGAATAACAGAGGATATGACCGGGGAGGTGAGAGGCTGTGATGTCATCACATTACATCATTATCTATGGGGATAACAGAGGATATGACCGGGGAGGTGAGAGGTTCTGATGTCATCACATTACATCATTATCTATGGGAATAACAGAGGATATGACCGGGGAGGTGAGAGGCTGTGATGTCATCACATTACATCATTATCTATGGGAATAACAGAGGATATGACCGGGGAGGTGAGAGGCTCTGATGTCATCACATTACATCATTATCTATGGGAATAACAGAGGATATGACCGGGGAGGTGAGAGGCTGTGATGTCATCACATTACATCATTATCTATGGGAATAACAGAGGATATGACCGGGGAGGTGAGAGGCTGTGATGTCATCACATTACATCATTATCTATGGGAATAACAGAGGATATGACCGGGGAGGTGAGAGGCTCTGATGTCATCACATTACATCATTATCTATGGGAATAACAGAGGATATGACCGGGGAGGTGAGAGGCTGTGATGTCATCACATTACATCATTATCTATGGGGATAACAGAGGATATGACCGGGGAGGTGAGAGGCTCTGATGTCATCACATTACATCATTATCTATGGGAATAACAGAGGATATGACCGGGGAGGTGAGAGGCTCTGATGTCATCACATTACATCATTATCTATGGGAATAACAGAGGATATGACCGGGGAGGTGAGAGGCTGTGATGTCATCACATTACATCATTATCTATGGGGATAACAGAGGATATGACCGGGGAGGTGAGAGGTTCTGATGTCATCACATTACATCATTATCTATGGGGATAACAGAGGATATGACCGGGGGGGTGAGAGGCTCTGATGTCATCACATTACATCATTATCTATGGGGATAACAGAGGATATGACCGGGGAGGTGAGAGGCTCTGATGTCACCACATTACATCATTATCTATGGGGATAACAGAGGATATGACCGGGGAGGTGAGAGGCTCTGATGTCATCACATTACATCATTATCTATGGGAATAACAGAGGATATGACTGGGGAGGTGAGAGGCTCTGATGTCATCACATTACATCATTATCTATGGGCATAACAGAGGATATGACCGGGGAGGTGATGGACTCTGGAAATGTCTGTAGTGATATTAGTAATGTCTCCACACTCAGGATTACACAGTAGTGAAGACCTCTAGTGATCGCTGTCAGGCCCCTGTGTCTGAAGGACGGGGAGGAACCCTGAGCCCAATCCCGGGGCCTCCACCTCACCCCCGGATACATGAGGACATCAATGACCAGAAGATCCTAGAACTCACCCACAAGATGCTGGAGCTGCTGACTGGAGAGGTGACGCTGCTGGGAATGCTGGGACATTATACAGGACAGCACTGGAGGATTCTGGGTGATGACGGTATCATTGTGTTGTCAGGTTCCTATACGGTGTCAGGACGTCAGCGTCTATTTCTCCATGGAGGAGTGGGAGTATCTAGAAGGACACAAGGAGCGGTACAAGGAGGTGATGATGGAGGAGCCCCAGCCCCGCACATCACCAGGTAATAGACAGGACTGAATACACCCGGCCTATAATTATCTGTATGTAATAATGATGTCCGTCCTGTCTGTGTCTCCTGCAGGTCTCTCCAGTACGAGGACGACCCCAGAGAGATGTCCCGCTCCTCCTCCACAGGATCCTCAGGTAGATGGAGATCTCCCCTATGAGGTGTAGACGGCTGTGACCTCCTTGTGGTCAGTCTTGTTTTCTCCTCCAGTATTAGATGTTTTATACTTGTGTAATGAGAGCGGTGGAGACGGCAGGATCACAGCTGACCACAGACCTCACATACAAAATCAGTGGTCCAGCCAAAAATTGCTATTTCATCATCTAAGTGGAGACTGAAAATCCGTGGTCCAGCCCCATAATGACATTTCATCGTGTAAATACTGATTATTAATTTAGTGACAGGTGTGAATCTAGGGTTGGGAAACAACTGGTTAAAAGAGGGGAAAGATACATTAAAGATGAGTAGTTAATCCCACGATTGTGGTGGAAGGGGGCATAGGCGCGGTGTTTGAGGTGTACGTGGGGTAGGTGCTAATGTTCCTGCAAGCTCTATTATTATATTTATTATTATAGTGCCATTAATTTCATGGCGTTTTACAAGTGAAAAAGGGTATACATAAAAACCAGTACAACAATCATTAACAGTACAAAAAAGACTGGTACAGGAGGAAAGGACCCTGCCCGCGAGGGCTCACAGTCTACAGGGAAAGGGTGAGGGTACAATAGGTGAGGACAGAGCTGGTTGCGCAATGGTGTAGTGGACTGAGGGTTAGTGTAGGTTGTAGGCTTGTCGGAAGAGGTGGGTCTTTAGGTTCCTCTTGAAGCTTTTCACAGTAGGAGAGAGTCTGATATGCTGGGATAGAGCGTTCCAGAGTATGGGGGAGGCACGGGAGAAATCCGGTATGCGATTGTGGGAGTAGGAGATTAGAGAGGAGTAGAGAAGGAGATCTTGTGAGGATCTGAGGTTTGGTGCAGGTAGGTACCAGGAGAGTAGGTCACAGATGTAAGGAGGAGACAGGTTGTGGATGGCTTTGTAGGTTATGGTTAATGTTTTGAACTGGAGTCTTTGGGCAATGGGAAGCCAGTGACGGGATTGGCAGAGTGGTGAGGCTGTGGAATAGCGAGGGGAGAGGTGGATCAAGCTGGCTGCAGAGTTCAGGATAGATTGGAGGGGTGCAAGAGTGTTGGATGGGAGGCCAGAGAGCAGGAGGTTGCAGTAATCTAGGTGGGAGATGATGAGGGCATGTACTAATGTTTTTGCTGATTCTTGGTTAAGGAAGGTACAAATCCGGAAGATATTTTTGAGTTGTAGTCTGCATGAGGTGAAGGGGGCTTGGATGTGCAGCTTCAAGGATAGAGCAGAGTCGAGGGTTACTCCAAGGCAACGAGCTTGTGAGACTGGGGAGAGTGAGCAACCATCAAGTTTGATGGAAAGGCTTGGTGGAAGAGTTGAATGAGGAGGAGGAAAGACAATTAATTCTGTTTTTTCCATGTTAAGCTTTAGGAATCGCGCAGAGAAGAAAGGTGAAATAGCAGAGACATTGTGGGATTTTGGTTAGTAAGGAGGTAATGTCAGGTCCAGAGAGGTAGTTCTGAGTATCATCGGCATAGAGGTGATACTGAAAGCCTTGGGACTCTATGAGCTGTCCCAGGCCGAAGGTGTAGATGGAGAACAGCAGGGGTCCAAGAACTGAACCTTGGGGGACACCAATGGATAGAGGGTGGGATGAGTTGGTGTGAGAGTGGGAGATGCTGAAAGTTCAGTCGGTTAGGTATGAAGAGATCCGAGAGGCTCAAGTCTGTGATGCTCAGAGAGGAGAGAATCTGTAATAGGAGGGAGTGGTCTACTGTGTCGAAGGCAGAGGATAGGTCCAGGAGGAGGAGGACAGAGCAGTGTCGCTTGGCTTTGGCAGTTAGTAGGTCATTGGTGACTTTAGTTTGGGCAGTTTCAAGAGTGATGCAGCCGTAAGCCAGATTGTAACCGGTCAAAGAGGGAGCAGGAGGAGAGGTATAAGGACAGCTCAAGATGGATATGCTGTTCCAGTAGTTTTGAGGCACAAGGGATATGGGGCCGTAGCTAGACATAGGATGGGTCAAGAGAGGGCTTTTTAAGGATGGGTGTGATCGAAGCATGTTTAAAGCATGAAGGGAATACAGCAGTTGATAGTGATAGGTTGAATAGATGGGTTAGGGCTGGGATGAGGACTGCGGTGATGTTGGGGATGAGGTGCGATGGGAGCGGGTAAAGTGCACGGGGCATGTCATATCCAAAGACAACTGACAACTTCCGTTACCGGGTGGGCTACTCCGCTCCTTTTCTTTGGCAGCCTCACAATGGTATGACTTGTAGATGAGGGCCAGATAGAGCATGTGCTACAGTGGACAGCAAGCACTGCATCAAGTGGCATCTCCTCCTCTTCCTCAACATCACACACAGTACAGTCTTCAGAAGTAGCACCCCAATTACTCTTCTTCTCCCCGCGTCACAACTCTCCAACCATCCAGTGACTGTGGGGAATCACAGATGAGCGAGTCTGCAGAGCTGTTCACACATTCTATCCCATGACTATCAGAGGGTTTTTCTTCAGCGCTCTATTGGGAGACCCAGACGATTGGGGTATAGCTACTGCCCTCCGGAGGCCACACAAAGCACTACACTAAAAAGTGCAAGGCCCCTCCCCTTCTGGCTATACCCCCCCGTGGTATCACGGGTACTCCAGTTTTCAAGCTTTGTGCGAAGGAGGTCAGACATTCCATGCATAGCTCCACAGTTTTTAGTCAGCAGTAGCTGCTGACTATTTCGGATGGAAGAAAAGAGGGCCCATATAGGGCCCCCAGCATGCTCCCTTCTCACCCCTGGATGGTGTTGTAAGGTTGAGGTACCTATTGCTGGTACAGAGGCTGGAGCCCCACATGCTGTTTTCCTTCCACATCCCCTTGTAGGGCTCTGTGGAAGTGGGATCCTGCCGGCCTCAGAGCTCTGACGCCGGGCTCCATCCACAGACCCATAGCACCTGGTGGATGCCGAGCAGGAGTACCATCAGGGACAAGGCCCTGCATCATACAGGTACTCTGTGTCCCCGGCAGGCACAGACACACTCCGGGCTGGCTGGGTGTTGTAGTGCGCCGGGGACCGTAACGCTAGAGCTAGTGTTCCTACAGTTTAACTGGGGGACTTTTTCTGTGTTGTGGGAACGCAGCGCCGACCCCCGCTGGACCGGGCGGCGCTGCTGTGACTTGTGGTGCGCCGGGGACACGCCGACCGCGCTTTTACGGCGGTGGCGTTTATAAATCTAGTCCCCGGCTTTTGCGGCCTAGGACGCCGGCAGCTCCGATTCGTTCCCGCCCCCACCCTGTCAATCAGGGTAGGGGAGAGACGCTGTTTCACGGCAGCGACGAGGGCTGGAGCCTGATTTACATGCTCCAGCCCTCTCACTAGGCACAGAGGGAAGCAGGCTTCCCGCTTTTAGTCAGGAACGCCCAGGGCCCGCCCCCCCTCCTCTCTCAGGACGCCGGCAGCCATTACATGCATGTCTGGCTGGAGGAAGGACGCAAGGCTCTGGGAGACCTGGACTAGGGGGCTTTTGGAGATCACACACCCGCTCTTAAGCGGGCGGTAAGCGGCTTTTCAGCTGGCCCCTCTAGTGCCTCAGTGTGTATTAGTGTACTGTGTCACTGGACATATATATATATATATTTTCTTATTTCTTGCACTGTGAGGTCGCTCCTGGCTGTATACCCAGATCGTTCTGAGGAGGCAGCAACATGTCATCCACAAAACGCAAGGCTGCCAAGGCTAGGGCTGTGTGCACTGCGTGTGCTGCATGTGGGGCTGCTCTACCAGCAGGTTCCAAAGACCCCCATTGTGTGCAATGCTCAGATCCGGTGCTGCTTCGCCAGCCGGAGTCAGGAGAGATAGTGACCCAGGCTGAGACGCCTGTAAGTCCTGCCCCGGTGTCAGGGACAGACTTTGCAGTTTTTGCTGATAATATGTCTGTGACTATGGCAAAAATCCTTGAAACTTTGCAATCCATGCCTGGGGCTCAGCCTATGGACACGGCGAGGTCTATGTCCTCTAATCCCCCTCAGTTGGAACTTATCCAGACTGTAAGGGGGTCCCCGGCTTCCCAGGCTGAGTATTATGACTCAGATGATAGCCCCAGCCACCCTAAGCGAGCTCGCTGGGAAAGACCCTCAACGTCATCACATTGCTCAGGGTCTCAGCGCAATCAGTCTCCCTGTGATGCGTCTGAAGAGAGTGATCAGGAGTCTTTTCCTGGAACCCCTCTCAATCTGGATACCCCGGATGGGGACGCCATGGTTAACGATCTTATCTCAGCCATTAATAGTCTGTTAGATATTTCTCCCCCAGCCCCTTCAGCAGAAGAGGCAGCGGCTGAGCAGGAGAAGTTTCGTTTCCTCTACCCTAAGCGCAAATTGAGTGCTTTGTTGGATCACTCTGACTTCAGAGAATCAATCCAGAAACACGACGCTCATCCAGAAAGGCGTTTCTCTAAACGTTCTAGGGATACACGTTATCCTTTTCCCCCTGATGTGGTCAAGCGCTGGACACAGTGTCCAAAGGTAGACCCCCCGATTTCCAAACTTGCAGCTAGATCCATAGTTGCAGTGGAGGATGGCGCTTCGCTTAAAGATGCCAATGACAGACAGATGGACCTTTGGTTAAAATCTGTCTATGAAGCTATCGGCGCGTCGTTTGCTCCAGCATTCGCGGCCGTGTGGGCACTCCAAGCTATTTCAGCTGGTTTAGCAAAAGTGGATGCGATCATACATCCAGCGGTGCCGCAAGTGGCGTCCCTTACCTCACAGATGTCTGCGTTTGCGTCTTACGCTATCAATGCGGTTCTAGAATCTACCAGCCGCACCTCAATGGCGTCCGCCAATTCGGTAGTTTTGCGCAGAGCCTTGTGGTTAAAGGACTGGAAAGCAGATGCTGGTTCCAAAAAATGTTTAACCAACTTGCCTTTGTCTAGGGATAGACTGTTTGGCGAGCCATTGGCTGACATCATT
Source organism: Anomaloglossus baeobatrachus (assembly GCF_048569485.1). NCBI lineage: Eukaryota > Metazoa > Chordata > Amphibia > Anura > Aromobatidae > Anomaloglossus > Anomaloglossus baeobatrachus. The sequence goes on along the minus strand of NC_134353.1, from coordinate 952,801,358 downwards.
AAGCAGTCCAAGGGTAAAGACTCTTCCTTACCCCAGCCCAGACCAAGCAAACCTCAGCAGAAAAAGTGGCAGCAGAGGTTTCAGTCCTTTCGAGGTTCGAGCAAGGCACAATTCTCCTCGTCCAAAGGGACTCAGAGGACGCAAAGAAACTCAGATTCCTGGCATGCTCACTCACGCCCCAAGAAAACAGCCGGAGGAACCGCTTCCAAAGCGGCTACCTCATGACTTCCAGCCCCTCCCCTCCGCATCTCCGGTCGGGGGCAGGCTCTCCCGCTTTTCCGACATTTGGATGTCACAGGTCAAAGACCGGTGGGTGACAAACATTTTGTCTCGCGGGTACAGAATCGAGTTCAGTTCTCGTCCTCCAGCTCGGTTCTTCAGAACCTCCCCACATCCAGACCGAGCAGATGCCCTGCTGCAGGCGGTGGACTCCCTAAGAGCGGAAGGAGTAGTGGTTCCCGTACCGCCTCAGGAACAAGGGCGAGGGTTTTACTCCAACCTCTTTGTGGTTCCAAAAAAGGACGGCTCGTTCCGTCCTGTTCTGGACCTAAAACTGCTCAACAAACATGTGCACGCCAGGCGGTTCCGGATGGAAACTCTCCGCTCTGTCATTGCCTCAATGTCTCAAGGAGACTTCCTTGCATCCATAGACATCAAAGATGCTTATCTCCACGTGCCAATTGCTACAGAACATCAACGTTTTCTACGTTTTGTGATAGGAAACGACCATCTTCAGTTCGTAGCTCTGCCATTCGGTCTGGCGACAGCCCCACGGGTCTTCACCAAGGTCATGGCGGCGGTGGTAGCAGTCTTGCACTCTCAGGGACACTCGGTGATCCCTTACCTAGACGATCTACTTGTCAAGGCACCCTCTCAAGAGGCATGCCAACTCAGTCTCCATGCTACGCTGGAGACTCTACAGACTTTCGGATGGATCATCAACTTTCCAAAGTCCACTCTGTCACCGACACAGTCACTAACGTATCTTGGCATGGAGTTCCATACTCAAGCAGCGAGAGTGAAGCTTCCGCTGAACAAGCAGCGGTCACTACAGACTGGGGTGCAGGCTCTCCTTCAGGGACAGTCGCACCCCTTACGGCGCCTCATGCACTTCCTCGGGAAGATGGTGGCAGCCATGGAAGCAGTTCCCTTTGCGCAGTTTCATCTGCGTCCACTTCAATGGGACATTCTCCGCCAATGGGACGGGAAGTCAACGTCCCTGGACAGGGAAGTCTCCCTTTCCAAGACGGCCAAGGACTCTCTACAATGGTGGCTCCTCCCCACCTCATTGTCTCAAGGAAGATCCTTTCTGCCCCCATCTTGGGCAGTGGTCACGACAGATGCGAGTCTGTCAGGGTGGGGAGCAGTGTTTCTCCACCACAGGGCTCAGGGGACGTGGACTCCGCAGGAGTCCACCCTTCAGATCAATGTTCTGGAAATCAGGGCCGTGTATCTTGCCCTACTAGCCTTCCGACAGTGGCTGGAAGGAAAGCAGATCCGAATCCAGTCGGACAACTCCACAGCGGTGGCATACATCAACCACCAAGGAGGGACGCGCAGTCGGCAAGCCTTCCAGGAAGTCCGGCGCATTCTGAAGTGGGTGGAGGACACAGCATCCACCATCTCCGCGGTTCACATCCCAGGCGTAGAAAACTGGGAAGCAGACTTCCTCAGTCGCCAGGGTATGGACGCAGGGGAGTGGTCCCTTCACCCGGACGTGTTTCAGGAAATATGTCGCCGCTGGGGAGTGCCGGACGTCGACCTAATGGCGTCTCGGCACAACAACAAGGTCCCGGCATTCATGGCGCGGTCGCGCGATCAAAGAGCTCTGGCGGCAGACGCCTTAGTGCAAGATTGGTCGCAGTTCCGGCTCCCATATGTATTCCCGCCTCTGGCACTCTTGCCCAGAGTACTACGCAAGATCAGATCCGATTGCAGCCGCGTCATACTCGTCGCCCCAGATTGGCCGAGGAGATCGTGGTATCCGGATCTGTGGCATCTCACGGTCGGCCGACCGTGGTCTCTTCCAGACCGTCCAGACTTACTGTCTCAAGGGCCGTTTTTCCATCAGAATTCTGCGGCCCTGAACCTGACTGTGTGGCCATTGAGTCCTGGATCCTAGCGTCCACAGGATTATCCCAAGGAGTTGTAGCCACAATGAGACAAGCTAGAAAGTCGACTTCGGCTAAGATCTACCACAGAACGTGGAAGATTTTCCTAGCATGGTGCTCTGCTCAGGGAGTGTCTCCCTGGCCATTTGCATTGCCCACTTTTCTCTCTTTCCTGCAATCGGGGTTAGAAAAGGGCTTGTCGCTCAGTTCCCTTAAAGGGCAAGTCTCGGCACTATCCGTGTTTTTTCAGAAGCGTCTAGCACGTCTTCCTAAGGTGCGCACGTTCCTGCAGGGGGTCTGTCATATTGTGCCCCCGTACAAGCGGCCGTTAGATCCATGGGATCTGAACAGGGTACTAGTTACTCTCCAGAAGCCGCCCTTCGAGCCTCTGAAGGAAGTTTCCTTTTCTCGCCTGTCACAGAAAGTGGCGTTTCTTGTCGCGATCACATCGCTTCGGCGAGTGTCTGAGCTGGCAGCTTTGTCATCCAAGGCTCCTTTCCTGGTGTTCCACCAGGACAAGGTAGTGCTGCGCACCATTCCGGAGTTTCTCCCTAAGGTCGTATCCTCGTTTCATCTTAATCAGGATATATCCTTGCCTTCCTTTTACCCTCATCCGGTTCACCGGTATGAAAAGGACTTACGTTTGCTAGATCTGGTGAGAGCACTCAGAATCTACATTTCACGCACGGCGCCCATGCGCCGTTCCGATGCACTTTTTGTCCTTGTCGCTGGTTCGCGCAAGGGATTGCAGGCTTCTAAAGCCACCCTGGCTCGATGGATCAAAGAACCAATTCTAGAGGCCTACCGCTCTGCGGGGCTTCCGGTTCCTTCAGGGCTAAAAGCCCACTCAACCAGAGCCGTGGGTGCGTCCTGGGCATTACGACACCAGGCTTCGGCTCAACAGGTGTGCCAGGCAGCAACCTGGTCCAGTCTGCACACTTTCACCAAGCATTATCAGGTGCATACCTATGCTTCGGCGGATGCCAGCTTAGGTAGAAGAGTCCTGCAGGCAGCAGTGACACCCCCGTAGGGGAGGGCTGTTTTTTGCAGCTCTAACATGAGGTATTTCTTTACCCACCCAGGGACAGCTTTTGGACGTCCCAATCGTCTGGGTCTCCCAATAGAGCGCTGAAGAAGAAGGGAATTTTGTTACTTACCGTAAATTCCTTTTCTTCTAGCTCTTATTGGGAGACCCAGCACCCGCCCTGTTGTCCTTCGGGATTTTTTTGTTGTTTGCGGGTACACATGTTGTTCATGTTGAACGGTTTTTCGGTTCTCCGATGTTTCTCGGAGTTAATTTGTTTAAACCAGTTTTCTTTTTCGCTCCTAATTGGGAGACCCAGACAGTGGGTGTATAGCTACTGCCTCTGGAGGCCGCACAAAGAACTACACTTAAAAGTGTAAGGCCCCTCCCCTTCTGGCTATACACCCTCCCGTAGGAGTACAGATTCCTCAGTTTTAGCTTTGTGCGCAAGGAGGTCAGACACGCACGCATAGCTCTATTGTTTTTAGTCAGCAGCAGCTGCTGACTATGTCGGATGGAAGAAAAGAGGGCCCATACAGGGCTCCCAGCATGCTCCCTTCTCACCCCACTGTATGTCGGAGGTGTTTGTAAGGTTGAGGTACCCATTGCGGGTACGGCGGCAGGAGCCCACATGCTGATTCCTTCCCCATCCCTTTTTACAGGGCTCTGGGTGAAGTGGGATTTACTGGTCTCCAGGCACTGAGACCGTGCTCCATCTACAGCCCCTGGAGAAGATGCTGGATGGAGCGGAGTACATCAGGGACATGGCCCTGCTTCCTCAAGGTACTCTGTGTCCCCGTGCATTTGGCGCTCACACCGCAGCATGCTGGGTGTTGTAGTGCGCCGGGGGACATCAGCGCTACGGCGCTTGTGCCATGGCCTCATTCAGCTTCGCTGAAGCAGGCACACTTCTGGGAATCGGTCGCGCCGGCCGCTGGGACTGCGGCGCGGCTGGCACTTGTGGTGCGCCGGGGACTTCAGCGCGGCCCGCGCTTTTACGGCGGCCGCGCTGATAACTCGAGTCCCCGGCTTTTGCGGCCTGCTTCCGTTCGTTCCCGCCCCCGGACCCGCCAGTCAGGAGAGGGGCGGGACGCTGGCCACGTCTGGGAATCGGTCACGCCGGCCGCTGGGACTGCGGCGCGGCTGGCACTTGTGGTGCGCCGGGGACTTCAGCGCGGCCCGCGCTTTTACGGCGGCCGCGCTGATAACTCGAGTCCCCGGCTTTTGCGGCCTGCTTCCGTTCGTTCCCGCCCCCAGACCTGCCAGTCAGGAGAGGGGCGGGACGCTGGCCAGTGCATCAGCGCCGAGGGCTGGAGTCGTTTTTACATACTCCAGCCCTCACAATCGGCACAGAGGGGACACTGTTTCCCGCACTTTTGTTTGGGAACTCCCACGGACCGCCCCTCTCCACAGACGCCGGCAGCCATTCCTGCTGACACGCTGAGCTGCAGAGGGGAGCCGGGGAGACCCAGACAAGGAATTCTGCGCCTCTTACCCGCTATTCAGCGGGCGGTAAGCAGCCCTCAGGGCTCACCCCCTCTTGTGCCAGTAGTATTCTTAGTATTTTGTTTCTACAAATACTTGGTATTACATAGCGCTGGTCGCCCTTTGGCTATAGACTCTCTCACATTGCAGAGAGCCAGCAGCATGTCGTCCGTAAAACGCAAGGGTGCCAAGGCACAGACATTATATGCTTCCTGCACCGCATGTGGGACTTTTCTACCGGCAGGCTCCACGGACCCCCATTGTGTGCAGTGCTCGGCCCCTGCGGCGCTTGCACAGTCGGGACCTCTGCTGGACGTGACCCAGGGTGTACCACCTGTGAATGCTGTCCAGGTGACAGGAACTGAGTTTGCAGCTTTTGCTGACAGAATGTCTCTCACTATGTCACAAATTCTTGACACATTGCGAGCTAGGCCTGTACTTCAGGCCACGGACACTGTGCAATCTTTGCCCCCTGGTCCCCCTCAGCTCCAAGCTCCGGGACGGGCATATACACCTCAGGGTGAAGACTCTGACTCGGACGATGGCCCCGGGCAGCCTAAGCGGGCTCGCTATGACGGGCCTTCACATTCATCTCAATGGTCAGGATCCCAGCGAGATGACTCTATGGGTGATGAGGCGGACGTAACTGATCAGGATTCTGATCCTGGGACCGCTCTCAATCTAGATACACCAGAGGGTGACGCCATAGTTAATGATCTTATATTTAACATCAATAAGATGTTAAATATTTCCCCACCAGCTCCTCTTGTGGAGGAGTCAGCTTCGCAGCACGAGAGAATCCATTTCAGATACCCTAAGCGTACTTTAAGCACTTTTCTGGACCACGCTGACTTTAGAGACGCAATCCAGAAACCCCACGCTTATCCTGAAAGGCGTTTTCCTAAACGGCTTAAAGATACACGCTATCCTTTTCCCCCTGAGGTGGTCAAGGGTTGGACCCAGTGTCCAAAAGTGGATCCTCCAATTTCCAGGCTTGCAGCTAGATCCTTGGTTGCAGTTGAAGATGGAGCGGCACTTAAAGATGCCACTGACAGGCAGATGGAGCTCTGGCTGAAATCCATCTATGAAGCGATTGGAGCGTCATTAGCGCCTTCTTTTGCAGCCGTATGGGCACTCCAAGCTATCTCAGCCGGGCTTGCGCGAGTTGACTCCGTCACACGTGCATTTGCCCCGCAGGTAGCACCATTGACCTCGCAAATGGCGGCATTCGCGTCGTACGCGATTAATGCTGTTCTTGACGCTACAAGCCGCACGGCAGTGGCGTCAGCCAACTCCGTTGTTTTGCGTAGGGCCCTGTGGTTGAGACATTGGAAAGCAGATTCTCATTCCAAGAAGTGCTTAACCAATTTGCCTTTTTCTCGTGACCGATTGTTTGGAGAGCGTTTGGATGAAATCATCAAACACTCCAAGGGTAAGGACTCATCCTTACCGCAACACAGACAAAACAGACCCCAACAGAGGAGGGGTCAGTCTGGTTATCGGTCCTTTCGAGGACCGGGCAGGTCCCAATTCGCCTCGTCAAAAAAGACTCAAAAAGACCAGAGACGCTCAGATTCTTGGAGGTCTCAGTCACGCCCAAAAAGGACAGCCGGAGGAACCGTTGCCAAGGCGGCGTCCTCCTGACTTGCGGTCTCCGATTCCCACATCCGCGGTCGGTGGGAGGCTTTCCCACTTTGGCGACATCTCGCTGTCACACGTCAAAGACCGTTGGGTGAGGGATATTCTGTCTCACGGGTACAGGATAGAGTTCAGTTCTCGTCCGCCAACTCGTTTCTTCAGAACTTCTCCACCACCAGACCGAGCCGATGCTCTGTTGCAGGCGGTGGCCGCTCTAAAGGCGGAAGGAGTGGTGACCTCCGTCCCTCTTCAGGAACAAGGGCACGGTTTTTACTCCAATCTGTTTGTGGTCCCAAAAAAGGACGGATCGTATCGGCCCGTCCTGGATCTAAAGTTGCTCAACAGACACGTAAAAGTCAGGAGGTTCCGGATGGAATCCCTACGCTCCGTCATAGCCTCAATGTCTCAAGGAGATTTTCTAGCATCAATAGATATCAAAGATGCGTATCTCCACGTGCCGATCGCACCAGAGCATCAGCGTTTCCTACGCTTCGTCATACACGACGAACACCTGCAGTTCGTAGCGTTACCTTTCGGTCTGGCAACAGCCCCCCGGGTCTTCACCAAAGTCATGGCAGCAGTAGTAGCTGTTCTGCACTCGCAGGGTCACTCGGTCATCCCGTATCTAGACGACCTGCTTATAAAGGCACCCTCTCAAGAGGCATGCCAACACAGTCTGAAGGTGGCACTAGACACTCTCCAGAGTTTCGGGTGGATTATCAACTTTCCAAAGTCTCATCTAACCCCGACCCAATCTCTGACTTATCTTGGCATGGAGTTTCATACTCTCTCAGCGATAGTGAAGCTTCCACTGGACAAGCAGTGCTCGCTACGGACTGGAGTGCAATCTCTCCTTCAGAGCCAGTCGCACTCACTGAGGCGCCTCATGCATTTCCTAGGAAAGATGGTAGCAGCAATGGAGGCAGTCCCGTTCGCGCAGTTTCATCTGCGCCCTCTACAATGGGACATTCTACGCCAATGGGACGGGAAATCGACGTCCCTCGACAGGACTGTCTCCCTCTCTCAGACTGCCAAGGACTCTCTGCGTTGGTGGCTTCTCCCCACCTCATTGTCACAGGGAAAGTCGTTCCTTCCCCCGTCCTGGGCAGTGGTCACGACGGATGCGAGCCTATCAGGGTGGGGAGCGGTGTATCTCCACCACAGGGCTCAGGGGATGTGGACTCTGGAAGAGTCCACCCTGCAGATCAATGTTCTGGAAATCAGAGCAATCTATCTTGCCCTGCGAGCCTTCCAACAATGGCTGGAAGGCAAGCAGATTCGGATTCAGTCGGACAATTCCACGGCGGTGGCGTACATCAACCACCAAGGGGGAACACGCAGTCGCCAAGCTTTTCAAGAAGTCCAACGGATTTTGACGTGGGTGGAAAGCAGAGCGTCCACCATATCCGCAGTTCACATCCCAGGCGTGGAAAACTGGGAAGCAGACTTTCTCAGTCGCCAGGGCATGGACGCAGGAGAATGGTCCCTTCACCCGGACGTGTTTCAGCAGATCTGTTGCCGCTGGGGGACGCCGGACGTCGATCTGATGGCGTCACGGCACAACAACAAGGTCCCAGTTTTCATGGCACGGTCTCACGATCACCGAGCACTGGCGGCAGACGCCTTGGTTCAGGATTGGTCGCAATTCCGACTCCCCTATGTGTTCCCACCTCTAGCATTGTTACCCAGAGTTCTCCGGAAAATCAGGTCCGACTGCCATCGAGCCATACTCGTCGCTCCAGATTGGCCAAGAAGGTCGTGGTACCCGGATCTGTGGCATCTCACGGTAGGCCAACCGTGGACACTACCAGACCGTCCAGATTTGCTGTCTCAAGGGCCGTTTTTCCATCTGAATTCTGCGGCCCTGAACCTGACTGTGTGGCCATTGAGTCCTGGGTCCTAGCGGCCTCAGGTTTATCTCATGAAGTTGTTGCCACAATGAGACAGGCTAGAAAACCATCCTCAGCTAAGATCTATCACAGAACGTGGAAGATATTCTTAGCGTGGTGCTTGGCTCAAGGGTTTTCTCCCTGGCCATTTGCATTGCCAATTTTTCTTTCCTTCCTGCAGTCTGGGTTGGAAAAAGGTTTGTCGCTTAGCTCTCTTAAGGGTCAAGTCTCCGCGCTATCCGTATTCTTTCAGAAGCGCTTGGCACGGCTTTCTAAAGTACGCACGTTTCTCCAAGGAGTTTGTCATATCGTTCCTCCTTACAGACGGCCATTGGAACCCTGGGATCTGAACAAGGTTCTCATTGCTCTCCAGAAGCCGCCTTTCGAGCCTTTGAAAGAGGTTCCCCTTTCTCGGCTTTCACAAAAGGTAGTTTTTCTTGTGGCGGTCACGTCTCTTCGAAGAGTGTCCGAGCTAGCGGCGTTATCTTGCAAATCTCCCTTCCTGGTGTTTCACCAAGACAAGGTAGTACTGCGTCCAATTCCAGAGTTTTCTCCCAAGGTGGTTTCTTCCTTTCATCTCAATCAGGATATCACTTTGCCATCTTTGTGTCCGCATCCAGTTCACCAATTTGAAAAGGGTTTACATCTGTTGGACCTGGTGAGAACACTCAGGATTTACATTTCTCGCACGGCGGCTCTACGCCGTTCTGATGCGCTCTTTGTCCTAGTCGCTGGTCAGCATAAGGGATCGCAAGCTTCCAAATCCACCCTGGCGCGGTGGATCAAGGAACCAATTCTTCACACATACCGTTCTGCTGGGCTTCCGATTCCATCTGGACTGAAGGCCCATTCTACCAGAGCCGTGGGTGCGTCCTGGGCATTGCGGCATCAGGCTACGGCTCAGCAAGTGTGCCAGGCGGCTACCTGGTCGAGTCTGCACACGTTTACCAAACACTATCAAGTGCATACCTACGCTTCGGCAGATGCCAGCCTAGGTAGACAGGTCCTTCAGGCGGCGGTGGCCCACCTGTAGGAAGAGGCTGTCTGACAGCCCGTTCATGTGGTATCTTTTTACCCACCCAGGGACTGCTTTTGGACGTCCCACTGTCTGGGTCTCCCAATTAGGAGCGAAAAAGAAGAAGGGAATTTTGTTTACTTACCGTAAATTCCTTTTCTTCTAGCTCCAATTGGGAGACCCAGCACCCGCCCTATTTGTTCTTAGGGTTTCGTTTTTCGGGTGCACATGTTGTTCATGTTGTTTCTTAAGTTCTCCGATCTTGTTATCGGATTGAATTTGTTTTTGAAACTGTTATTGGCTTTCCTCCTTCTTGCTTTGGTACTAAAACTGAGGAATCTGTACTCCTACGGGAGGGTGTATAGCCAGAAGGGGAGGGGCCTTACACTTTTAAGTGTAGTTCTTTGTGCGGCCTCCAGAGGCAGTAGCTATACACCCACTGTCTGGGTCTCCCAATTGGAGCTAGAAGAAAAGGAATTTACGGTAAGTAAACAAAATTCCCTTCATTGGCTTCCTCCTTCTTGCTTTGGCACTAAAACTGGAGTACCCGTGATACCACGGGGGGGTATAGCCAGAAGGGGAGGGGCCTTGCACTTTTTAGTGTAGTGCTTTGTGTGGCCTCCGGAGGGCAGTAGCTATACCCCAATCGTCTGGGTCTCCCAATAAGAGCTAGAAGAAAAGGAATTTACGGTAAGTAACAAAATTCCCTTCTTTCCAAAGATTCCCAGACTCGAGGAGGAAAGCATCTGCACTGATGCCCAAAATCTTTGTCAATTGGAACCCGGGCCCGGACAAAATTATGTGTGAGCATGATCCAGACCCTTGCCAACAGACGTTATCCCCCGGGGGTGGAGGTGATGATGTTGATACTCGGATACCTGAGGAGCACGCTTAATGTACTGTGCTGTGAAGGCAGTAAGAGGAGGAAGAATGACTCTCAGGGCGAGGAGTGGGACAACAGTGAGGATGATGATGAGGTTGTAGATCCCACTTAGTGTGAATCCAGAGGCACGCAGCCAAGTAGCTCAGGAGAGGAGGAAGACGAGGAGGTTACGTTTCCGCTTTCCGTGCAAACTCGTAGTACGTAATGCAACCACGCCAAGCGCAACATTCTCAGCCAAAACCTGTGGGTATGCAGTTCGCAGGAGGGGTTGCATAGCCTGGGTTTTTTTTTTTTGAGATTGCAAAGAATGACCCAACTTACATTATCTGCCAACTTTGTTAAAAAAAAAAATGAATCAGTAGAGGCAGAAATTTCAATAATTTGACTTCTACCTGAATAAAACTGCACATCCACAACTTACATGAGCTATTCTGGGAATTTTACTGCACTAAAACACTTTGCTTACTACCGGCCACCACATCAACTCTGTCTGCTGCTTCTGCCTCCTCCATTACCGTGACAAGTGGTCTCACACAGGTCTCCGGCCGCAGACCCTCCACTTGTATTCCCGCTACAGTCAGGGTGAGTGAGAGCCTATCACCTGTTAGGGAAATGGACATGCCAGGTGCTTTTGACGCATGTGAGACACAGAGCAAACCACATCTTTCTCAACCCACCATAACATCTCTGCCTAGGCCTCCCTCACAGTCCATCAGTTTGTTGGGCACTGAAATGCTGCCTTTCCACCTTGTGGACAGAGTTGGTTTCTGAAAGTTGATGGCCATCGCAGTCCTTCAGTTGCCATTATTTCTCTAAGAAAGCTGTGCCAGAACCAGACCAGTGTGTCGCAGGAAACGTTCCCTGTTTCCTGGAAGACTCTGACTGCCAGGGTGCATTCCACCACTAACACCTGGACCAGCAAGCAGGGGCGTCACGTCTCGCTCACTGGGTGGCTGCTGGGGCAAGGAACTGCTCCACAAATCCTGCAATCTCAAAGGCTTGCGGGACAAACCTCTGTATCTATCACTTCCTCCACTGCTTCTGCTTCCTCCACCTCTTTTAGGACCTCCAGGAAGAGTGGCCTGAGCTCGTCAGTCACGCCTTGGAGGTTTTGTCATGCCCGACAGCCAGCGTTCTTTCAGAAGGTGTCTTCAGCGCTGCTGGTGGTGTCATGACAGGTAAGATCATCCAGCTGTCCCCTGAAAGTGCAGACCGCCTAACTTTCATCAAGATGAACTACTCATGGATCAGGAATGATGTTTCCACCCCGGTCGCAGACTGTGAACACTAGGAGATGGTGTAGTCTTCAGTGTGCTGCATTGATCTTGCATTATTGCAGTCTTTGACATCTTTGTCGTGGCTTCTATTGAGATGTGTGGGGAGGATGGAGGGGAAGATGACCAGGAAAAACCAACCCGGAAACCGGAGCACAAAGTGGGGTACTCGGACCCTGAAGCCAGGACCAGAATCAAGTGGCACTGGTTAACCGATTGAGGCCAGGACTAGAGGTCCTGTCCCACCCAAAGTCCCTCATAGAAGACAACAGCCCACCGATTAGGAAAAAAAGGTCACCGCCAAGGCCCATAGATCCCACGGGCCAGCGTCTGCGGGCACGGATCCTTAGGCCACATCCAGCCAGGAGAGGATTCCTGAGTTTCACACTAGGAAAGTCCACCTTACACAAGCAGTGCAGGAAAAGGATAGAGACCACCAGCCGGGTGGGGGACCAGAACGCAACTGGCCGCGGCACCGGCCACCATCACCTTCGTTGACCAGAGACTTGTGTGTTTTACTAACAGTGAGTACACCAGCACCCCTCTGCGGTAGCCATCACCTGCACCGAGCCACCGGGTCCCGGGGCCACCATCGCTAACCACGGAGGGGTTAACACCTTGCTGCGCAACATTTTCCCCGGGCGTCCCGTAACAGCAGCGGTGGTGTCCCACCTCACCACACACCGTGGGTGGCGTCACGAACTTATTACGGCCTAGCCCATACATCTACGTCTCCCCATTTTATTCGCCGTGTCCGCGAGACCCCTGGGTCCGGAAACCCTCGAGCCACCCACTGGAAGGTCCGGATCCAAGCAGTGACGGGGGCGGCACAGTCGTATCTAATGGATGTGGCAATTCCAGGTGGCTGCTGGCTGATATTTTTAGGCTGGGGAGAGCCTAATACCCCTAGGCCTCCCCAGTCTGAGAATACCAGCCCCTAGCTGGGGGGCGTTATCTTGGCTGGGTATCAGAATTGGGGGGGGACCGCATGTTTGTGTTTGGTTTTTTTTTTTTCTTTACTGTATGATATAGACCCGCCCACCGGCGTTTGTAATTGGTTGCAGTCAGCTGTCATTCAGTGTGGGGGCGTGTCTAACTGCAATCACTCACAGCTGCCAGTATGCTGTATATAAAGGACGACGGGTGCACAGCCTGACACGGTAACAAGATGGAGTGCAGCCTCTTGTGTGAAGGACAAGAATCAAACAAGAGAAAAGGTCACACATAATAGAAGCGCACATGCAATTAGAATTAATATATAATTTTATTGAATCTATTGGAAACACACATAAAAACAAAAACACACACACAATTTGTACTGGCACAAAGAATGATGTAAAACAGACACACACACACACACACACACACACACATATATATATATTACAGTTAGGTCCAGAAATATTTGGACAGTGGCACAATTTTCGCGAGTTGGGCTCTGCATGCCACCACATTGGATTTGAAATGAAACAACAGAATTCAAGTGCAGATTGTAACGTTTAATTTGAAGGTTTGAACAAAAATATCTGATAGAAATTGTAGGAATTGTACACATTTCTTTACAAACACTCCACATTTTAGGAGGTCAAAAGTAATTGGACAAATAAACCAAACCCCAAAAAAATATTTTTATTTTCAATATTTTGTTGCGAATCCTTTGGAGGCAATCACTGCCTTAAGTCTGGAACCCATGGACATCACCAAACGCTGGGTTTCCTCCTTCTTAATGCTTTGCCAGGCCTTTACAGCCGCAGCCTTCAGGTCTTGCTTGTTTGTGGGTCTTTCCGTCTTAAGTCTGGATTTGAGCAAGTGAAATGCATGCTCAATTGGGTTAAGATCTGGTGATTGACTTGGCCATTGCAGAATGTTCCACTTTTTGCACTCATGAACTCCTGGGTAGCTTTGGCTGTATGCTTGGGGTCATTGTCCATCTGTACTATGAAGCGCCGTCCGATCAACTTTGCGGCATTTGGCTGAATCTGGGCTGAAAGTATATCCCGGTACACTTCAGAATTCATCCGGCTACTCTTGTCTGCTGTTATGTCATCAATAAACACAAGTGACCCAGTGCCATTGAAAGCCATGCATGCCCATGCCATCACGTTGCCTCCACCATGTTTTACAGAGGATGTGGTGTGCCTTGGATCATGTGCCGTTCCCTTTTTTCTCCAAACTTTTTTCTTCCCATCATTCTGGTACAGGTTGATCTTTGTCTCATCTGTCCATAGAATACTTTTCCAGAATTGAGCTGGCTTCATGAGGTGTTTTTCAGCAAATTTAACTCTGGCCTGTCTATTTTTGGAGTTGATGAATGGTTTGCATCTAGATGTGAACCCTTTGTATTTACTTTCATGGAGTCTTCTCTTTACTGTTGACTTAGAGACAGATACACCTACTTCACTGAGAGTGTTCTGGACTTCAGTTGATGTTGTGAACGGGTTCTTCTTCACCAAAGAAAGTGTTGTAGCTGTTCTGTTTTGTCACAAGTCAGCTTATGGGATCACCAGTGAGGTCCTCTGAATTAGGCCTCTTCAGACCTAATCAAGATCGAGCGCTCGGAGAAAAAGATCTGCATCCATGTGGGCATGATCAATTTTCTGTTTATTTAACCAAAGTACACTTTATTTATACCATTTACAGATCAATGTGATATTGCAAATGAAGCTTCTAGCTGGACTTTACAAGTTGCTCATATGACCTTTAAGTTTTAGCAAAACAAAAATGTAGAGTCATGCACATGAGATAAGAAGAAGATAAGAAGAACATTTAGAGACAATAATAATCCTTGATCTTGTCTCTTATTCCGAAGGCTCTATGACTATGAACTACCACCAGATATACTTACTAATGAAATAAAATATCTTTAATAAAGAAATAGAGAAACCATTTAACCCTTCTATATCAATTTCCCCCTTTTGTAAATGGTATAACCTTCACTACAGGGTCAGTAGGCGTCCAAACAGGAGCTGCTGGCTCATGGGCCTAGTACCCATGAGGGGTCTTCCTACCACTTCACCCATCCACCCTCAGTGTGGACACCTACTCCCCGTCAGTAGAGGCCATTTGGGGTCCGTAGTAAACTACAGAGGGTTCAATACTGAAACTCTTAGAACATACATTATTCAATAGTTTAGCTAACGCATATATCAATGCTTTTACAGCTATATAAAGCAATAGACAAAATAACAATATTTGCATACAGGATTGTATAATGCCAGAAACCCAACCTGCCAGGCCCTTAAACCAATTAGCTGGATTCATAAAAGAAAATGTATTTCCTCACCAGGAGTCTTCGCTGGAGTCATCCATATATATACATATATACATACACATGTATATACATATAATAGGAGAACAGATAAAAACTGGTGACCATGAATGTAGATACACACATAGACACAAACACACGGAAACAATCATTGTCTTTTCCACAGATAGCAACATCATTATATTGAAGACTGAACCATAATCCATCGTAGGTAATGGGGCCTGAATGAGGGATCTTAGTCTTTAGTTTGGTAACTACACCCTCAATGTCCGGATTGTATTCCATCCACCACGACTGTCCCCTAGGCTGTGTGATATTTAGCTGGAACCAGGGATTAGTGACCTTTCCAGCTATAGTCAAGGTGGCAAATACATCTTTTCACCAGAATATCGATAGAGTCCAGGTTTCATTGTACATACAGTCTGATATCAACACCTCCTCTGGTTCCAGAGGTAAGGCTAAATATGGCATAGTCTTTGAAGAAAATAAAACTGTGTGTGCAGATCCAACAGTCTTTTGGCTTTTCTCCTTCCATGTCCTCAGTAAGAGAAATATGGTGGCGAATGAGTTTATTATCCCAGTCCGTATTTAAAAGTTCGCTCAGTGTCTTTGTTTGGCGCAGCAACCCTGCTACACCTAGCAGGATAATTAGCAAAACTGTCATTCTGCCGGTGGAGTGACCTTTTTACAGTGACTGGCGTGGATCCAGGTGGGCTTTCCCTCAAGTTTCACTGAGGTGGATGTGGTCAGCTGGACTTGGAATGGGCCATCAGAGCGTGGATCTAGGCCCTTCTCACGTGTCTGCGCACGACCACCCAATCACCTGGATTCAGTTGATGCACATCTGCACTTGCATTGGGATCTGGAATGGATGAAAAGACATGTTTATGCACCACATTAAGTCTTTCCTGTAAGGTCTGGCCATAGACAGGTGTTTCGGTTGGACTTGCACAAGTATAGCATGAATGTCATGCGGGGAGTAAATTGTTAAGGGAAATGTCAGTGTGATCTCGCAAGCTTTCTCTAGCAGTACTGCAGCAGCCGCTACAGCACGGACACACGTGGGTGACCCTCTGACAACTGGGTCCAATCGCGCTGAGTAGTAAGCTATTGGTCTCTGTTGTCACCATGTTGCTGTATGGGGACGGCTGTCGCATGCCCTCCCTGTTCTGTGCAAAACAAGGAAAATGGTTGATCGTAATTTGGAATACCCAGGGCCGGGGCAGATACAATGAGTAGTTTAAGGGAATGAAAGGAATCAATAGCTTCCTGAGTGAGGTCAAAGGGGTCAGATGACAGACAATCATAGAGGGGTTGCATCATTTGCGAGGCAGACCTTATCCAAGGCCTGCAGTATGACACTAAGCCCAAAAAGGTGCGCAGTTGCCGGTGGGACCTGGGTAAGGAGAGATTTTGGACTGCTTGTTTTCTCTCCTCAGTCAGGTGTCTCGTACCTTCAGAGATACAGTGACCCAAAAATGTTACCTTTTGCTTACAGTACTGTAATTTTTCACGTGAAACTTTGCAACCATTCTCTGCCAGAAAACACAGCAAAGAAATTGTGGCTTCCTTGCAGGACGTCTGGTCTGGACAGCAGAGCAAAAGGTCATCCACGTACTGCAATAGCGCAACCTGTGGATGAGGCGGTTGCCACTGCTCCAGAATTCCTGCCATAGCTGTAGAATAAATGGTAGGTGAATTCATTCCTCCTTGCGGGAGGACTGTCCACATGTACTGTTTCCCCTCATGTGTGAAGGCAAAAAGATACTGACAGTCGGGTGTAGAGGCACAGAGAAAAATGCCCAATCAATTACTGTAAAACATTTGGAGGTCCCTGGGATTTGTGACAGTAAGGTATGTGGGTTTGGAACAATTGGTGTTACACTCTCAGTGACAGCATTGACAGCTCTCAGATCATGCACCATTCTGTACGTGTCAGGGGAACCTTTGGGCCCTTTTTTTCTTGATTGGATACAAGGGAGTGTTACAGGGGGAGGACCTTTGTACTAGAGCCCCTGCTTGCACATATTCTCTGATCAGGGCCATTGATTTGGCTGGGCTTAAGGGATACTGTTTTATCAAGGGAATTTCAAACACCAATCCCTCCAGTCCCTTCATGGTCACCAGTTTCCTAGGCCAGAGGCAAAGGAGGAGGGAAGGAAGGAGGAGAGTCAGTCTGCTCCCTCTCCTATTTGGGGTTTTTGCACTGTCTGGCGTAATGTCCATTCTGTCCACAATTCCAGCACTGTACGGTCGCTCGGTCACCTGGTGCCCTCCCTTTCTGCTTCCACTGTCTTCCTTGTGCTCTAGCATACATAACTGGTCGCTTGCATTTTGTCAGTTCACCCCCTTAGCTACTTGCAGAAGGTCTGTTGGGTCCATGTTTCTCCACTCAGGTCTGGCTGTCTGTACTGCTCTTCGTAAAACCTTATTCATACCGTTAACGAATATACTCATCAGTATTTTGTCATTAAGGGAGGTTCTGACTTTGTACCCCACGTCTGCCCACTTCAGCTGTAACCTCCAAAAGTACGTCTCTATACTCTCCCCTTCCTGCTGTATTACGTCAGTCAGGGAAAGAGGGAAAGGTTGGTCTTCAGGGTCAGATAACTGTTTTCTTTCCTCACCATCAGAGTAATGTCCAGCTTCCTCCCCAAAACTCAATTCCTTCACTACCTCTGTCTCAGTGTCAGCGTCCTCTGTCATCACATGTGATCTGGTTCGAACAGGATTTAGTGCAATCTGCTTAGGGCGAGTAACATTACACGTAGCACAAGTACTTCTCCAGTCTGGGTTTTTCTGACTACAATGTTTACAAGTCCATTCATCTGGTCTGGGTTTCTGATCATGTGAAGGGGGGGCGGTAGCAGTCACAGTTTTTGCTCTTGGTGCATTAAAACATTTATAATACACTTTACATAACAATAATATAATAATACATCCCACTGTTATTTCTTTACATCCACAATGCTGCACCTCTTCCTTGAATCTGTGCCATTTCTCAACATCCAAACACCCACACTCTGGCATGTCTGCCTTTCTGAGTATCGGTCTGACATTTTTCACTGCTTCTTTGCCTTCTCTTTATTGCACTATCTGTTTGGCTGTTTTGGATCCGGCTGGAGCCCCACGCTGCACACTGAACAAGTTGCCCATGGCTTCAACTTATTCCCACACAGCCCACCTTTCTGCAAATGCCCTCTCAGTGTCCCTGAACCTTGTTAACAGGCCACACGTCTCCTGGCAAGTCAGAATGGGCTCTCGAGTGGTAGCAGGAAGGCTCAATCAGCATTCACTCTCACCTGCTACACTTGTAGGGCGTATTGGGAAGGGTTAAAAAACACCTCTCACCCAATAGACCAGATGACTAAAGCAGGAAGGACCAGGTGTGATAGTCCTCTCACCTGCTAGACCACCTCCATGTAAGTGGGAAGGCCACCATGCTCTCTAACCCACTTAGACCTGATGTGCAGTTGGGTACTTCATGCTGGTCCTTTACAAAGTATTCCAGCAACGAATGTAAACTAGAGTTAAACCAATACACCAATACAATCCTCAGAGCTGACTTTCTCACAGAGGGCAGAAAATCGCGCAGCTGTTCACTTGACCCCTCCCAACAGAATGTCAGCGCACAGTTTGTTTAGCAAGAGTCTTATCTCGTCCAGATTCAGCTTTCCAAAATACAATCCTAATACCCACTGGTTTAATACACAATCCTAGCAGAAAATTGAGACTACTTATATACCTTCACAGCACTAATATTCTACTTTGCTATAAAACCTTCATCCCCATTTTGAGGGGAAGAAACACACAATATCTCACTATAAGGACAGATCCCAGGACCACTTGTCTTACTCATTCATTGATTCCAGAAACATATGTAACAATACACCTTCCAAGAGTTAACCTCACATGCAAATAAAATTATCTAAACCGCTCTTGATACTGATGGGAAAAAAAAATACATATGTCAGGTATCCACTCAAATACTCTATATGGCTATGCCCTGTGACATTTCACAACTGGAACATCTTTTCACAGTCCACAGTATGACCTATAACCATTAGACTTATACATACATATTATTTCACCAAGTCTCTTATCTCAATTTCTCATCACTTTGTTATTCAGAGGCTTCTCATCAATATACAACAACCTATTGCCTGCCTACTTTATCTAGGCATTAATATGAAACCACTTATGAACACAAATCCCTAGACCAGTGTATTGCCCATCAAAGATGCAAAGATGGCCAAAGTAAAACACAAAACACAGCAACACAGCAAATGCAATTATACAGAGACTGTCCCAAATTCCATGCTATGCAATCTATGCAATCAGTTAATAGACGGACAACAGATTATCTTATTACTCTATATTTCAACTCTCATTCAGACATGCATGAAAAAACAATACTCACTGGTGATGCCAGAGTTCTTGAACCGTGTGTACAGCCTTACCCAGAATATTCGGGAAATCAGAGAGCGTGAAATAAAGTGTAAGAATAAAGCTTCTCACCTTGCTGCAGCTGAAATTTCACTGTCTCAAGAGTCCCCAAAACTTCTTCCGAATAGGCTGGTTGGCCACGGCTCCACGTTGGGCACCAAAAACTGTTGTAGCTGTTCTGTTTTGTCACAAGTCAGCTTATGGGATCACCAGTGAGGTCCTCTGAATTAGGCCTCTTCAGACCTAATCAAGATCGAGCGCTCGGAGAAAAAGATCTGCATCCATGTGGGCATGATCAATTTTCTGTTTATTTAACCAAAGTACACTTTATTTATACCATTTACAGATCAATGTGATATTGCAAATGAAGCTTCTAGCTGGACTTTACAAGTTGCTCATATGACCTTTAAGTTTTAGCAAAACAAAAATGTAGAGTCATGCATATGAGATAAGAAGAAGATAAGAAGAACATTTAGAGACAATAATAATCCTTGATCTTGTCTCTTATTCCGAAGGCTCTATGACTATGAACTACCACCAGATATACTTACTAATGAAATAAAATATCTTTAATAAAGAAATAGAGAAACCATTTAACCCTTCTATATCAAAAGTATGCGGCGATCATCCACCACTGTTGTCATCCGTGGACGCCCAGGCCTTTTTGAGTTCCCAAGCTCACCAGTCAATTCCTTTTTTTCTCAGAATGTACCCGACTGTTGATTTTGCTACTCCAAGCATGTCTGCTATCTCTCTGATGGATTTTTTCTTTTTTTTCAGCCTCAGGATGTTCTGCTTCACCTCAATTGAGAGTTCCTTAGACCGCATGTTGTCTGGTCACAGCAACAGCTTCCAAATGCAAAACCACACACCTGTAATCAACCCCAGACCTTTTAACTACTTCATTGATTACAGGTTAACGAGGGAGACGCCTTCAGAGTTAATTGCAGCCCTTAAGGCCCCGTCACACTAAGCAACATCGCTAGCAACATCGCTGCTAACGAACAACTTTTGTGACGTTGCTAGCGATGTTGGTGTGTGTGACATCCAGCAACAACCTGGCCCCTGCTGTGAGGTCGTTGGTTGTTGCTGAATGTCCTGGGCCATTTTTTAGTTGTTGCTGTCCCGCTGTGAAGCACAGATCGCTGTGTGTGACAGCGAGACAGCAACAACTGAATGTGCAGGCAGCAGGAGCCGGCTTCTGCGGAGGCTGGTAACCAATGTAAACATCGGGTAACCAAGAAGCCCTGTCCTTGGTTACCCGATATTTACCTTTGTTACCAGCCTCCGCCGCTCTCACTGCCTGTGCTGCCGGCTCCTGCTCTGTGCACATGTAGCTGCAGGACACATCGGGTTAATTAACCCGATGTGTGCTGTAGCTAGGAGAGCAAGGAGCCAGCGCTAAGCATTGTGCGCTGCTCCCTGCTCTGTGCACATTTAGCTGCAGCACACATCGGCTAATTAACCCGATGTGTGCTGTAACTAGGAGAGCAGGGAGCCAGCGCTCAGTGTGCGCTGTTCCCTGCTCTCTGCACGTGTAGCTGCGTGCGCTGGTAACCAAGCTAAATATCGGGTTGGTTACCCGATATTTACCTTAGTTACCAAGCGCAGCATCTTCCACGCGGCGCTGGGGACTGGTTGCTGGTGAGCTCACCAGCAACTTGTGTAGTGACGCTCCAGCGATCCCTGCCAGGTCAGGTTGCTGGTGGGATCGCTGGAGCGTCGCAGTGTGACATCTCACCAGCAACCTCCTAGCAACTTACCAGCGATCCCTATCGTTGTTGGGATCGCTGGTAAGTTGCTTAGTGTGACTGGACCTTTAGAGTCCCTTGTCCAATTACTTTTGGTCCCTTGAAAAAGAGGAGGCTATGCATTACAGAGCTATGATTCCTAAACCCTTTCTCCGATTTGGATGTGAAAACTCTCATATTGCAGCTGGGAGTGTGCACTTTCAGCCCATATTATATATATAATTGTATTTCTGAACATGTTTTTGTAAACAGCTAAAATAACAAAACTTGTGTCACTGTCCAAATATTTCTGGACCTAACTGTATATTGCAAAAAGTGGTTGATCTCTAAGGTCACACATAGTTGGTGACCGGGCCCGGTATCAGTTTGCATTTGTCACAGTCATGTGAGCAGAAAAACCATGCATAAAGGAGACGGAGGACACAAGATATATTAGCATGCGGCAGTAAAGAGCACAGAAGCAGGGAGCACGTCAGTAAAGAGCAGAGAAGCGGGTTAGCACGTCAGTAAAGAGGGTCGTGGAGAGAGCCCCCCGCGATCCGCTGTATAGCAGCTTCATCAGGGGCAGCGGAGCAGTGTGACAGCCGGTGATGGAGTATGCATGCAGCACATTCTCCAGCCTCTCCCCATTCAGTGTCATCACTTTCCATCCATGTCAGCCTCTTCCTCAGGCTCCAGACCTCTTTGTTGGGTTCAGCAGGAAATTACTCGCATTTCATATTGATTTGCATTGTACTCGCTATTCAGCACGAATATTACAAACTACTCGTTCACAGTATAGCGATTACAAATATTTCGGTCCTCGCTCATCTCTACACGGTACTCCTCAATTACATCAAAGCTGAGCCCAGATGTGGATACCAGAGACAGAGTATGGGTATGTGCGCACTAGGCGTTTTTTTTTTCACGCTGCGTTTTTATGTGCGTTTTTGTCTCAAAAAACGCACCCGCGGCTAAAAAACGCGGCAAAAACGCATGCGTTTTTGCCGCGATTTGGTGCGTTTTTTGCTGCGTTTTTGCTCACTGCGTTTTTAATCAGTGCACAATGCCATTAAAGATTGTTGATGAAAAAAAAAAAGGTCTGATGTCATTTCCTTCTTCAAAATGTTCATTGTATGCAGGAGAGCAGACAGCTGCAGAACTAGTGTATGCAGGAGAGCAGACAGCAGCTGCAGAACTACAAGGCTCAGCATCCTCCATCCAGGACTGTATGCAGTTTTTTGCCCAAAAAGAAAAAAAAAATGACATGGGCTTCGCCATATTTTTGTATGCTAGCCGGGTACAGCAGGCAGGTACGGGCTGCCCCCAACCCCCAGCTGCCTATTTGTACCCGGCTGGGAACCAAAAATATAGAGAAGCCCTTTTTTTTTTTTTAATTATTTCATGAATTTCATGAAATAATTTTACTAAAAAAAAAAAAAAAAAAAAAAAGACGTGGGCTTTGCCTAATTTTTGAGTCCAGTCGGGTACAACTAGGCAGCTGGGGATTGGAATCCACAGTGCAGGGTGCCCAAGATTTCTGGGCACCCCCACTGCGAATTGCAGTCCGCAGCCACCCCAGAAAATGGCGCTTTCATAGAAGCGCCATCTTCTGGAGCTGTATCCAACTCTTCCAGCTGCCCTGATGCCGGGTGGCTAGCTAGGTAATAATGGAGTTAGGGCTAGCTGTATATTATCAGCTGGCCCTAAGCCCGAAATTCATGGTGTCACGCCAATATTAGACATGGCCACCATGAATTTCTAGTAATGATAAAAAAAAAAACACAACAACCAGAAAAATATTTTTATTAGAAATAAAACACAACACAATTAGTGACTCCATCTTTATTGAAATAAAGAACCCCCCTCCGCAGTAATCCTGGGTCAGCGTCCCGCGCCGTCCAATCCGGATCCAATATCATCTGATCGGTTTGCTGGAAGGCAAAGCGATCAGATGATGTGTCAGGATCAAGTGCCTGAATAACCTCACACAGCAGCTGATTGTATAAAAGCCGGTTATACAATCAGCTGATGCATCAGTGCAAAAAAAAAAATAATACTCACTTATGTGCTGTGCTGATTACCGGCAGCTCCTGGAGCGATCGATTGGACAGGAGTCTGATCCCGTCCGATCGCTGCAGGAGCTGCCGGTAATCAGCTGATGAAGTCCACTGACGGCAGGATCAGCTGATAGCCGGCCGGGCGCGAAAAAGCCGGCGAGACTACGATCAGCTGATGCGTCAGGTGACTGCATCAGGTGATCCACCGCCAGGTCCTGCAAGCAAGGTCCTGCCCCGGGGAGACTGCACACAGCCAGAGCGGCGGTACCGGGACAGGAGCTGGGAGCGGGCATGGCACCGGGACCCTGCAGACAGGTGAGTATATATGACATTTTTTTTTTTCTACTGTTCACTTTGGTTTTCGCCGCTGCCTCCACCTCCCGCCCAGACATGTCGCCGCACGGAGCTGACATGGCACCGGGCGGGTTGTGGATGCAGCGGTGACGGTACCGGGAGGATTCATGCTTCTGTGTTTACCAACAGAAGGAATCCTCTTCCTGTACACGTCACTATACTGCCCACCCCTTGCGTTTATAGCTGCGTTTTTAGTCATAGAAACGCGGCTATATGCGTTTTTCATTGCGTTGTTGAACATTCATTGAACTCAATGGGTGAAAAACGCAGAAATAATTGACATGCTGCATTTTTGTGGTCACCACAAAAACGCAGCTACAAAAAAACGCTGTGTGCGGACAGCACTTATGAAAACCCATAGACATTGCTGGGGAAGCAATGTCACTGCGTTTTCAGCACAAAAACGCGGTAAAAAACGCCGCTAAAAACGCGGCAAAAACGCCTAGTGCGCACAAGGCCTTAACAAGCGGTCACAGAGGAAAGTGGGGAGGGGGTCGTGGAGGGGTCAATTAGAGAGAGACCAGATTGACTCAAGCCGCAGAGGGAAGAGATGACCGTTGTTGGGAAAGTTGAGTACCCTCCTCATAAATGCTTTTTTTCTGATCACTTTACACTTTTAGTACAATAGCGGATGTGTGGATTAAAGCGGATGTGTGGATTATAGCGGATGCGGGGATTACAGCTGATATATTCTACTTGTTTCTAGCTGAGATAATGAACTTTATCTTGGTTATTAGTAAAAATTCTAAAACCGCTTCAAAATCAGTGAAGTAGATAAATTCCCGCCCGGACAGCAGACACCTCCGAGAACTGCAGGGATTAAGTACGGTGATAGACACCATTATTATTAATCTTCACAGCCTCCATAATAACAGGGTCTGTCCCGCATGACTGGTGCCAGCAAATGTGGGGTTAATATTCACAAAGGTAATTACTGCAAAGATCTGCAATCACATCAGATATTCACCAATTCCTCATTTACCCCAACATGTTCCTTCAGCAAAAAGAGGAAATAAATGTAGCATTAACCCTTTACTATTATCCTCTGAACACCAACACACACTTATACAGTGCAAACGTGAGAGAGGGGCCACTAACCAGTGTGCACTGCATTCACTGACTAACCGGCCCTTAGGACAACAAAAGGAGTGTGTGTGTGTGTGTGTGTGTGTGTGTGTGTGTGTGTGTGTGTGTGTGTGTGTGTGTGTGTGTGTGTGTGTGTGTGTGTGTGTGTGTGTATACATACATACATACATACTTACATAATATATATTCCTCCTGATAACCCCTCGCTCCACGTGTTATATGCCATTCATTACAATCAGGGGCTCTGGTCACTATAACACCAGCGACGTATGTTCATATATTCATTCTCCATTTAATAACAGAGGGTCTCAGAAATGACGAGGCGGTGACCCCTAACAGTGATATTCTTCTGTACGCCTTTCTTTTGGGAAAACAATTTTAAATGTGACCCCAGATCTTTCATCTATGGGCTTGATACCACTAATGCCGGCGTCACACGGTACGATCTATCGTGCAATCGCACGAGCGATCGTACCCACCTCCGTCGTTTGTGCGTCACGGGCAATTAGTTGCCTGTGGCGCCCAAAGCCGTTAACCTCCTGTCACACGCACTTCCCTCCCGGACGACCTCGCTGTGGGCGGTGAACATCCACTTCCTGAAGGGGGAGGGACGTTCGGCGTCACAGCGACGTCACACAGCGGCCGCCCTTAGAAGCGGAGGGGCGGAGATGAGCAGGACGTAACATCCCGCCCACCTCCTTCCTTCTGCATTGCCGGAGGACGCAGGTAAGCGGAGTTCATCGTTCCCGGGGTGTCACAAGGAGCGACGTGTGCTGCCCCGGATACGATTAACAACCGGAGCACAGAAGAAGAACCGACTTTTTGAAAATGAGCAACTTGTCAACGAGCAACGATAAGGTAAGTATTTTTGCTCAGTCGTTCGGAGATGACACACGCTACAAGATCTCTAACGATGCCGGATGTGCGTCACAAACTCTGTGACCCCGCCGACATATCGCACGATATATCTTAGTGTGTGACGCCGGCATTATACTTAATACTTCCAACAATCACATGTGAGAGATGGATCATAGAGACCTGTTAGTAGGTATTGACACTACCTCAGGTTTATAAGAATTACCCCTGGTTTACTGGAGACAAAAAACACCAAAAATTACAGCATCACAGAGGGGAAAAGAAAAACCTTTCATAAAGCCCCAATAGTGACATCTGCCAAAAAGTCTCCCCATCAATGTAGAGTCATATGGTCGGGTCATTCACATTCCACAGCGGCAAATCGATATCAGGTGTAGATTACCCTGCAATATAACTAGACCTGACCCCCTGTGCCCCAGACTCCTGCCCTAACGAGGGCAGCACCCCGCACTACACATGGGGAGAGAGCGACAGACACCGCACTACATATGTGGGAGAGACAGACCCTGCACTACACATGTGGGAGAGACAGACCCCGCACTAACCATGGGGGAGAGACAGACCCCGCACTACACATGGGGGAGAGACAGACCCCGCACTACACATGCGGGAGAGACAGACCCTGCACTACACATGCGGGAGAGAGAGCGACAGACCCCGCACTACACATGAGGGGGAGAGAGCGACAGACCCCGCACTACACATGGGGGAGAGAGAACGACAGACCCCGCACTACACATGGAGGAGAGAGAGCGACAGACCCCGCACTACACCTGGGGGAGAGAGAGCGACAGACCCCGCACTACACATGGGGGAGAGATAACGACAGACCCCGCACTACACATGAGGGGGAGAGAGCGACAGACCCCGCACTACACATGGAGGAGAGAGAGCGATACCCCGCACTACACATGGGGGAGAGAGAGCGACAGACCCCGCACTACACATGGGAGAGAGAGCGACAGACCCCGCACTACACATGAGGGAGAGAGAGCGACAGACCCCGCACTACACATGGAGGAGAGAGAGCGACAGACCCCGCACTACACATGGGGGAGAGAGAGCGACAGACCCCGCACTACACATGAGGGAGAGAGAGCGACAGACCCCGCACTACACATGAGGGAGAGAGAGCGACAGACCCCGCACTACACATGAGGGGGAGAAAGAGCGACACCCCGCACTACACATGAGGGGGAGAGAGAGCGACAGACCCCGCACTACACGTGGGGGAGAGAGAGCGACAGACCCCGCACTACACGTGGGGGAGAGAGAGCGACAGACCCCGCACTACACATGGAGGAGAGAGAGCGACAGACCCCGCACTACACATGAGGGGGAGAGAGCGACAGACCCCGCACTACACATGGAGGAGAGAGAGCGACAGACCCCGCACTACACATGGAGGAGAGCGACACCCCGCACTACACATGGGGGAGAGAGAGCGACAGACCCCGCACTACACATGAGGGAGAGAGAGCGACAGACCCCGCACTACACATGGGAGAGAGAGCGACAGACCCCGCACTACACATGGGAGAGAGAGCGACAGACCCCGCACTACACATGGGGGAGAGAGAGCGACAGACCCCGCACTACACATGAGGGGGAGAGAGCGACAGACCCCGCACTACACATGGAGGAGAGAGAGCGACAGACCCCGCACTACACATGGAGGAGAGCGACACCCCGCACTACACATGGGGGAGAGAGAGCGACAGACCCCGCACTACACATGAGGGAGAGAGAGCGACAGACCCCGCACTACACATGGGAGAGAGAGCGACAGACCCCGCACTACACATGGGAGAGAGAGCGACAGACCCCGCACTACACATGAGGGAGAGAGAGCGACAGACCCCGCACTACACATGGAGGAGAGAGAGCGACAGACCCCGCACTACACATGGGGGAGAGAGAGCGACAGACCCCGCACTACACATGAGGGAGAGAGAGCGACAGACCCCGCACTACACATGAGGGGGAGAAAGAGCGACAGACCCCGCACTACACGTGGGGGAGAGAGAGCGACAGACCCCGCACTACACATGGAGGAGAGAGAGCGACAGACCCCGCACTACACATGGAGGAGAGCGACACCCCGCACTACACATGGGGGAGAGAGAGCGACAGACCCCGCACTACACGAGGGAGAGAGAGCGACAGACCCCGCACTACACATGGGAGAGAGAGCGACAGACCCCGCACTACACATGGGAGAGAGAGCGACAGACCCCGCACTACACATGGGGGAGAGAGAGCGACAGACCCCGCACTACACATGGGGGAGAGAGAACGACAGACCCCGCACTACACATGAGGGGGAGAGAGTGACAGACCCCGCACTACAGATGAGGGAGAGAGAGCGCGACAGACCCCGCACTACACATGAGGGAGGGAGAGCGACAGACCCCGCACTACACATGAGGGGGAGAGAGCGACAGACCCCGCACTACACGTGGGGGAGAGAGAGCGACAGACCCCGCACTACACGTGGGGGAGAGAGAGAGCGACAGACCCCGCACTACACATGAGGGGGAGAGAGCGACAGACCCCGCACTACACATGAGGGGGAGAGAGCGACAGACCCGCACTACACATGGGGGAGAGAGAGCGACAGACCCCGCACTACACATGGGGGAGAGAGAGCGACAGACCCCGCACTACACATGGAGGAGAGAGAGCGACAGACCCCGCACTACACCTGGGGGAGAGAGAGCGACAGACCCCGCACTACACATGGGGGAGAGATAACGACAGACCCCGCACTACACATGAGGGGGAGAGAGCGACAGACCCCGCACTACACATGGAGGAGAGAGAGCGACAGACCCCGCACTACACATGGAGGAGAGCGACACCCCGCACTACACATGGGGGAGAGAGAGCGACAGACCCCGCACTACACATGAGGGAGAGAGAGCGACAGACCCCGCACTACACATGGGAGAGAGAGCGACAGACCCCGCACTACACATGAGGGAGAGAGAGCGACAGACCCCGCACTACACATGGAGGAGAGAGAGCGACAGACCCCGCACTACACATGGGGGAGAGAGAGCGACAGACCCCGCACTACACATGAGGGGGAGAGAGCGACAGACCCCGCACTACACATGAGGGGGAGAGAGCGACAGACCCGCACTACACCTGGGGGAGAGAGAGCGACAGACCCCGCACTACACCTGGGGGAGAGAGAGCGACAGACCCCGCACTACACCTGGGGGAGAGAGAGCGACAGACCCCGCACTACACATGGGGGAGAGATAACGACAGACCCCGCACTACACATGAGGGGGAGAGAGCGACAGACCCCGCACTACACATGGAGGAGAGAGAGCGACAGACCCCGCACTACACATGGAGGAGAGCGACACCCCGCACTACACATGGGGGAGAGAGAGCGACAGACCCCGCACTACACATGAGGGAGAGAGAGCGACAGACCCCGCACTACACATGGAAGAGAGAGCGACAGACCCCGCACTACACATGGGAGAGCGAGCGACAGACCCCGCACTACACATGAGGGAGAGAGAGCGACAGACCCCGCACTACACATGGAGGAGAGAGAGCGACAGACCCCGCACTACACATGGGGGAGAGAGAGCGACAGACCCCGCACTACACATGAGGGAGAGAGAGCGACAGACCCCGCACTACACATGAGGGGGAGAAAGAGCGACAGACCCCGCACTACACGTGGGGGAGAGAGAGCGACAGACCCCGCACTACACATGGAGGAGAGAGAGCGACAGACCCCGCACTACACATGGAGGAGAGCGACAGACCCCGCACTACACATGGGGGAGAGAGAGCGACAGACCCCGCACTACACATGAGGGAGAGAGAGCGACAGACCCCGCACTACACATGGGAGAGAGAGCGACAGACCCCGCACTACACATGGGAGAGAGAGCGACAGACCCCGCACTACACATGGGGGAGAGAGAGCGACAGACCCCGCACTACACATGGGGGAGAGAGAACGACAGACCCCGCACTACACATGAGGGGGAGAGAGTGACAGACCCCGCACTACAGATGAGGGAGAGAGAGCGTGACAGACCCCGCACTACACATGAGGGAGGGAGAGCGACAGACCCCGCACTACACATGAGGGGGAGAGAGAGCGACAGACCCCGCACTACACGTGGGGGAGAGAGAGCGACAGACCCCGCACTACACGTGGGGGAGAGAGAGCGACAGACCCCGCACTACACATGAGGGGGAGAGAGCGACAGACCCCGCACTACACATGAGGGGGAGAGAGCGACAGACCCGCACTACACATGGGGGAGAGAGAGCGACAGACCCCGCACTACACATGGGGGAGAGAGAGCGACAGACCCCGCACTACACATGGAGGAGAGAGAGCGACAGACCCCGCACTACACCTGGGGGAGAGAGAGCGACAGACCCCGCACTACACATGGGGGAGAGATAACGACAGACCCCGCACTACACATGAGGGGGAGAGAGCGACAGACCCCGCACTACACATGGAGGAGAGAGAGCGACAGACCCCGCACTACACATGGAGGAGAGCGACACCCCGCACTACACATGGGGGAGAGAGAGCGACAGACCCCGCACTACACATGAGGGAGAGAGAGCGACAGACCCCGCACTACACATGGGAGAGAGAGCGACAGACCCCGCACTACACATGAGGGAGAGAGAGCGACAGACCCCGCACTACACATGGAGGAGAGAGAGCGACAGACCCCGCACTACACATGGGGGAGAGAGAGCGACAGACCCCGCACTACACATGAGGGAGAGAGAGCGACAGACCCCGCACTACACATGAGGGAGAGAGAGCGACAGACCCCGCACTACACATGAGGGGGAGAAAGAGCGACAGACCCCGCACTACACATGAGGGGGAGAGAGAGCGACAGACCCCGCACTACACGTGGGGGAGAGAGAGCGACAGACCCCGCACTACACGTGGAGGAGAGAGAGCGACAGACCCCGCACTACACGTGGAGGAGAGAGAGCGACAGACCCCGCACTACACATGAGGGGGAGAGAGCGACAGACCCCGCACTACACATGGAGGAGAGAGAGCGACAGACCCCGCACTACACATGGAGGAGAGCGACACCCCGCACTACACATGGGGGAGAGTGAGCGACAGACCCCGCACTACACATGAGGGAGAGAGAGCGACAGACCCCGCACTACACATGGGAGAGAGACCGACAGACCCCGCACTACACATGGGGGAGAGAGAGCGACAGACCCCGCACTACACATGGGGGAGAGAGAACGACAGACCCCGCACTACACATGAGGGGGAGAGAGTGACAGACCCCGCACTACAGATGAGGGAGAGAGAGCGCGACAGACCCCGCACTACACATGAGGGAGGGAGAGCGACAGACCCCGCACTACACATGAGGGAGAGAGAGCGACAGACCCCGCACTACACATGGGAGGGAGAGAGCAACAGACCCCGCACTACACATGGGCGAGAGAGAACGACAGACCCCGCACTACACATAGGAGGGAGAGAGCAACAGACCCCGCACTACACATGGGGGAGAGAGAGCGACAGACCCCGCACTACACATGGGGGAGAGAGAGCGACAGACCCCGCACTACACATGGGGGAGAGAGAGCGACAGACCCCGCACTACACATGGGGGAGAGAGAGCGACAGACCCCGCACTACACATGAGGGAGAGAGAGCGACAGACCCCGCACTACACATGAGGGGGAGAGAGAGCGACAGACCCCGCACTACACATGAGGGGGAGAGAGAGCGACAGACCCCGCACTACACATGGGGGAGAGAGAGCGACAGACCCCGCACTACACATGAGGGAGAGAGAGCGACAGACCCCGCACTACACATGAGGGAGAGAGAGCGACAGACCCCGCACTACACATGAGGGGGAGAAAGAGCGACAGACCCCGCACTAAACATGAGGGGGAGAGAGAGCGACAGACCCCGCACTACACATGAGGGGGAGAGAGAGCGACAGACCCCGCACTACACATGAGGGAGAGAGAGCGCGACAGACCCCGCACTACACATGAGGGAGAGAGAGCGCGACAGACCCCGCACTACACATGGGAGGGAGAGAGCGACAGACCCCGCACTACACATGGGGGAGAGAGAGCGACAGATCCCGTACTACACATGGAGGAGAGAGAGCGACAGACCCCGCACTACACATGGGGGAGAGAGAGCGACAGACCCCGCACTACACATGGGGGAGAGAGAGCGACAGACCCCGCACTACACATGGGGGAGAGAGAGCGACAGACCCCGCATTACACATGGGGGAGAGAGAGCGACAGACCCCGCATTACACATGGGGGAGAGAGAGCGACAGACCCCGCATTACACATGGGGGAGAGAGAGCGACAGACCCCGCACTACACATGAGGGAGAGAGAGCGACAGACCCCGCACTACACATGGGAGGGAGAGAGCAACAGACCCCGCACTACACATGGGGGAGAGAGAGCGACAGACCTCGCACTACACATGGGAGGGAGAGCGACAGACCCTGCACTACACATGGGAGGGAGAGAGCAACAGACCCCGCACTACACATGGAGGAGAGAGCGACAGACCCCGCACTACACATGGAGGAGAGAGAGCGACAGACCCCGCACTACACATGGAGGAGAGAGAGTGACAGACCCTGCACTACACATGAGGGAGAGAGAGCGACAGACCCTGCACTACACATGGAGGAGAGAGAGCGACAGACCCCGCACTACACATGGGGGAGAGAGAGCGACAGACCCCGCACTACACATGAGGGAGAGAGCGACAGACCCCGCACTACACATGAGGGAGAGAGCGACAGACCCTGCACTACACATGGGGGAGAGAGAGCGACAGACCCCGCACTACACATGGGGGGGAGAGAGCGACAGACCCCGCACTACACATGGGGGAGAGAGAGCGACAGACCCCGCACTACACATGGGGGAGAGAGAGCGACAGACCCCGCACTACACATGGGGGAGAGAGAGCGCGACAGACCCCGCACTACACATGGGGGAGAGAGCGACAGACCCCGCATTACACATGGGGGAGAGAGAGCGACAGACCCCGCACTACACATGGGGGGGAGAGAGCGACAGACCCCGCACTACACATGGGGGAGAGAGAGCGACAGACCCCGCACTACACATGGGGGAGAGAGAGCGACAGACCCCGTACTACACATGGAGGAGAGAGAGCGACAGACCCCGCACTACACATGGAGGAGAGAGCGACAGACCCCGCACTACACATGGGAGAGAGAGCAACAGACCCTGCACTACACATGGGAGGGAGAGAGCAACAGACCCCGCACTACACATGGAGGAGAGAGCGACAGACCCCGCACTACACATGGAGGAGAGAGAGCGACAGACCCCGCACTACACATGGAGGAGAGAGAGTGACAGACCCTGCACTACACATGAGGGAGAGAGAGCGACAGACCCTGCACTACACATGGAGGAGAGAGAGAGAGCGACAGACCCCGCACTACACATGGGGGAGAGAGAGCGACAGACCCCGCACTACACATGGGGGAGAGAGAGCGACAGACCTCGCACTACACATGGGAGGGAGAGCGACAGACCCTGCACTACACATGGGAGGGAGAGAGCAACAGACCCCGCACTACACATGGAGGAGAGAGCGACAGACCCCGCACTACACATGGAGGAGAGAGAGCGACAGACCCCGCACTACACATGGAGGAGAGAGAGTGACAGACCCTGCACTACACATGAGGGAGAGAGAGCGACAGACCCTGCACTACACATGGAGGAGAGAGAGCGACAGACCCCGCACTACACATGGGGGAGAGAGAGCGACAGACCCCGCACTACACATGAGGGAGAGAGCGACAGACCCCGCACTACACATGGGGGAGAGAGAGCGACAGACCCCGCACTACACATGGGGGAGAGAGAGCGACAGACCCCGCACTACACATGGGGGAGAGAGAGCGCGACAGACCCCGCACTACACATGGGGGAGAGAGCGACAGACCCCGCATTACACATGGGGGAGAGAGAGCGACAGACCCCGCACTACACATGGAGGGGAGAGAGCGACAGACCCCGCACTACACATGGGGGAGAGAGAGCGACAGACCCCGCACTACACATGGGGGAGAGAGAGCGACAGACCCCGTACTACACATGGAGGAGAGAGAGCGACAGACCCCGCACTACACATGGAGGAGAGAGCGACAGACCCCGCACTACACATGGGAGAGAGAGCAACAGACCCTGCACTACACATGGGAGGGAGAGAGCAACAGACCCCGCACTACACATGGAGGAGAGAGAGTGACAGACCCTGCACTACACATGAGGGAGAGAGAGCGACAGACCCTGCACTACACATGGAGGAGAGAGAGAGAGCGACAGACCCCGCACTACACATGGGGGAGAGAGAGCGACAGACCCCGCACTACACATGGGGGAGAGAGAGCGCGACAGACCCCGCACTACACATGGGGGAGAGAGCGACAGACCCCGCATTACACATGGGGGAGAGAGAGCGACAGACCCCGCACTACACATGGGGGGGAGAGAGCGACAGACCCCGCACTACACATGGGGGAGAGAGAGCGACAGACCCCGTACTACACATGGAGGAGAGAGAGCGACAGACCCCGCACTACACATGGAGGAGAGAGCGACAGACCCCGCACTACACATGGGAGAGAGAGCAACAGACCCTGCACTACACATGGGAGGGAGAGAGCAACAGACCCCGCACTACACATGGAGGAGAGAGCGACAGACCCCGCACTACACATGGAGGAGAGAGAGCGACAGACCCCGCACTACACATGGAGGAGAGAGAGTGACAGACCCCGCACTACACATGGGGAAGAGAGAGTGACAGACCCCGCACTACACATGGGGGAGAGAGCGACAGACCCTGCACTACACATGGGGGAGAGAGAGCGACAGACCCCGCACTACACATGGGGGAGAGAGCGACAGACCCCGCACTACACATGAGGGAGAGAGAGCGACAGACCCCGCACTACACATGGGGGAGAGAGAGAGCGACAGACCCCGCACTACACATGAGGGAGAGAGCGACAGACCCTGCACTACACATGGGGGAGAGAGAGCGACAGACCCCGCACTACACATGGGGGGGAGAGAGCGACAGACCCCGCACTACACATGGGGGAGAGAGAGCGACAGACCCCGTTCTACACATGGAGGAGAGAGAGCGACAGACCCCGCACTACACATGGAGGAGAGAGCGACAGACCCCGCACTACACATGGGAGAGAGAGCAACAGACCCTGCACTACACATGGGAGGGAGAGAGCAACAGACCCCGCACTACACATGGAGGAGAGAGCGACAGACCCCGCACTACACATGGAGGAGAGAGAGCGACAGACCCCGCACTACACATGGAGGAGAGAGAGTGACAGACCCTGCACTACACATGAGGGAGAGAGAGCGACAGACCCTGCACTACACATGGAGGAGAGAGAGAGAGCGACAGAACCCGCACTACACATGGGGGAGAGAGAGCGACAGACCCCGCACTACACATGGGGGAGAGAGAGCGCGACAGACCCCGCACTACACATGGGGGAGAGAGCGACAGACCCCGCATTACACATGGGGGAGAGAGAGCGACAGACCCCGCACTACACATGGGGGGGAGAGAGCGACAGACCCCGCACTACACATGGGGGAGAGAGAGCGACAGACCCCGCACTACACATGGAGGAGAGAGCGACAGACCCCGCACTACACATGGGAGAGAGAGCAACAGACCCTGCACTACACATGGGAGGGAGAGAGCAACAGACCCCGCACTACACATGGAGGAGAGAGCGACAGACCCCGCACTACACATGGAGGAGAGAGAGCGACAGACCCCGCACTACACATGGAGGAGAGAGAGTGACAGACCCCGCACTACACATGGGGAAGAGAGAGCGACAGACCCCGCACTACACATGGGGAAGAGAGAGCGACAGACCCCGCACTACACATGGGGGAGAGAGCGACAGACCCTGCACTACACATGGGGGAGAGAGAGCGACAGACCCCGCACTACACATGGGGGAGAGAGCGACAGACCCCGCACTACACATGAGGGAGAGAGAGCGACAGACCCCGCACTACACATGGGGGAGAGAGAGAGCGACAGACCCCGCACTACACATGAGGGAGAGAGCGACAGACCCTGCACTACACATGGGGGAGAGAGAGCGACAGACCCCGCACTACACATGGGGGAGAGAGCGACTCACGGTTTATGAGTAATTCCTCTAAAATCTGGACAATTTTAGGACCAAGAATAAAGTGTTTGAGTCGCCCGATCTCCTGCACAGTTTCCTCCTCAGATCGGTTTCAGTTGGCGCCGACAGAAAAAAAGGGAAGACGACATCTGCACTGTTTTATCTTTTCAAATAATTTCTCCTTATTCTCTTCAGTTATTTTTTGTGTTTTTAGTTTGATTTTTTCTCAACATCATCTCATCCTCTTTACAATAAAGGATCTTCTGTTTTCTTTTGATTTTTCCTGATTGACATAAAAGATGAATAAGGACAAAGACCAAATTATGGAGAAGATATTGCACCTGAGTCTGGAGATAATCTTCCATCTTACTGGAGAGGTGAGAGGCTCTGATGTCATCACATTACATCATTATCTATGGGAATAACAGAGGATATGACCGGGGAGGTGAGAGGCTCTGATGTCATCACATTACATCATTATCTATGGGGATAACAGAGGATATGACCGGGGAGGTGAGAGGCTCTGATGTCATCACATTACATCATTATCTATGGGGATAACAGAGGATATGACCGGGGAGGTGAGAGGCTCTGATGTCATCACATTACATTATTATCTATGGGAATAACAGAGGATATGACCGGGGAGGTGAGAGGCTCTGATGTCTTCACATTACATCATTATCTATGGGGATAACAGAGGATATGACCGGGGAGGTGAGAGGTTCTGATGTCCTCACATTACATCAGTATCTATGGGGATAAGAGGATATGACCGGGGAGGTGAGAGGTTCTGATGTCATCACATTACATCATTATCTATGGGAATAACAGAGGATATGACCGGGGAGGTGAGAGGTTCTGATGTCATCACATTACATCATTATCTATGGGGATAACAGAGGATATGACCGGGGAGGTGAGAGGCTCTGATGTCATCACATTACATCATTATCTATGGGAATAACAGAGGATATGACCGGGGAGGTGATGGACTCTGGAAATGTCTGTAGTGATATTATTAATGT
Organism: Anomaloglossus baeobatrachus; assembly: GCF_048569485.1. Taxonomy (NCBI): domain Eukaryota; kingdom Metazoa; phylum Chordata; class Amphibia; order Anura; family Aromobatidae; genus Anomaloglossus; species Anomaloglossus baeobatrachus. The sequence goes on along the minus strand of NC_134353.1, from coordinate 952,764,939 downwards.
TTCCACACTCAGGATTACACAGTAGTGAAGACCTCTAGTGATCGCTGTCAGGCCCCTGTGTCTGAAGGACAGGGAGGAACCCTGAGCCCAATCCCGGGGCCTCCACCTCACCCCCGGATTCATGAGGACATCAAAGACCAGAAGATCCTGGAACTCACCAACAAGATGCTGGAGCTGGTGACTGGAGAGGTGACACTGCTGGGACATTATACAGGACAGCACTGGAGGATTCTGGGTGATGACGGTATCATTGTGTTGTCAGGTTCCTATAAGGTGTCAGGACGTCACCGTCTATTTCTCCATGGAGGAGTGGAAGTATCTAGAAGGACACAAGGAGCGGTACAAGGAGGTGATGATGGAGGAGCCCCAGCCCCGCACATCACCAGGTAATAGACAGGACTGAATACACCCGGCCTATAATTATCTGTATGTAATAATGATGTCCGTCCTGTCTGTGTCTCCTGCAGGTCTCTCCAGTACGAGGACGACCCCAGAGAGATGTCCCGCTCCTCCTCCTCCTCCACAGGATCCTCAGGTAGATGGAGATCTCCCCTATGAGGTGTAGACGGCTGTGACCTCCTTGTGTTCAGTCTTGTTTTCTCCTCCAGTATTAGATGTTTATACTTGTGTAATGAGAGCGGTGGAGACGGCAGGATCACAGCTGACCACAGACCTCACATGTCCGGATCTTATCTCCATTATTCCCGGGGACTTTTACAATATTTTGTTTTGCAGCTTTTGGATCGGGATAAAGATCTGAACAATATTAATTCTCCAGAGAGAAATGTGAGGGGCGATCAGCGGAGTAACGAGGGGATTCCTACAGATCACCGCCCCGGTGAGTGCAGACCACCCAATAATGCACACAAGTCACACATTACTATTTTCCGCTCTTTGCTGTGTCAGTTTCTCCAGGGTATTAACCCTTCATGTACAATACACATGAAATGTGAGTGAATCTGTGATCCCGGTGCAGGTGATAACACGGGATGTGCAGTTATGTTATAGAGGAGAAATACAGCTGGACATGAATTCTGCCGATGTGAGCGAGGACGAGCTCCAGCTCTCTCCTATTATCCGCTGTCAGGGCTGATGAGGGGTTTCTCCAGTTTAACCCCTTCAGCCCCCTGGCACTTTCCGTTTTTGCGTTTTTTGTTTTTTGCTCTCCTTCTTCTGAGAGCCATAACTTTTTTATTTTTCCGTCAATCTTGCCGTATAAGGGCTTGTTTTTTGCGGGACGAGTTGTACTTTTAAATGAAAGCATACGTTTTATCATATAATGTACTGGAAAACGGCAAAAAAAATTCCAAGTGCGGAAAAATTGCAAAAAAAGTGTGATCGTACAATAGTTTTTGGGATCTTTTATTCACTGTGTTCACTATATGGTAAAACTGATGTATCTATGTGATGCCTGAGGGCGGTGCAAGTTTGTAGACACCAAACATGTATAGGTTTACTTGTATCTAAGGGGTTAAAGAAAATTCACAAGCTTGTCCAAAAAAAGTGGCGCACGTTTTGCGCCATTTTCCAAAACCCGTAGCATTCTAATTTTTCGGGATCTGAGACTTAGTGACGGCTTATTTTTTGCGACTCGACCTGACGTTTTTAACGGTACGATTTTTGGGCAGGTGCTACGTTTTGATCGCCTGTTATTGCATTTTGCGCAAAATTTGCTGCGACCAAAAAACGTAATTTTGGCGTTTGGAATTTTTTTGCCGCTACGCCATTTACTGATCAGATTACTTGATTTTATATTTTGATAGATCGGGCATTTCTGAACGCGGCGATACCAAATATGTGTATATTTTTTTAAAGGGAACCTGTCATCAGAAATTTAGCTTGAAACCTAATAGTTTCCCCCTCTGCAGCTCGTGGGCTGCATTCTAGCAGGTTCCTGTACTTTTTGTGGCCCCTTTTAAACCAAAATGAATACTTTATAAACTTGTACCTTTTGCTATGTAAATTTTGTAAATCGTCCATGGGGGCGGGCTCTCTGCTGACCGTTGCTGTTCCTCCAGCACATTGACGCCGTCCCCTCACGCTCCATTTCATCCATCAGGACACCGACCACTGCGCCCGAGGTGCCGCCCACGCCAGGATCGCTTGTGACGTGTGTCACAAGCACGAGATTATGGGCAGCGCTGTGATTGCATCGCAAGTGCCCGCCCATAATCTCGTGGACTCGCTGTCCCCACTGCCTCCAGCGTTCTGCGCAAGCGCTCGCCGGCCAAATGACCCTGCAGCAGGGCAAGATGGGAAAGAGGTGACGTTGGGTATTCTGGCCAGCAAGCGCTTGCGCAGAACGCTGGAGGAAGAGGGGAAAGTGCGGTCACGAGGTTATGGGCGGCACTTGCTGATGACACTCACAGCGCCGCCCATAACCTCGTGCCTGCGCAAAATGTCACCAGCGGTCACACGTGCACACAGTGCACAGTCCCGCTACAGTCGCACAGCGCATGCGCGGGACCACGGGCGTCCAGGGGTGGCGTCCTGAGATATGAAATTCAGCGTTGGGGGGTGGCGTAAATCTGCTGGAGGAACAGCAACGGTCAGCAGAAAGCCCGCCCCCATGGACGATTTACAAAATTTACATAGCAAAAGGTACAAGTTTATAAAGTATTTAATTTGGTTTAAAAGGGGCCACAAAAAGTACAGGAACCTGCTAGAATGCAGCCCACGAGCTGCAGAGGGGGAAACCTTTAGGTTTAAAGCAAAATGTCTGATGACAGGTTCCCTTTAACCCTTTAATTTCAATGGGGTGAAAGGGGGGTGATTTGAACTTTTAGGTTTTTTTATTTTTTAAAACTTTTTATTTTACTTTTTTATTTTTTTTTTATTTTACTAGTCCTCCTAGGGGGCTATAGCGATCAGCAATCCGATCGCTCTTATCTATCTGCTGATCACAGCTATACAGCTGTAAACAGCAGATTCAGTCACTTTGTTTCACCCTGCTCCGAGCCGGGTGAAAACGAAAGTGAAACTTCGTAGCTGCAGGCGTCATCACAAGACCCTGTGCTACGATGGCAACCACCGAAAGTCACGTGATCATGTCACATGACTTCCGGTGGGGGCGTGGTAAGTAACTGTTATGGCGGCGCCCATATACATATCGCTGCCAGATTTTGGCAGCGAAATGTAAGGGGTAAATGGCCGCAGGTGGAAGCGATTCCACCCGCGGCTAGCAGGCACACGTCAGCTGTTGAAAACAGCTGATATGTGCGTGGATCGCCGCCGCCTGCCCACGGCAGGGGGCGGGGATTAACGGCACACGATCCATGACGTACCCAGTACGTCATGGGTCGTTAAGGGGTTAAGGACTAAAGGTGGTGTCACACACAGCGACGACGACAACGACGTCGCTGCTAAGTTGCCATTTTCTGTGACATAGCAGTGACCATCGCTGTGTGTGACATCCAGCAACGACCTGGCCCTTGCTGTGAGGTCGCCGCTCGTTGCTGAATGTCCTGGTTCATTTTTTGCTCGTTGCTCTCCCGCTGTGAAGCACACATCACTGTGTGTGACAGCGAGAGAGCGACACTGAACGTGCAGGGAGCCGGCTTCTGGCAGCCTGTGGTAAGCTGTAAGCAAGGTAAACATCGGGTAACCAAGGGAAGCCCTTTCCTTGGTTACCTGATATTTACCTTAATTACTAGTGTCTGCCGCTCTCACGCTGCCAGTGCCGGCTCCCTGCACACGTAGCCGGAGTACACATCAGGTAATTAACCCGATGTGTACTCTGGCTAGGAGTGCGGGGAGCCAGCGCTAAGCGGTGTGCCCTGGTAACCAATGTAAATATCAGGTAACTAAGAAAAGTGCTTTCCTTGGTTACTTGATATTTACCTTAGTTACCAAGCGCAGCATCGCTTCCACGCGTCGCTGGGGGCTGGTCACTGGTCGCTGATGAGATCTGCCTGTTTGATAGCTCACCAGCGACCATGTAACGACGTAGCAGCGATCCTGATAAGGACAGATCGTCGTCGTGATCGCTGCTGCGTCGCTACGTGTGGCCCCAGCTTAAGAATCCATTCTCTCCTATTACACTCATGTCAGTGTGTGACAGATACAGAACATGGAGACAAACCCAAATAACAGGAGCGGATGGAGATTACTGCTCTGAGGGTCGGTAATGCTGCTCACTAGGGAGGAGGAAGAGACAGAGATGGCAGAGCGTTATTATACATAACAAATATCATGGTTACATGAAAGACGAGCGTCACCTCTTATATATAACACATTGTGTGCGGATAGGATGTCCAGGGTCCAGCAATTTAATCCTGATATTGGGGGGGGATTCTTGAGAGATTCTTCTACTGACGTCATTTCATCAGTGAATGTGCAGGAGACGAGTTTAATAATAAGAAAAAGGATAAAGTATTTCTAGATTCTGATCTGATTTTCTTCTAGAACAGAAAATGTTCAGGTTTTTTTTTCTTTTTAATCATTAGTTGCTAAAATGTAACAAACCTCTCCTCGGTTGCTCATTTCTGTTGCTGACTCTTCCATCTTAGGCTAGTTTCACACTTGCGTTGTGCGGCATCCGTCAGAATATGTTGTGTGATGCATGTGACTGATGCTTTGTAAATAGTGTGATAATAAAGGCAACGGATTCCTGTGAAATAACGTGTTGCGTTCTTTTAGTTTTCTTTAGCCGAGAGAGAGAGAGCCCCCATCATCACCGCACACACGTAGGCACTACCGCCCCCATCATCACTGCACACACACAGCCACTACCGCCCCCATCATCACCGCACACACCGGCACTACTGTCCCCATCATCACTGCACACACGCAGGCACTACCGCCCCCATCATCACCGCACACACGCAGCACTACCGCCCCCATCATCACCGCACACACGTAGGCACTACCGCCTCCATTATCACCGCACACACGCAGGCACTACCGCCCCCAATCATCACCGCACACACGCAGGCACTACTGCCCCCATCATCACTGCACACACGCAGGCACTACTGCCCCCATCATCACTGCACACACGCAGGCACTACTGCCCCCATCATCACTGCACACACGCAGGCACTACTGCCCCCATCATCACTGCACACACGCAGGCACTACTGCCCCCATCATCACCGCAGACACTGGTACTACCTGAGTCACGTCACCACTGACAGCACGATTCACTTCAGCTGCTCTGTGGAGCTGACAGTGAGCGGAGGTGTTCTACGGCCGTTCCTGTCAGCTTCATGTAGCAGAGCTGAAAGCGTCGTGGGACGTTATGTGGATTACGCCGGACCTATAGGGGTATTTGAGGATTAATAAAGTGGTGAAAGAGGGTGTTTTTTTGTCTTTTATTTCAAATAAAGGATTTTTCGGGTATATGGTTTTATTTACTTTCACTACAGATTAATCATGGGGGGTGTCTCATAGACGCCTGCCATGATTAACCTTGGACTTATTGGCAGCTATGGGCTGCCATTAACTCCTTATTACCCCGATTGCCACCGCACAAGGGCAATTCGGAATGAGTCGGGTAGAGTCCCGGGACTGTCGCATCTAATGGATGCAATTCCGGGTGTCTGCTGGCTGATAGTCTTAAGCCTGCTTTACACGTTGAAATTTCGCATACGATAGCGTATGCGATTTGCAACGCCCCCATCGTATGTGCAGCACGTTCAATTTGTTGAACGTGTCGCTCATACGAGTAACCCCGTCACACGTACTTACCTGTCCATACGACCTCGCTGTGGGCGGCGAACGTCCACTTCCTGGAGTGGGAGGGACGTTCGGCGTCACATCGACGTCACGCGGCAGCCAGCCAATAGAAGCGGAGGGGCTGAGCTAAGCGGGACGTAAACATCCCGCCCACCTCCTTCCTTCCGCATTGCAGGCTGGGAGCCGCGGGACGCAGGTAAGATCTGTTCATCGTTCCCAGGGTGTTACACACTACAATGTGTGCTACCCCGGGTACGATGAACAATCTGACGTGCAATTCCAGAGACTGGTACGATGTGTATGCGATGAACGTTTTACCGTTCAATCACACGTACCTGTCACACACTGCAATGTACCTTACAATGCCGGATGTGCGTTACTTACGACGTGACCCCACCGACACATTGTAAGATATATTGCAGCGTGTAAAGCGGGCTTTAGGCTGGGGGCTCCCCACCCTGAGAATACCAGCCTACAGCTGTGTGGCTTTATCTTGGCTGGTATCAAAATTGGGGGGAACCGCACGCAGTTTGTTTTTTTTTCTTTTATTATTTATTTATTGTGCTGCATAATATCGACCCGCCCACCGGCGGCTGTGACTGGTTGCAGTCTGACAGCTGTCACTCAGCGTGGGAGCTTGTCTGACTGCAACCAATCATAGGCACCGGTGGGCGGGGGAAGCAGTGAATACGAGATGGAATAATGAGCGGCCGGCATTTTCAAAAGCAGGAGAAGCCACCAGAGCAGTGTGACAGTCGTGCAGTATCGGTGAGTATGAAAGATGGGAAGAGAGGGAGAGACAGACTGACCGGGAGAGAGAGAACTGACCGGGAGAGAGAGAACTGACCGAGCGAGAGAGATCTGACCGAGCGAGAGAGAACTGACCGAGCGAGAGAGAACTGACCGAGCGAGAGAGAGACTGACCGAGCGAGAGAGAACTGACCGAGCGAGAGAGAGACTGACCGAGCGAGAGAGAGACTGACCGAGCGAGAGAGAGACTGACCGAGCGAGAGAGAGACTGACCGAGCGAGAGAGAGACTGACCGAGCGAGAGAGAACTGACCGAGCGAGAGAGAACTGACCGAGCGAGAGAGAACTGACCGAGCGAGAGAGAACTGACCGAGCGAGAGAGAGAGAACTGACCGAGCGAGAGAGAGAGAACTGACCGAGAGAGAGAGAGAGAACTGACCGAGAGAGAGAGAGAGAACTGACCGAGAGAGAGAGAGAGAACTGACCGAGAGAGAGAGAGAGAACTGACCGAGAGAGAGAGAGAGAGAGAACTGACCGAGAGAGAGAGAGAGAACTGACCGAGAGAGAGAGACCAGGAGTGCTTTTAAACAATCTAGAACGTTCTGCTGGACATGCTGAGCATGCTCAGTAGAACGTGACTGAATTCTGCACTGGAATCCGTCGCCAAACGCATGACAATGGAATCTAGCACCATAGACATTCATTATGCCTCTTAATGGATCCCAACGGAATCCTGCAGAGTGCGATTTTTACAGCAACAAAAAGTTACCTGATGTGTTCCTTTCGCCCGATGATCACTGAATGTCACCGACGAAACAACTAATGCACCACGGGGCGGATGCAACACAAGACCATCCGTTGCAATCCGCCCTTATTAGAAGCCTATGAGGAATAAACGGATACCTGCAACGGTTACCGTAATTCCTCAAGGCGGCGGATTGCAACGGATGCCGCACAACACAAGTGTGAGACTAGCCTTATAGAGGATTTATGGAAGGAAAAGGGCTGCAGAGCGGTATTCTGTAAGAATTGATTACAGCAGCCCCTTTCCTTCCATGATCAGCTCTCTGCCTTGGGTGGTGGGAGCCGGAGGTCGGTGCATTAGCTTTTGGAGGATTTTGGTGAGCGCCGTAGATAATATTTTGGTTGGTGTGCTCAGACAGTTCACACATGGAGCGCTGTTCTCTGTCCGTTTCTTTTTATAGAGTATTTAGACACTCGAGTTTATGGCCTCAGAAAGTATAATTCCTTTTATATCCCTTTTATAAGGCAGCCATGGACACTGAGCTTGTGATGCCAGGTACAGTGCTGGCCAAAAGTATTGGCACCCCTGCAGTTCTGTCAGGGAATACTCAGTTTCTTCCTGAAAATGATTGCAATCACAAATTCTTTGGTATTATTATCTTCATTTTATTTGTCTTCAATGAAAAAAAATAAAAAAAATTGTCATAAAGCCAAATTGGATATAATTCCACACCAAACATAAAAAAGGGGGTGGACAAAAGTATTGGCACTGTTTGAAAGATCATGTGATGCTTCTCTAATTTGTGTAATTAACAGCCCCTGTAACTTACCTGTGGCACCTAACAGGTGTTGGCAATAACTAAATAACACTTGCAGCCAGTTGACATGGATTAAAGTTGACTCAACCTCTGTCCTGTGTCCTTGTGTGCACCACATTGAGCATGGAGAAAAGAAAGAAGACCAAAGAACTGTCTGAGGACTTGAGAATCCAAATTGTGAGGAAGCATGAGCAATCTCAAGGCTACAAGTCCATCTCCAAAGACCTGAAAGTTCCTGTGTCTACGGTTCGCAGTGTCATCAAGAAGTTTAAAGCCCATGGCACTGTGGCTAACCTCCCTAGATGTGGAAGGAAAAGAAAAATTGACGACAGATTTCAACGCAAGATTGTGCGGATGGTGGATAAAGAACCTCGACTAACATCCAAACAAGTTCAAGCTGCCCTGCAGTCCGAGGTTACAACAGTGTCAACCCGTACTATTCGTCGGCGTCTGTATGAAAAGGGTCTGTGTGGTAGGATACCCAGGAAGACCCCACTTCTTACCCTGAGACATAAAAAAGCCAGGCTGGAGTTTGCCAAAACTTACCTGAGAAAGCCTAAAACGTTTTGGAAGAATGTTCTCTGGTCAGATGAGACAAAAGTAGAGCTTTTTGGGAAAAGCCATCAACATAGAGTTTACAGGAAAAAAAAGGCATTCAAAGAAAAGAACACAGTCCCTACAGTCAAACATGGCGGAGGTTCCCTGATGTTTTGGGGTTGCTTTGCTGCCTCTGGCACTGGACTGCTTGACCGTGTGCATGGCATTATGAAGTCTGAAGACTACCAACAAATTTTGCAGCATAATGTAGGGCCCAGTGTGTGAAAACTGGGTCTCCCTCAGAGGTCATGGGTCTTCCAGCAGGACAATGACCCAAAACACACTTCAAAAAGCACTAGAAAATGGTTTGAGAGAAAGCACTGGAGACTACTAAAGTGGCCAGCAATGAGTCCAGACCTGGATCCCATAGAACACCTGTGGAGAGATCTCAAAATGGCAGTTTGGAGAAAGCACCCTTCAGTTCTCAGGGACCTGGAGCAGTTTGCCAAAGAAGAATGGTCTAAAATTCCAGCAGAGCATTGTAAGAAACTCAGTGATGGTTACCGGAAGCGGTTGTTCGCCGTTATTTTGGCTAAAGGTTGTGCAACCAAGTATTAGGCTAAGTGTGCCAATACTTTTGTCTGGCCAATTTTTGGAGTTTTGTGTGAAATGATCAATGATTTGATTTTTGTTTCATTCTTTTTTGTGTTTTTTTCATTGCAAGCAACATAAATGAAGATAGTAATACCAAAGAATTTGTGATTGCAATCATTTTCAGGAAGAAACTGAGTATTATCTGACAGAATTGCAGGGGTGCCAATACTTTTGGCCAGCACTGTATGACAGGAAGTAATCAATATTATTAACTCATTTTCGATGTGATTTCTTTTTGGTATTGTGGTAGAGTTGTTTTGGTAATAAGACCATCACTATCTGGACAGCTTAGCGATACTGCAGGCAGGGGCTAAGTTTACCAGTGAAAACCAAGTTTTAAGGTTATAGTGTATACAATTTACAAATCTGTTTTATTGTTTTGACTTCAGATTTTGGCATTATAAAGAATATATCTGAAGAGCAAGTCCGTATCCCAGAAAAAACATCAGCCCTTCACAACCAAGATCCATCATCTGATGTTTCTAAACAATCTCCTGATTCAACGCAGAATGTTCAACAAAATAAAAGCCACACAAGGGGTGATCAACAACTAAGAACTCACACTGGGGAGAAGCCGTATTCATGTTCAGACTGTGGGAAAGGTTATAGTTGCAAATCGCACCTTGATAAGCATATAAAAACTCACATGGGAGTGAAGGCATTTTCTTGTTCAGAATGTGGGAAAGGTTTTACTTGGAAATCAAAGCTTAATGACCATATAAAAACTCACACAGGGGAGAAGCCATTTTCTTGTTCAGAATGTGGGAAAAGTTATACTCGGAAACTAAATCTTGATGCGCATATAAAAACTCACACGGGGGAGAAGCCATTTTCATGTTCAGAATGTGGAAAAGGTTTTATTCGGAAAATATATTTTAATGACCATATAAAAACTCACACGGGTGAGAAGCCATTTTCTTGTTCAGAATGTGGGAAAGGTTTTACTCTGAAATCAAACCTTGATGGCCATGTAAAAATTCACACTGGGGAAAAGCCATTTTCTTGTTCAGAATGCGGTAAATGTTTTAGTCGGAAATCACAGCTTGATGTGCATATAAAAGGTCACACAGGGGAGAAGCCATTTTCTTGTTCAGAATGTGGGAAGTGTTTCATTTGTAAATCAAACCTTGCGAAGCATATAAAAACTCACACAGGGGAAAAGCCATTTTCATGTTCAGAATGTGGGAAATGTTTTAGTCGGAAATCACAGCTTGATGTGCATATAAAATCTCACACAGGAGAGAAGGCATTTTCTTGTTCAGAATGTGGGAAATGTTTTAGTTGCAAATCTTGGCTTGATGTGCATATAAAAACTCACACAGGGGAGATGCCATTTTCTTGTTCAGAATGTGGGAAAGATTTTACTTGTAAATCAAACCTTGCGAAGCATATAAAAACTCACACAGGGGAGAAGCCATTTTCATGTTCAGAATGTGGGAAATGTTTTATTTGTAAAGTGTGGCTTGATATGCATATAAAAACTCACACAGGGGAGAAGCCATTTTCATGTGCAGAATGTGGGAAAGGTTTTATTCGGAACTCAGATCTTGTTGTACATATAAGAACTCACACAGGGGAGAAGCCATTTTCTTGTTCACAATGTGGGAAATGCTTTGTTAAGAAATCCACTTCTGTTAGACACATGAAAATTCACACAAGGTAGAAGATATTTTTATGTTTAGAATGTGGGAAATATTGTAGCAGTAAATCAACTTCGGCTGAACACATAAGAATTCACACGGGGGAAAAGCAGTATTCATGGTTTAGAATTTAGTAAATGTTTTACCTAGAAATCAAGTCTTGTCAGACATCAAAGAATTCACACATGGGAGAAGCCATTTTTATGTTCTGTATGTGGAAAGTGTAATCACCAAATGTTACATCTAATTGTACATCAAAAACTCACACAGAAAAAACATGTCTATAACATAAATCTTGGTAGACATCCCAAAACTTGCAAACAAGGAAGCAGACATTTTTTTCAAAAGTTTCTGTCAAATCCCCAAAAGAACAACATCTGCAAGGAGTCTGTATGTTCTGCCTGTGTTTTCTCTGGTTTTCTCTCACACTCCAAAGACTGATAGGGAATGTAGATTGTGAGTCCCAATGAGGATAGTGGTGATAATGTCTGTAAAGCTGAAAGAATTAATGACACTATAAGGCCATGTGCGCATTAGAAAGTGCTTTTTTCGGGGGCGTGTCTGGGACTCCATGGAGCAGGACGTGTAAGGGCTGAGCTCCTCCGCCCGGGATACCTAAAAGCCCCTAAAATAAGCTCTGCATAAGCAGGAATGGGGAAGAAAAGACCCCCAAAGGCTACCAGGGATCCGGGGACCCCAGCACTGCTCACCCTGGACTCCTATCTTACAAAGGAGACGCCAGGGGAGCAGGAACAAGAGACGCCACAGGCAACAGGAGCGCCACAAAGCACCCCCCCGGAGCAGCCACAATGGAGGAGTGTATAGGAGAACTGGAGCGGCGAACACCTACCCGCACCGCGGGCAGAGGAGAAGTAAGAGACCGGGAGCCGGGGGATCTCGGCAGGAGTGGGCCTTTCCTCGTGGGCAAGATGGAGGAGGCGTGCAGCAGCAGCGACTCACCAGCACAGCAGTGCGAGCCGGAGCATCACCAGGCAAGTGACGCGGCAGACCTTCAGACCGCCGGCCCAGGTGAGGAGTACGAGTTCCCCCCTGACACAAGCGCCGGCGATGCAGAGGAGATGGAGGTGATCATACCACCCCTCCCCCCTATAGACTTGTTGGAGCGTGGCGGTGGCTGGAGCCCGGCTGCCCGAGCAGATGACATGCAGAGGGGGATGGGGCAGGCAGACTGGGCATACGAGGACACAGAGCTGAGAAGTGATGGCCCTGAGGAAATAAGGGAAGAGGAAAGGAATGAAGGGGAGGCTCTGGGGGAAAACCTGGGGCATGAGGGGTCGGGCTCACTGTATGCTGGAACCCCACGGCTCACAGGGGACATAGTAAACACAACAGCAAATAACATGTCCTCCCCATTGGGTCCTCCGCCATTGTTAAGTGAGGCCCTTACACCCAGACCCCAAAGAGCCCATAAATCACCCAGGGACATGGGGCCCCGGAACCCTGACCCCATGGCACGAGGGAGGGGAGACCCTGAGCCACCCTGTGGCGCATCTACCCTGGAAAGCGACAAAAAAAGACCCCCAGATGGTAGGCGGGCCAGTTTAAAGACCACACAGCTGGGATGTCCCCCACCAGAATGGTGGGAATTCATCAAACAAGTCCCTACCAAGTCAGATTTCCAAACACTCATCTCAGAAGTCAAGGACGCCTGCAAATCTGAAATAGCAGCAGTCCGAAAAGACGTTCTCTCCATCTCCAAACGAATAAATCAATTGGAGAATGAGCATAGTGAGGCTAGAGTAGCCATCCGCCACCTCCAATTCCAAACAACCTCTCAAACTGACGTCATAAGAGAGTTGCAGCGCCATGTTGAGGATCTCGATAACAGAGGCAAGCGACATAACATCCGGGTCAGGGGGGTGCCTGAGGTCCAATTAAAGGAGGACGTCACCGCCATCTTGCAAACTATATTTAACTCGCTCCTCCAAAGGCCCCTGGACAACCCAATACCCATGGACAGAGCGCATAGAGCTCTCCGCCCCAAAAATCTAAAAGGGAACCCAAGAGACATCATATGTCATATCATTGACTTTCAACTTAAAGAAGAAATAATGCTCAAAGCCCGACCGCCAAAACAAGTGATGTATCAGGGTACCAAGATCCAGCTCTTCCAAGACCTATCGTGGATAACATTACAACAAAGGAGGGCCCTTCGCCCCCTGCTGTCATCCCTGCAGGCCCATAAGGTTCTTTATAGATGGGGGTTTCCGTTTAGCCTCACGGCACGGCGGGGAGAGGCGTCGGCCACCCTCCGGGCCCCTGCAGACCTGGAGCCTTTTTGCCGGGTTTTGGATCTTCCTGTTCCAGAGTTGCCAGATTGGACTCTACCTCAACTGATGCCGTTGCTTCCTCCATCGTGGCAACCAACAACCTCAGCCCGCAAACGGCGGCCTGGGAATTCAAGAGAAAAGGGCCCTACTTGACTGTGCCCCTCTGCGCATTTGTGGCTGCAGATAATCTTCCGTTCGACTTGACGGGCTTTTTTTTTTTCTTCCTCATTCCGGAATCCCGGGGGAGGGCGGGAACCCAAGGGACTGTTTTGTGGAGTTTCACCACTCACCCACTAGCAGAGTCTGACTAGTATTGTCGCACGTTGGTTTACAGTGCAGGTAGCGCTTAGTGTATTAGTTTCTATTTAAAGTGAATGCAGGTCGGCTCTGATACTGGGATGGTGGACGAGTGGTGTTGTTTACCATACACCTATCTCATAACTGAAAAGTTTCTATTTTTTATGTCGAATTTAGTTATATTTGTTTCTGTTTTTCTATGTCTATTTTCTACTCACCGGTATGCGTCTCACCAATTGCAGTGGGGTTTGAGGAACGCAGTTTTTACACACGCCAAGTCGAGGTACCAGGCACTAGCCTATACATTAGAGTACACTGAGATTTGGGAATGGCTAGGTTAATGAGCCTAAATGTTAAGGGGCTGAATTCTGATGTGAAGAGGAGGCTGGTCCTCCAGGAGATGCGAAAATCAAAGGCGGGGGTGGTGTTTCTGCAGGAGACGCATTTTACAGAGAAAAGTTCCTTTAACTTTGCCCGTCACTGGTTTCCCCAATCCTTCTCAGCCACGACCACTGGGAAGAAGGCAGGGGTGGCAATACTGATCTCTCGCACATGCCCACTTCAAGTGAGCAGGTGGGAGGCGGATCCCTCAGGTCGCTTTGTGATCGTCCAAGGCACTCTAAATGGAATACCATTAATTTTGTGTAACATGTATGCACCAAACTCTAATCAGCTTAGATTTATTTCTTCAACACTGTCACGCCTTCCGAAGGATCGTGGGATCCTCCATATCATAGGAGGAGACTTTAATACGGTATTCTCAGACAAGGCTGATAGAATGCTTGCACCTTCACATTCGGCAGGCTCACATAGATCACCACATCTATCCACTGGGTTCCGCAAATTGATTCGCAAACATCAACTATTTGATCTTTGGAGAATCGATAACCCGACGGCGAGACAATATACCTTCTTCTCACATCCCCATAAATCGCATAGCCGAATAGATTACTTCCTGGGCAATGTCCTTACACTTAGAACGCTCCAACATGCACAAATTGGCAGTATTACATGGTCGGACCACGCCCCTGTGTTGATATCTCTTAATCTGACAACCCCTCCCCTGAAACGCACCCACTGGAGACTGAACGAATCCTTACTCACTAACATCACATCTCGAGAATCTCTTCGTAAAGTTTTACAGAATTACTTTTTAGAGAACTCTCAGTCCCTCTCATCTTTCCCATTAATATGGGAGGCCCACAAAGCAGTAGTTAGAGGGGAATGTATAGCCCTGTCTTCTAAACTCAAAAAAGATTCGCAACAGCAGTACCGTCAGTGCGAAAGAGACCTCCGCACAGCGGAGAAGCAGCTTCAATCCCGCCCCACTAAAACTCGCCTGAAAAAAGTGATAGACTTGAGAACTAAACTAAAAGAGATCTCACATGGAAACATAGAAAGACTCTTGCGTTACTCCCACCAGAAATACTATGAATACGGTAATAAGCCCCATACGATGCTAGCTAGAAAGCTTAGAGACCAAGCGATAACTAGTGCCCCATGCGCAATAAAAGATACTGCAGGCACCCCTCACTATGACCCCACGAAAATAGCTCAACTTTTCCACACATACTATACGTCGCTGTATTCTATCCCCCCACGGTTACCAATGACGCATCCGAATAGGACACAAATATTAAATGACTATTTGACTGACTGTCACCTCCCAAAATTGCCCCAAGAGGCATTGGAGGACCTTAATCGGAGGGTGGAACCAGAGGAAATTCATCAAATCATTAAGGACTTACCAGGCCACAAAGCCCCGGGTCCTGACGGGTTTACCTATCTATATTATAAGACCTTTGAGGGGGAGCTGTCCACCCATCTAACACACCTTTTTGAACCTTTTCATGGAGGGTGACGCCATGCCAAACACATTCCTACACTCATACATAACTGTTATTCCCAAAATAGGAAAAGATCCTTTGGATTGTGCGAGTTACCGTCCTATTAGCCTTCTAAATTCGGATCTTAAGATATTCACTAAACTACTGGCTGACCGTCTAAACAATTGGCTCCCACATCTGATCCATAAAGATCAGGTGGGTTTTGTCCGGTATCGCCAGGCAGGAGACAACACTCGAAGGATTTTGAATTTGGTGGATGTGGTGAATAAGGGGGGAACTGAAGCATTGCTTGTGGGGCTGGACGCAGAGAAGGCTTTCGACAGGCTGGACTGGTCCTTCATGTTCACTGTGTTGGGCCATTTCGGCCTGTCGGGGCCATTTGTATCGGCACTCAGGGGATTGTATTCTTCTCCTGCAGCGACAATCCGCCTCCCCAACGCGCATTCAGGGCCCCTTCCTATCAGAAACGGTACTAGACAGGGGTGCCCGTTGTCCCCCCTGCTTTACGTTCTTAGCATTGAACCACTGGCGGCACATATCAGGCATAATCCAGATATTATGGGGATCAAAGTACGAGAGAAAACCTTCAAAATAGCCTTATTTGCGGATGATGTTCTGCTGTCTCTGACCAACCCTGTGATCTCCCTACCAAATCTCCACAAGGTAATAGCCCAATACGCTAGGCTTTCGGGATATAAACTTAATTCGGACAAAACTGAGGCCTTACCTCTCAACATTTCGGAGGCTAAATTACAGTCCCTTAAACAAAATTTTAAGTTTTCTTGGCGCACAGACTCTCTGCGATATCTCAGAGTCAAGATAACTCCTAATTACAAGACAATATATCAGGCAAATTTCCCACCCTTGATAAGAGACGTTGAAAATAGTCTAAAGAAATGGTCGTCCCTGCAGATCTCCTTTTTAGGTAAAATTGCCACAATTAAAATGTCAATCATTCCTAAATTCCTGTATTTGTTCGAAACTCTCCCAGTATGAGTACCCCTAGGAGTGCTAAAAAAGGTTCAATCATTGCTCATGCGTTTTATTTGGCACTCGGGGAGACATCGAATCCCAGATTCGGTCCTATGTACGCCACGCTCTAAGGGAGGCTTGTCCTGCCCGAATATTACACTCTATTACTATGCTTCACACCTACGTTGCCTGGCCTCCTGGACGACTCTACCAGCCTTTAATAAATGGACAGAAATAGAGAAGCTTTGGATGGCTCCTTTTCATCCGGGCTCTCTGATATGGGGCCGACCTGTCGATACCCCCTCTAGGGACCTCTTGGGCCCAATGGCATTCACAAGAGACTTGTGGCGACAGTGTAGGATGAAGTTCCAGCTGGCATCAAAGTCTTCCCTGTTGACCCCCTTCCTGTTCACCCCACATCTAACGTTGGGTATGAACCCGGAGGTGGTCAGGCGGTGGGCAGAGGCAGGTCTCTATTGCTTTCGGGATATAGTCAACCCTACTACATTGAAACTCAGGCCATTTTCGGACTTGCGACACAAATATAAGCTACCCTTTCATCTATATTTCTCGTACCAGCAGATATCACACTTCTATGCAGATGTTATGGGACAGGGGGAGGTAAACCGCCCTTCGGCATTTGAGACTCTCTGCTCAGGTCGGTCCTCGACTAGGGGACTAATCTCAGCTATTTACGCAATACTGGCAGCGGGGAATCCCTCGGTAGCAGTGAAGCACACATATATGAGGAGGTGGGAGGGCTGGGTGGGGAGACCGCTGTCGGAGGCACTCTGGTCGGTCATATGGGCAAGGACATTCAGGTCCTCAATTAGCACTCTCTATAAAGAAAACCAAGTTAAAGTACTTATGACATGGTACCATACCCCGGAAATACAGCATAAATTTAATCGTGAGTGCCCAGATGTGTGTTGGAGATGTGGGCTCGGCGGGGCATCCTTATATCATATATTTTGGACGTGCCCAGCCATAGAGGGTTTTTGGGGGGAGGTGGAAACCCTGATAGGCAGATTGGTTGGTAAAAATATAAGCAGGGACCCGGTGGTCTACCTATTGAATGCTCTCCCATCGTTCCTAAGTAAACCAGAGATAAAATTGCTGCTTCATATCCTCACAGCTGCCAAGTGCTTAGTTTCATTGTTCTGGAAAAGAGTGGCGCCTCCGTCTGTCTCAGATCTGTATGCTCGAATAACAGATGTTAGAAATATGGAAAGATTAACGGCCCAGCTTCATAACACAATGGATGGGTTTACAACGACTTGGTCTTTGTGGGACACTTTTGCGGACTCATACCAGATATAGGATAGCGAAGGTCTCTATTGTATTAGATGTTTTTGCGCTATATATTAATGGGATCTGAGAATTTACTATCGAGACCTCCGGGTTGGGCCCTGACCTCTATCTTCTCTTACTCTTATATGTGATAAGAAACTGTTTACTTTCCATTTTCCTTCTGATATGCCCTTTTTGCATTGTATTTGACTGCATGCCTGAGAATTGTTTCTGATACCTGTGTATTTGTCTTAATTTTTGGTTGTAAAATATGTTGAAAAAATCTTTTCAAAATAAAAAGTTGAAGAAAAAAAAAGAAAGTGCTTTTTTCTTAAGAAAAACGGACCCTCTGAAAGAATCCAACACCTTCGGTAAAAAAAAAAAAAAAAAGCGCCAAAACTACAACGAAATCCGTATGCGATCTTTACTGCGGATTTTTACCGCGGTTGGTCCCTGCGGATTTTTACCATTCTCTATGGCCAAAACCACAGGTACCTGCAGAAAAGAAGTGACATGCTCATTAATTCTGCAGCAGAAAATCCGCGGGAAAATCTGCAAGTATAAAAAAAACGCAGTGTGCGCACAGCATTTTTTAAAACCCATAGGTTCTGCTAGGGAATTGACTGCAGCAATGTTAGACACATTTTCTGCAGCAAATCCGCGGTAAATCTGCATCGTGCGCACATGGCCTTAAAGTAAGTAAAATAAAAAAATTGAGTTAAAGCCTGAAGAAGGCCGGTTCATAGCAAAATGCATTGCATTGTATTTTATTAATTTTAATAAAATATTATTGAAATCTGGTATATTGATCCTTCTTATCCCATTACTACATTGCCATTGGAGACGGAGAGCGGAGCATTTCCTCTGTGTGGATCCCCACTGGTGGATTTTCTTGCAGCACATTGGAGAAGCTGCGCTCAATTTCCTGCAATAGGTTTTTAATTCATATGTTTATACTACTGCTAAGTAGTAATGAGTGAACTCGTGGATGTTCGGGTTCGCCGAACTTGGTTCTGCTGGTGAACTTGACCCCTAACAATGAATCGCATACTACTCAATGGGAAGCCCAAGTACAGGGCTGTAAATTGGTCTTAGTAAGGGCTAGGGGGGGTGCAGATGAAAAGAAAATTAAGGCAAGAACAGGACAATTGTCTTGCAAACAAATATGCACATGTAAAAGCCTTAAAGGGCTTCTGTCACCATAGCACTCATGGTTACATAAGTAAACGAAGAAACTGAAAATTATTGTAATGACCCCCACGGTGCTGAATTTCAGAGATTTTCTACAGACCACCAATCTACAGTCATATGAAAAAGTTTGGGCACCCCTATTAATGTTAGCCTTTTTTCTTTATAACAATTTGGGTTTTTGCAGCAGCTATTTCAGTTTCATATACCTAATAACTGATGGACTGAGTAATATTTCTAGATTGAAATGAGGTTTATTGTTCTAACAGAAAATGTGCAATCTGCATTTAAACAAAATTTGACCGGTGCAAAAGTATGGGCACCTCAACATAAAAGAGACATTAATATTATATTGTTTCTTTTTTTGCAAAAATATCAGCCTCTAGTTGCTTCCTGTAGCTTTTAACCCCTTAACGACCTTTGACGTACTGAGTACGTCATGGTGACATGGTGCTAAACGACCCATGTCATGGCGAAATCGCGGTCCCGGAGCCCCGGGGAGTGAAATTTGCTTACTTAAACGGTAGATTCGGGAAGGAGGGGACCTCTGCCTGACCTCAGGAGGGGTGGTGCCTCCTCCCCGAACCTACAGAGGCTGTGATTGGCTGACGAACGCCGCTCAGCCAATTACAGCCACTGTAATGTTCCAGCCATTGAAAATGGCTGGAACATTGAAATCCAGCCCTGATCAGTGCTGCTGTAGCACTGGCCATTGGCTGGAGCTGGGTGATCGATGCTTCACCCGCCCCCAGCTCTGATTGGAGAGACCGGTCTTGTGACCGCTCTCTCCAATCAATGTGGATCTGCGGCCTGTGACCGTCCCTGGAAGCCGAGGAGAGCGGTAAGTTGCTGTCCCCGCCGCCCGCCCCTGTCCCCGCCACCCGCCCCTGTCCCCGATCGCCCCGCCGCTGCTCCCGATCCACCGCTGTCCCCGCCGCTGTCTCCGATCGCCCCGCCGCTGCTCCCGATCCACCGCTGTCCCCGGCGCCACGCTCCTGATCCACCGCTGTCCCCGGCGCCATGCTCCCGCTCCACCGCTGTCCCAGCTGCTGCTCCCGATGCACCGCTGTCCCCGCCTCTGTCTCCGATCGCCCCGCCATGCTCCCGCTCCACCGCTGTCCCCGCCGCTGTCTCCGATCGCCCCGGCGCCATGCTCCCGCTCCACCGCTGTCCCCGCCGCTGTCTCCGATCGCCCCGGCGCCATGCTCCCGCTCCACCGCTGTCCCCGCCGCTGTCTCCGATCGCCCCGGCGCCATGCTCCCGCTCCACCGCTGTCCCCGCCGCTGTCTCCGATCGCCCCGGCGCCATGCTCCCGCTCCATCGCTGTCCCCACCGCTGCTCCCGCTCCACCGCTGTCCCCGCCGCTGCTCCCGATGCACCGCTGTCCCCGCCGCTGTCTCCGATCGCCCCGCCGCTGCTCTCGCTCCACCGCTGTCCCCGCCGCCGCTCCCGATCCACCGCTGTCCCTGGCACCATGCTCCCGCTCCACCGCTGTCCCCGCCGCCGCTCCCGATCCACTGCTGTCCCCGCCGCCATGCTCGCCACTGTCCCCGCCGCCGTTGCACCCACCTGCTGCCCCCGAATCGGCCCCCACTGTTCCCGATCGGCGGCCGCCGCGGCCTCCTTCATCGGCTGCCCCTTCTCCATCGCCACACCAACTATCCCTCCATGTGCTGCAAGCCACCCTCCCCCCGCGTGGGGGGAGGGTGGCTTGCAGCACATGTGGGGGGAGGGGGGCTGGCTTACAGCACATGTGGGGGGAGGGTGGCTGGCTTGCAGCACATGTGGGGGGAGGGTGGCTGGCTTGCAGCACATGTGGGGGAGGGTGGCTGGCTTGCAACACATGTGGGGGGAGGGTGGCTGGCTTGCAGCACATGTGCTGCAAGCCACCCTCCCCCCACATGTGCTGCAAGCCACCCTCCCCCTACATGTGCTGCAAGCCACCCTCCCCCTACATGTGCTGCAAGCCACCCTCACCCTACATGTGCTGCAAGCCACCCTCCCCCCGGGGCCCCCCCTCCTCCATGTGCCATCTCTCTCTCCCATCAGACTCTGCCCCCCTCCCCGATCTGCTGCCTGCTCTCTCCCATTTTCCATCTACTGCCCCCTCTCACCCTCCTCGATCTGTTGCCTCCTTCATCTGCTGCCTCTTCTGTCTGCTGTGATCCTGCTGCCTAGATCCATCCTGTAAGGTAGGTATCCCCATCTCACCTCCCCCCCCATCCTCTGCCGCTCCTCCATCCGCTGCGCCATTTCCCATCCATCCGCTGCGCCATTTCCCATCATCCATCCTCTGCGCCCTTTCCCATCCTCTGCCGCTCCTCCACCCGCTGCGCCCTTTCCCATCTTCCATCCGCTGCGCCCTTTCTCATCTGCCGCCCCGCCCTCTCGCATCGCATTATCCAGCGCAGTTGCTCGCTTCCAGACTGCAGTGGATGATGCGATGCGAGACTCGTGCATTGCTCTCACGTTTGGCACTGGTCTTAGTGGCAGGCGCTCATTTTTTTTTTTTTTTTTTACTGATGTCTGTATTTTTTATTTCGCCAAACTAATTTTTTTTGTATGGGGGGGGTCTAGTTTCCAAAATGGGATCACATGTGGGGGAGCTCCATTGTTTAGGCACCTCAGGGGGTCTCCAAATGAAACATGGCGTCTACTAATAATTCCAATCAATTTTAATGTGAAATGGCGCTCCTTCTCTTCTGAGCCCCGCCGTACGCCCAAACAATTGATTTCCACCACATATGAGGTACCTGTGTACTCAGGAGAAATTGCACAATACATTTTATGGTGCATTTTTTCCTGATACCCTTGTGGAAAAAAAAGCTACCTGTTTGAAAAAACAATTTTGTGGTAAAAAAAAGAATAAAATATTTTCACGGCTGACATTACAAACGTTTGTGAAGCTTCCAGGGGTTCAAAGTGCTCACTAAACAGCTAGATAAATTCCATGAGGGGTCTAGTTTCCAAAATGGGGTCAATTGTGGGGGAGCTCCATTGTTTAGGCACTTCAGGGGGGTCTCCAAACGCAACATGGCGTCCGCTA
The DNA here is from genome assembly GCF_048569485.1 of Anomaloglossus baeobatrachus. Lineage (NCBI taxonomy): Eukaryota > Metazoa > Chordata > Amphibia > Anura > Aromobatidae > Anomaloglossus > Anomaloglossus baeobatrachus. The sequence continues at coordinate 952,743,190 of NC_134353.1, read as the reverse complement.
ATAATTCCAACCAATTTTGCTGTGAAATGGCGCTCCTTGCCTTCCGAGTCCTGCCGTGCGCCCAAACATTTGATTTCCACCACATATGGGGTATCTGCGTACTCAGGAGAAAATGCACAATACATTTTATGGTGCATTTTTTCCTGATACCCTTGTGATAAAAAAAGCTACCTGGTTGAAGCAACAGTTTTGTGGTAAAAAAAATTTTTTTTCTTTTCACGGCTCAACGTTATAAACTTCTGTGAAGCCCCCAGGGGTTCAAAGTGCACATCAAACATCTAGAAAAAATATTTGAGGGCTCTAGTTTACAAAATGGGGTCACTTATGGGGGAGCTCCATTGTTTAGGCACCTCGGGGAGTCTTCAAACCCGACATGGCGTCCGCTAATGAGTGCAGCTAATTTTGCACTCAAAAATTCAAATGGCGCTCCTTGCCTTCCGAGTCCTGCTGTGTGCCCAAACATTTGATTACCACCACATATGGGGTATCTGCGTACTCAGGAGAAAATGCACGATACATTTTATGATGCATTTTTCCTGATACCCTTGTGAAAATACTAATTTTTATGGCTAAAGTAACATTTTTGTGTTAAAAAAGTAAAATTTTCATTTTTTCGTCTACATTGCTTTGGTTGCTGTGAAGCTCCTAAAAGGTTAATAAACTTCTTGGATGTGGTTTTGAGCAGAGTGAGGGGTGCAGATTATAGAATTGGGTCACTTTTGGGTATTTTCTGTCGCCTAGGTTTCTCAAATCACTCCAAATGTGATGTGGTACCTAAAAAATTTTTTTTTGTAAATTTTGTTGGAAAAATGAGAAATTGGTGATGAACTTTGAACCCTTCTAACCCTTCTAACTTCCTAACGGAATTTTTTTTTTTTTTCAAAAATTGCGCTGGTGTAAAGTAGACATGTGGGAAATGTTATTTAGTAACTTTTTTGTGTGACATATTTATGGGCATAAAATTTCAAATTTTGAAAATTGCAAAATTTTCTAAATTTTCGCCAAATTTACGAAATTTTCACAAATAAACGCAAAACATATCGGCCTAAATTTACCACTGACATGAAGTACAATATGTCACGAAAAAACAATCTCAGAATCGCCAGGATCCGTTGAAGTGTTCCAGAGTTATAACCTGTCAAAGTGACACTGGTCAAAATTGCAAAAAATGGCCGGGTCTTTAAGGTGAAAACAGGCTGGGGGCTGAAGGGGTTAATGAGTTTCTGGATCCTGGATGAAGGTGTATTTGACCATTCCTGTTTACAAAACCATTCCAGTTCAGTTAAGTTTGATGGTCGCCGAGCATGGACAGCCGCTTCACATCATCCCACAGATGTTCAATGATATTCAGGTCTGGGGACTGGGATGGCCATTCCAGAACATTGTAATTGTTCCTCTGCATGAATGCCTGAGTAGATTTGGAGCGGTGTTTTGGATCATTGTCTTGCTGAAATATCCATCCCCTGCGTAACTTCAACTTCATCACTGATTCTTGCATATTATTGTCAAGAATCTGCTGATACTGAGTTGAATCCATGCGACCCTCAACTTTAACAAGATTCCCGATGCTGGCATTGGCCACACAGCCCCAAAGCATGATGGAACCTCCACCAAATTTTACTGTGGGTAGCAAATGCTTTTCTTGGAATGCCGTGTTTTTTGCCTCCATGCATAACGCCTTTTTGTATGACCAAACAACTCAATCTTTGTTTCATCAGTCCACAGGACCTTCTTCCAAAATGTAACTGGCTTGTCCAAATGTGCTTTTGCATACCTCAGGCGACTCTGTTTGTGGCGTGCTTGCAGAAACGGCTTCTTTCGCATCACTCTCCCATACAGCTTCTCCTTGTGCAACGCGTGCGCTGTATTGTTGACCGATGCACAGTGACACCACCTGCAGCAAGATGATGCTGCAGCAAGATGATGCTGTGGTCTCTGGATTGTCCTTGACTGTTCTCACCATTCTTATTCTCTGCCTTCCTGATATTTTTCTTGGCCTGCCACTTCTGGGCTTAACAAGAACTGTACCTGTGTTCTTCCATTTCCTTACTATGTTCCTCACAGTGGAAACTGACAGTTTAAATCTCTGAGACAACTTTTTGTACCTTCCCCGGAACAACTATGTTGAATAATCTTTGTTTTCAGATCATTTGAGAGTTGTTTTGAGGATCCCATGATGCCACTCTTCATAGGAGATTCAAATAGGAGAACAACTTGCAAGTGGCCACCTTAAATACCTTTTCTCATGATTGGATACACCTGCCTATGAAGTTCAAAGCTCAATGAGGTTACAAAACCAATTTAGTGCTTTAGTAAGTCAGTAAAAAGTCGTTAGGAGTGTTCAAATCAAGAAATTGATAAGGGTGCCCATACTTTTGCACCGGTCATATTTTGTTTAAATGGGGATTGCACGTTTTCGGTTAGTACAATAAACCTCATTTCAATCCAGAAATATTACTGAGTCCATCAGTTATTAGATATATGAAACTGAAATAGCAAAAACCCAAATTGTTGTAAAGAAAAAAGGTTAACATTAATAGGGGTGCCCAAACTTTTTCATATGACTGTAGAAAAGGGCCCTTAACACTAGAACTACTGAGGTAGTCATTTTGACTACTTTGCACCATGTATTTCTATATTGGTGTCACGAGTACAGTAGTTCTAGTGTTAAAGAGCCTGTATTCCCAGTTAACCCACATAGTCAAGATTACCAGACTCCCCCTACAGAGCAACAACTTTAAAAAGGCCCATACGGAGTCCGACCACAGCTCCAGCTCGGTGAGGGTCCAGCACAGCCTGCTGATGTTTCCCCCTAGCTAAGCTGAGCTGAGGTTGGTCGTGCAGGTGTTATGCTGACCAGATAAGGAGGAGATGGACGAAGAGGAGTAGTAGGAGGAAACACGGACAGAGAAATGGTCAGCAATCCTCAGTGTTGTTAGGAGATGCGCTAACTTTTGGCTGACTGGTAAAGGCAGCCTTTATCTATCCCCCATTTCCTTGAGATGGCTGGGTTGTCATTCTAAATAAGCACTTGTACCTTTTTGCCCCCCCACCTCATTGTAAATTGTAAGCTCTCACGAGTAGGGTTGTCTTTTTTTTTTTGCTCTAATTATTGTATTTTCTATAATTGTTACCGTATTTTTCGGATTATAAGACGCACTTTTTCCCCCCCAAATGTTGGGGGAAAGTGGGGGGGTGCGTCTTATAGTCTGAATGTAGGGCTGTGGGGAATAAGGGTGGAGCAGGCTGTAGCAGCGCCTGCCGTGACCACGTGCACCCGCTCATTTAATATGCACACCCATCATTACGCCCATCATCTCTCAGTGCTGAAACTGGCGCTGACAGGTGGGCGGGATGATGGGGAAGGTGTGCGCATATTAAACAGCCTGCTCGCATGATCACCCCTGGCAACTACAGCCTGGAGTGATCAGTGCGGCTGTATTCACTGTTCCCCCGCACATTATCATCATCAGCGCGGGGTGCAGTGAATCAGTGTACTCACCGGCCACGATCCCTGCAGCACCGACCCATCCTCCTGTCTGTGCCGGCGGCGGCTGTGTGGAGACTAGCGGTGCTCACAGTGATGACTTAATCGCTGTGCGCACGTGTCTACACGCAGCCGGCACAGACAGGAAGACGAGCGATGCTGCAGGGATCGTGGCCGCCTCCACACTCCAGCGCTGCTGCTGACACAGACTGGAGGAGGAGCGATGCTGCAGGGAGTGAGGTAAGGTGAGTATGAACGTTTATTTGTTTTTTTTATGTGGCACAGGATGCGGGCCGTATACGAGGATGGGGGTATATAGCAGTGTTGAGGATAAGAATTCAGTATATAAAAATACTTAATTCAGCCATTTCATAGACTCAGTTATATATTTCAGTAGATGTGAACTAACACACATATTTGTGAATGCTTTTGTTTCTTACTAACATGTATATATGTATATTGCATATTCAGTGTATTTTCCTTAGACACAGTATATACCAGCACATGTAATTGTAAAGATGGCTGCAATTTCCTGTTTTGCACCCAAGACAGATGGACAAAGGAAATTCCTGGAGTCTGGACTGACCAATCCAAGGAGGATGTGTAGATCTCTCTACATCATGAAGCCCTGACCTACGATACTTGATTGGACTAAAACTTTTGTTTACACCCCCTTACTGCTTGGTCTAGAGTTTCTTTCAAACAATAAAAAGCGCACTTGGTCAAGAGCCAGTCATGGAGATAGATGTAACTGACTTGCTGTCCAGTTATTTAGTCTCGTTTGCACACATGACATTTTTAATTAGAAACAGCAGCCGGATATCGAGAGATCCTTTGAGTCTCATCATCATCGTCATTTTTAACCTTGACAGTTGGCGCGCCAAGTGTGGGGCCACCGAGAAGGGTGAGTCAGAGCTTCCATTTTCCGGACGTCTGGGGGCTGCTCCACAAGTATCCAGGTGTTGCTCGATATCAAGGATTGATCGCCCTTCATTCCACGGTGAGCATCATATACATTGTGTGTGCTCTTTTACCTGTGGTTCGAGAGACACCTGGCGACAGGGGGTGGTCACTAGTCCGGAGAATGGTAGTGCACCGGAGACCTAACGGTGTGACTGTCACTCGCCAGTGAGCTAGAAGGACCCAGCTCCCATAGGGGCTAGGCGTAGGTTTTAAAGGATCCGGCTGTCTGTATTTCTGGCTGTAAGTAAGGTAGAAATAGGGGGCTTTTTGAGTAGCTGTTGATTTGTATATAGTGTATGGTTAATCAGGCTTGTGATTTCTCTGTTTGGTTCTCGGAGAGTTAATTGTCTGAGCAGACAGCTATAGAAATGGTGGAGTGAAGCCCAGGGTGCCTGCACTCTCTTACACAAAAAGGAGGGGGGTCAGTCCCCCACTGGCTACTTGGGCAGGGACAGACTGCAACTCTACGTCCCTGCATTTCTCCACTAAGAGGAAAGCAAGAAAAAGGTGGGGGGGGTCACTCGCTCACGCAGCTACGTTCTTTTGCTAAGAGGGCAGCAGGGAGGAAAGTTTGTGTGTGTTAGAAAGAAGGGGGGTCGGTGTGTGTTGGCCATTGCTCACCGGCTGCTTGAGACAGAGCGGAGATCGAATTACGCAGCCTGCATTTTTTCGCTGAGAACAGAAGAGAGCAGGAAGCAAGGGGGGGTCAAGGAGTGAACAGGCAGAGACAAGACAGCGCAGCTCTTTGGAGTGAGAAGAAAGGAGGGGTCAGTGGGCTAACATACAGGAGATGGCTGCAGCCTTTGTATAGTAAAGCAAACAGAGGAGTTGTAATGATTTGAAAGAAAGACAAGTGTTATTTTGGTTTGGATTAGAGAGAAATTAATGCGTTTTTTCAGTCTTTTTAAATTGTTTGTTTTTGAACAGAAGTATGAGAACTAGGGATTCCCCTGTGTTGCAGATGACACAGCCACTGTTTGTTAGATATTAAATATTAAATATTGAATATTGAATGTTGGATAGATAATAAACGAGGCGGGAAGGGTTCTGTTAACTTAAAGTGGGATTAGCGTATTCCCCTGCGGTTCAGGCGCAAGTCACTGTTTGCATAGCAGACGAGACAGGAAAGGATTTCATTTTAGTTAAGTTAAGGGTGCTGGAGTTAGCGGATTCTCCTGCGTATTAGACGCAAGTCACTGTCGGCGCATTACAAACGCGGACGAGGCGAGAAAGGACTCCGTTGGAACGGCCGGTCCAATTAGAGCACTGTATACTCTGTTCAAAAGATAAATATGTTGTTTTTAGTAGGAGCTGAGAACGCTGTTGCCCTAGTTACAAAAAAACGGAAAAAATATAAAAGATTCCAAAAAGTTGTGTAAAATCGTTGGACTACCACTAGATGGCAGGCTCCAACCCATGTATTGAAGTTCAGATTAATCTCCAGTGAGAGTATACTGGAGGACAAAGACCCTATTCACTGTGTGTTGCTGTTTGTAGAATCACTAAATGTTTTTCTCTAGCTGTGCCTCATGGTTTTCCTTTAGAAGTCATTATATCTGGTGCTAATCAAATCTCTCCTTTGTATGCTGAAATGCAAATTTACAGGCACTAAAAGTATCCCTGGTTTACTACGTAGTTCCAGCCACTCCCAGTACACCCAGGGAGTCACAACATGGATGCTACACCCGGAAGTCAGGTGCCTGGAACTTCCTGTGGCAGCCGTCTTGCTACACCTACTGATGGCAGTATACCTCATAAGCCACACCCCTTGCAATGGCTTTGTTCAAAGCTCTCCACCCATCCCCGGTGGGAGGTGTTCTGTGGTATAAATGACCTAACACATTTGAATAAGTATAAATTGTATATTTGTTTACTCAGCTATCCCATACATGCAAGTCAAAGATAAGTAAGTGAAATTTTTACTGAATTGATGAATAGTCAGAGATAAGAATGGAATGTGTCTTTCCCCAATAGTGACGTAAGTTTGTTTTAACCCTTAGAGTTCAGGATTTCCCATTTTTAGTTTACTGCTTATGCCGGAATAGGGAATATTAAATTTCATGGGATGTGCGATATAATTTGTGTTGTTTTGTTTTTAATGGCGATTTATTTGAACAATATATTTTTATTTTGTGACTCTATCACCTTTTCTGTTTTTTCGATCATTTCTAAACAATTCATATATTTTTGCAGGTTAGTCGCCCAGTCACAGCTGTCATTTAATCATGTCTCAGTTATTTCTACTATCAAAGGTTTTTCTTTTCTTTATGGATACAGTGTTGTTTATCGTAAGGTTTTAAAATTCCTCAGCAACGTATATTGTTGTAAGATATACGTTATTTTCAGTGTTTGTTCATTTTAGGTTTTAGTATATGGCTAATTTATTACCTGCTGTTTTATCTTTTCTTTTAGGGAATACCAGTATAAAAACGCTGAATTTTGCCATATTGGTAAATAAACAATTAAACAAGGGGGAATAAGGTATTAATTATATTCTCCAGTTTCTTCGAGGGTGCAGTAGGCATATTAGATAGGTTTTGAAGCTGACCTTTTTCCCATAGGTTATGTTTATTAGATTACTATGAGGTATATCTGTTAACTGAAATGGAAAAATCTTGTCCTATATGTTTATTTGTTTGTTTATTTATTTAGTATTCTCAGTCATGTGAAGTATAGATGACCACTAACTGTATTATGATCAGAGATAAAGTTATAAGAATGATCTAATGTATATTTCTTTTAGTTTTGTTTTTATAGATGAAACCAGATGGTGGTCGATTCTGCACTGGATATGTTGCTGTTTACACCACATGAGGTAGTCTAAATTCGACCACTCCCTCCAATCCTATTGATACAGGAGACAGTGATGCATTAATGCCTCTCTTGATGGGTAGAACAGGAGTGGGTAAGAGTCTTTAGAGATGTATGTAGGTTGTAGATTTTTTCCTGTTGTCAAATGAATTAGGTATGCCGAAAAGAAAGTCTAGATCTGAGCTGATGGATTCGGATGGAGATCCTCGCACAGGTGCAGCTGACCAAGAAGCAGTGAACGGGCCTAGAGTTGAGAGTCTTTCACCAATACCGACCATGCCTCGGTGACACCGGTCACGTCAGTGACTTCTGTCACTCCTTGTGTTCTTAAATCCCTACAGGAACAAGCAAAGCAACAAGGAATGGAGTGTGACATGCAGGGAGCCAGCTGACTGAGGAAGGTCTGTGGATAAAGGGTGGTAAGCTTTCTCTGTCATGAGAGCTCTTCTTAATGATGGCCCAGGTAACATCTGTGAAAGACAATTGTCAGTGTGTGCTTTGGTGACACCAGGGTTCAGTACCCAGGTGGGCAGATTCACCCAGTCTTGTGAGACAAGTGCCTAGAACGAAGTGAGAAAAAACTGTAAAGAGTCCGTAGAAACACCCTGCACCTACTTCCTAGAGACTGCAAACTGATTATAGATGTATATCATGAGCATGTTGTATGCAAGTCTGTGCGTGTTGTGTAAATTTCTCTCCAGGTTTGGTCAGAGGCATTCCAGTGCAGAAAACGACATTATTGTTGAGAAGCACATGAAGGTGGTATGTAAAGAAAAATGTGTTTACAAACAGTGTATATTTTATAGAAAAGTGGAAACTAGTAAATCGTGTACAAAATGTATATGTTTTGTTTTCTATTCGTAATAAACAGGTTTTTATGTAAGATGTTTTTGGTTTAGCATAGACATGTATATTTTTATATAATTGACTGAATAGTGTGATAAACAGGTGTATTCTCCAATTCCAGATCTTAAATCAGAGCTATTAGCATATGGTCTCCAGTCAGGAGACTGATTGATCCTAAAGGACAAGCGAGAAAGAGCCATGAGTCAACATTAGAGGAGCTGATCCAACCACAGAAACATCTATGGATCCACACCTCGCATTGTAGAAGGGTTAATCAACCAGAGCTGCACTGAGCGTTCTGCTCATATTTATCCTTTTCAGAAAACCCTGTACAGTCTCAGACCAGCATTGCCAGAACAGTTAGAAGAGAGGACTTAGAGAACATTGAGACATGGGAAAGTCCAACTACAAAGGGTGAGGACTCGCCTAGGAGTCCTTGGTCTCAAACCGGTGAAGAAAACCCCTTTCCCCTTTCCGCCCATGTTTCGACGTTCAGTTAGGCAGGTTTTTCAACAGATCTTTCTACCTCTCTTCCTAAGGCAACACAGTACCCTTAGAATTTAGAAATGGCAGAAGTAAGTCTTTAGGGGGGACTGTTGAGGATAAAGAATTGAGTATCCAAAAATACTTAATTCAGCCATTTCATAGACTCAGTTATATAGTTCAGTAGATGTGAACTAACACACATATTTGTGAATGCTTTTGTTTCTTACTAACATGTATATATGTATATTGCATATTCAGTGTATTTTCCTTAGACACAGTATATACCAGCACATGTAATTGTAAAGATGGCTGCTATTTCCTGTTTTGCACCCAAGACAGATGGACAAAGGAAATTCCTGGAGTCTGGACTGACCAATCCAAGGAGGATGTGTAGATCTCTCTACGTCATGAAGCCCTGACCTACGATACTTGATTGGACTAAAACTTTTGTTTACACCCCCTTACTGCTTGGTCTAGAGTTTCTTTCAAACAATAAAAAGCGCACTTGGTCAAGAGCCAGTCATGGAGATAGATGTAACTGACTTGCTGTCCAGTTATTTAGTCTCGTGTGCACACATGACATTTTTAATTAGAAACAGCAGCCGGATATCGAGAGATCCTTTGAGTCTCATCATCATCGTCATTTTTAACCTTGACAGCAGGATGAGGGTATATTATGAGCAGGATGGGGGTATATAGCAGGATGAGGGCATATAGCAAGATGGGGGTATATAGCAGGATGAGGGCATATAGCAAGATGGGGGTATATTATGAGCAGGATGAGGGCATATAGCAGGATGGGGGTATATAGGGGGTATATTATGAGCAGGATGGGGGTATATAGGGGGTATATTATGAGCAGGATGGGGGTATATTATGAGCAGGATGGTGGTATATAGCAGGATGGGGCCATATGCCAGGATGGGTTATATAGCATGGTCGGGCCATATGCCAGGATGCGGCCATATGCCAGGATGGGTTATATAGTAGGGTGGGGCCATATGCCAGGATGAGGTATATAGCAGGATGGGGCCATATGCCAGGATGGGTTATATAGCATGGTCGGGCCATATGCCAGGATGGGTTATATAGCAGGGTGGGGCCATATGCCAGGATGAGGTATATAGCAGGATGCGGACATATGCCAGGATGGGTTATATAGCAGGATGGGGGCTATACCAGGATGAGGGACATATACTGTATATACAAGGCAGGAGGATCATTACCAGGATGGGGTACCTTAGTAGAGAATTTGGGGACATTACCCCCATAACAGTGTCAGCAGCAGATCCTCACCCCATAACAGTGTCTCATGACCACATATTTTGCTTAAAATTTTATTTTCCTATTTTCCTCCTCTAAAACCAGGGTGCCTCTTATGGTCCGGTGCGTCTTATAGTCCGAAAAATAGGTACTTGTTTCTATATGAACCTCCTGAATTGTAAAATGCTGCGAAATATGTTGGCGCTATAGAAATAAAGATTTATTATATTAACATGCTTTCCACCTATGGCACAGCCCACATCACATTACACCCTGCCAACCCTGTTTTCACATTTCACCATAACAGCCAAGATTGGAAGGATGCCCTGAAAGAATAACTTTTGGGGGTATTTTTATTTTAAAAAAGCCCCGTACAGAGCCTGTTTACCTGTTTGACCCTCACAGCCAACACTAACTGAGATCCACCACAGAACACCCAATTTTTTGAAAAGGCCCGAAACCAGCCTGTTTACCTGTTTGTCCCTCACAGCTCTCAGTGCTCGTGATTCACCACACACACCCAATGAAAACAGAAATGGGCCACGGAATCCCATCCAACAGAAATCCCAAGCATTTCTTGAGAAAAAAATATTTTTCAAAACAGGCAGATATGAAACATTGTTTAGCCACACAGCAACAAGTTTAACAAACAAGGTCCCCTATATAGCCTGTATTCCAAGTTCATACCACACAGTCAAAAATGACTAAGTTCCCCCACAGATCACCGAATTGAAAAAAGGCCCCAAACCAGCCTGTTTACCCTGTTGAGCAGGGGTGGGGAACCTTTTTACTGCCGGGGGCCATTTGGAAATTTCTGCCAACCTTCGGGGGCCACACAAAATTATCAATGTGAAAATGAACCAACTATATTTGGTCAAACAGTTAACTCACCCCTATTGTGGTGGCTGGAGCGGCTTCTCTTTTGTGCGGCTGTGATGTTCGGTGATACTTACGTTGCTTCTCTCTTTTCCAGGTTTGTCTGGAGCGCAGGCAACTCTTTGTGATAATAAGATTGGTAGACTATATACATCACACAACAGACACAGGGACTGGTGTATATAAATCACAGGAGACACATACATCACTGAAGGGGCTGTTGGCATAAAGATCACATAGGAGACGCTGGGACTGCTGTATATACATCACAGGAGACCCCTACATCACAGGAGACACGTACATCACAGGAGATACTGGGGGCACATACATCACACGAGGGGCTGGAGACCTGTATATGCCCCCAGCCCCCTCCTGTGATGTATATGCTTTCAGTCTCTCCTTTGATGTATATGTACCCAGCCCCTTCTGTGAGGTATATGTGCACAGCCTCTCCTGTGAGGTATATGCCCCCAGCCCCTCCTGTGATATGTACGACCCCAGCATCTCCAATGTGATATATATACCCCAGTGTGTGATGTATATATCACAAGAGGAGTTAGGGCATACACATCACAGGACACACTGGAGTATATCCATAACAGGAGGGGCTGGGGAACACACATTGCTAGGTCACAGGGAGGGATAAGCATTTCTGTGGGGCACAGATGGCACTGGGGGGAACACATCATTAGGGCAGCACAGAGAGCACTAGGGTGGCACGAACATCACTAGGTGGGCACAGGCATCACTAGGGGGGCACACACACATCACGAAGGAGGAGGCACAGAGACATCACTAAGGGGGGGCACACAGACATCAAGAAGGTGGGGGGGCACACAGACATCACTAAGCGGGGGCACAGACATCACTAGGAGGAGACTGGGGGGCACGGACAACACTTGCAGAGCACAGACGTCACTAGGGGGTACACACCACTTGGGATGGTATGCAGCACTGGAGAGAACGCAGCAGTGGGGGTGATCCACATCACTGTGAAAGCTGCACACAGCATTGCAGGGGGCATGCTGCACCGGAGAAGGGGCGGAGAGCGGGCAGCACACAGTGCCGGGGAGTGGGTGGCACAATGCTGGAAACGGTGAAGCTGCTGTGGGACGGAAGCGCAGAGTGCTAAATCCGCCCACAAAGTAAGTCATGAGCACGCTGGCACCTGCCAGCGAAAGAGCTCATTGGTGCGTGCAAGCAGCGCATGTGAAGATTTAAAGGGCCGGCGGCCGGTAAGACCACGGCGGTGGCCGGAGCACTGCCGCTCCCGGGGATCTGCCCGGGGGCCGCACAAAAGGTCATGGCGGGCCGCATGCGGCCCGGGGGAGGGGAGTTCCCCACCCTTGCTGTTGAGCGTCAGAGCTCTCATTGCCCACGATCCATCACACAGCACCCAATGAAGACAGAAATGGGTCACAGAATCCAATCCAACAGAGTCATCAAAAAACAGGAGTGATAAGTGCTTGACTTGTGTAGATTGACACTGTAAGCAGCTCATTTTTAAGGGGGTGATATTGACTAAAGATGCCCATGCTCCTCAAGTGCTAACTGTGCTTTCAGCAGGGCACCAATTCTAATACTGTCTGTTTTAACAGTTCCCACACTGAAGGCCGCATTACACGCAACAACATCGCTAACGAGATGTCGTTGCGGTCACTGAATTCGTGACGCACATCCGGCCTCGTTAGCGACGTCATTGCGCGTGAAACGCACGAACGACCGTTAACTATCAAAATTACTTACCTAATCGTTGACGCGTCGTTCCATTCCCGATTATCGTTACTGCTGCAGGTACGATGTTGCTCGTCGTTCCTGCGGTAGCACACATCGCTATGTGTGACACCGCAGGAATGAGGAACATCACCTTACCTGCGGCCACCTGCAATGAGGAAGGAGGTGGGCGGGATGTTCGTCCCGCTCATCTCCGCCCCTCCGCCTCTATTGGGCGGCCGCTCAGTGATGCCGCACAAACCGCCCCCTTAGAAAGGAGGCGGTTCGCCGGCCACAGCGACGCCGCTAGGCAGGTAAGTAGTGTGACGGGTGTTAGCGATTTTGTGCACCATGGGCAGCAATTTGCCCATGACGCACAACCGACGGTTGCAATATCGCTGCGTGTAAAGTGCCCTTAACAGTTCTCACACAGGAACAAATTTTTGGTGTGCAGTCTAGTTGCTGCAGTTGAAAATGTCGTTGTTGGATTTGTGATTGAGCCGGTGGTCTGCCAGCTAGATTTGCTCCTGCCAGTGTAGACACGTACACTTGAAGCGGCTCACCCATGTTGCAGATTGCTTAGCCTGGGAATCAGAACAATTTCTTTTCCAAAAATTGTCAAAGCAGGGAACCACGGCTAAATACTGTAACTAGGAATAATGCAATAGCACTCAGAGTTTATTTTTTGTTTTTGCTCATGGGATCATGATTAAGAGTGCAGCAGGTTCAAGCCAAAGTGAAAGAACTATAAGTACATGGGGCAGACCAGCTCCAGTAGTGTAGACTCCGCCTGCTGCATTTAAAACCTTGTATTCGGATTAGTGATGGAGCCGGAGTTACGGCAGATAGTTTTGCTACTGACAGTTACAGCCATCTCACTAATCCTCTTGATTGGCATTCCCAGTGTCACGATCTACTTATGGCTCTGCTGGTGCAGAGCCATTGTATGTGTTTTGCTGTCTGTATTCTCCAGGGTTAGAACAGGCTTCGCCCATAGGACCTATCAGGCCTCGTTCTGGGATCATGCTGCCTTATCTGGGAACTATTCCCTCTGCTTGCTGCCAGTGATAGTTTCTGCTCTGTAGTGTACGCCTCTGGTAATTAAGTTTGCTCTGATCCTGCCCACTACCCGGTACTCCATTCCCTGACCTTCGTCCCTCTTGTCCTCCCTGTTTCCCTGACCCGCTCCCTGCTTTATTGTCCTGTCTCCGCTCCCTCCTCCCTTCCCATGTGTTCTCCTGGTTACCGACCTCGACTTGCACTTTGACTACAGCTCTGCTCCATTCCTGCTCCTGATGACACCAACTGGCGTTCCCACCTCTGCTTCTTATCTGATTACGACTCTGTTCCCCTCCGGCTCCAGACGATACCTCCTGGCTTCTGTGACTGCGGCTCTGTTTATTCTTTTGTACCTCCATTACCTCCCGACACTGATATCGGCTTGACTGACCATTCTATTGCGGCTCCAAGAGGACGCTAGTGACCTCTAGTTGGTAAGCGTCTAACTACACTTAGAGGCATTACATGTTGCTGGAGTACCAGCTCCCCCTGGTGGTATCTCACACCTGAGAATCCAAAGTATTTCTTGAGAATTTTCAAAGTAGGCAGACATGAAATATTGTTTACCCACCCAGCAACAAGTTAATCAAATAATGTCCCCTATATAGCCTGTATTCCAAGTGCAGCCCACAGCCAAAAATGACTGCGTTCCCCACAGACCACTGAATTGTAAAAAAGGCCCAAACCAGCCTGTTTACCCTTACAGCTCATTGTCTGATATGCACCACACAGCACCCAATTTAAAGAGAGATGGGCCATGGAATCCCATCCAAAAGACTGGTCAAAAACCAGAAGTGACAGGTCCTGACTTGTTGAGATTCCTACTCTTTTGTTCGTTTTCAAGGGGGTGATGTTGACGACAGATGCCCATGCGCCTCAGGTACCAAATCTGCACTTTCAGCAGGGCACCGATTCTAAAGCCTGCTTTACACGTTGCAATTCGCATACGATATCGTATGCGATTGGCAACGCCCCCATCATATGTGTGGCACGTGCAATTTGTTGAACGTGCCGCACAAACGATTAACCCCCGTCACACGTACTTACCCGTCCATACGACCTCGATGTGGGCGGCGAACGTCCACTTCCTGGGGTGAGAGGGACGTTCGGCGTCACATCGACGTCACGCGGCAGCCGGCCAATAGATGCGGAGGGGCGGAGCGTAAACATCCCGCCCACCTCCTTCCTTCCGCATTACCGGCCGGGAGCTGCAGGACGCAGGTACGATCTGTTCATGGTTCCCGGGGTATCACACGCTGCGATGTGCGCTACTCCGGGTACGATGAACAATCTGACGTTCAATTCTAGAGAACTGAACGATGTGCGTGCGATGGACGTTTTACCATTCAATCGTAATCGCACGTAACTGTCACACGCTACAATGTACCTTACGATGCCGGATGTGCGTCACTTACGACGTGACCCCGCCGACACAACGTAAGATACATTGCAGCGTGTAAAGCGGCCTTTACACTGACTGTTTTAACAATTTCCACATAGGAAACAACCATTTTTTGGTTGAGTAATGCAAGGCAGTATATGGTGTCATAGCCCTACACTCAGCAAGGCATGCAAACAAAAAATACCACTGTTTAAATTACTGTCCCACAGGAATTCATGATGGTACCAAAGAAAACAAAAAAACGGAGGACAAGCACTCTCCAAAAACAAATAAGAATCCAAGAGAAAAGGAGATTTAAAGGCATGAATAATTGTAATCATTACTAAATATTTATAAAAATAGGACATATATACTGTAGATACAAAAGAAAGGACAGGAAAACGGTCACAATGCCAGTTCCTCACCCGCAATGAAGTCATAAGAAATTTTAGATATGGCAGTTCATAGTAGACATATACATACATGCTGCTATGTACAAACATATGCAATATAGGCAACTATGAATGTAATATACACACATTAGAGGTGTCTAATCCAAATCCCAGGAGGGAGGGGGGTTTATAAATACACCTCGCCCAAAAACAGAATAGTCCTGAGAGACACATTACAAGGTGCTATAGTGCAGAACACACTCATGATTGATTAAAGTGAACCTGTCATCAGAAATTTAGCTATAAACCTAAACGTTCCCCCCTCTGCAGCTCCTGGGCTGCATTCTAGGAAGCTCCTATAGCTTTTGTGGCCCCTTTTATTCCAAAATAAATACTTTACAAACTTGTACCTTTTCGTATGCAAATTTCTTTTTTTTTTTTTAAATCAGATACTTTTTTATTAAAACAGAATACATACAACAGAATAACAAATCGGCATCCAAATTAAATTTATCACATCTATTACCCCTTTAACTCCCCCTCCCGCCCCCTCCCGCACCCCGGCAGCAACACTTCTCCCCTATACTACATCCCATATAGTACACACTTATAATACCCTCCAACTGCAGTATAGCAACCATCCCGTTCACACCTATGTGCAGGAGGAAAAACTAGTAACACAAATAAAACAAAACACACACATCAGAGGTCTCAGACGGCTATCCCCGTCCCATATCAGTTTACTGGTCCATCACTCGTCCTATCCGCATTGCAGCCAAGGAGACCATAGCTTCTCAAATATTTTAACATTCCCCCTTCTTTCATACACTCCCTGTTCCAGCTGAAGAATACATTTCACCCTTTTAATGTACTCTCCCCTGGTCGGGGGGTCTTTTTTAATCCAGGACCTGGCGATTAGCTTTCTTGCCGCATACAGCAGCCTAGCAATGGCAATTTTCATAGTATTTTCCACCCCAAGCTCCTCAACATATCCCAATAGGCATATCACTGGTTCCCTGGGAAGGACACACCCATATGTTCTTCCTATCTTGTGGATAACCTTAGCCCAAAAGGAGACCAGTCTCAAACAAGACCACATCATGTGAAAAATACCTGCGTCAGATCCCTGACACCTTGGACACTCCGAATTCCTTTTCAACCCCATTTTAAACATCAGTAAGGGAGACCTATATACCTGGTGAATCACGCATAGGTGAGATAGTCTGGCCGGTTCGCTCATGGAAAGTTTAGGGACATACTCTAAGATACTCTCCCACACCTCCTCCGTTATCGGCCCAACTTCCTCCTCCCATTTAGATTTAGCTTTAATTGGGTAGTCTAAAAGAAAGGTATGTAGTATATCTTTATATGTGCCAGAAATGATCCCTTTAGTGCTTCCTTCCCCCTTACACACATACTCCAGTACCAGGTCAGTCTGTATGGCCACACTTTGTTTAGCCGCTTGGGCTGCAATCGCATGTTTTAATTGACTGTAGTGTAGCCAGCCGGATGCCGGTAACTGAAACTCACTCTGTAACTGTGGGAACGATTTCACAATTCCTCCGTCCAATATCTGATGCATGTATATTACACCCTTGCGTCTCCACTCCTCAATATTCCCCATTTTCTGAATCTCCGAGAGATTACTGTTATCCCACATAGGTGTAAACTTAGTTAACCGTGTCACCCCTCTCACCCTTTTCAGCCTATCCCAGGTCTTATTTATAAGTGCCATTGTAGGAGACGTTCCACCCAGGAGCCCCACCGCACCATCCTCTAGTCCCATTACCAATGGACTTCTACCCACTATGTATTCCAGTACTTCTTTAATGCCCCCATCTTTCTCTCGATCAGACCAGCCCCTGAGGTGTTGACATTGCGCCGCCATATAATACAATTCCGGATTTGGGATTGCTAGACCCCCCTCATCCTTCGGCCTTTGTAAAGTCTCTAATCGCACCCTAGGCTGCTTTTTACCCCACACCAGGTCCCTAAACAGCGAGTTTATCCCTTTAAATCTTTTCCTTGAAATACAAACAGGGGCATTGTGCAGTATGTATAGGAGTTTAGGCATTACTACCATCTTTAGTAAATTAACCCTTCCAACAAGTGACAAATGTAGCTTGTTCCAGGCATCCACCTTGGCTCTCAATTTTTTAAGGAGAGGCCATAAGTTCACCTGTATGTATTTTTCTACTGGCAGAGATATCTGGATACCTAGATATTTAAATTCATCCACATTCTTCAATTTGTTAGCCCCAGTATCCTCATTTGTCCAGGCTACTTCCCCATCCACTTTAAAGAGGCTCGATTTAGACCAATTAATGGTCAGTCCCGAAACTTCTCCAAATTTCTCTATTATCTGCATGGCATGATCCAATGAGGCTGATGGATCCCCCAAGAAAAGTAATAAATCGTCAGCAGAAAGAGCTATTTTCTCCTCTAAATGCCCATACACTTAAATCCATGGATCTCCTTTGATTTCCTAATGGCCGCCGCCAGAGGCTCTATTGCAATAGCAAATAGGAGCGGCGATAGTGGGCAGCCCTGTCTCGTTCCCCGGTGCAACTCAAACGCTGAGGAGGTCATACCGTTAACTCTAACTTTAGCAGTAGGCCTATTATACAACAGCTGCATCCACTTTACAAACCGTGGGCCAAAACCCATATGCTGCAACACTTTCCACAGATACCCCCACTCAACACTATCGAACGCTTTCTGGGCATCTAGCGAAGCGATCACCCTCCGGCCAGGGTTGTCAGGCGGCAACTGTAGATTAAGGTACAATCTCCTGATATTAGCAGCTGTCGACCTATTGGCCATGAACCCTGATTGGTCCATATGTATTAGGTTAGATATAACTCCAGTCAGCCGGTTTGACAACACCTTAGCCAGAAGCTTCACGTCCGCTGTTAATAACGAGATGGGTCTATATGAGTCTGGAAGCCTCGGACTTTTATCCTCCTTAGGAATTACTACTATTATTGCTTCTCTCATAGATTCAGGCAATACACCTTCCCCCTCCGCCACCTCAAAGACTTTCAATAGTTTGGGTAATAGGATTTCTTCTAACTGTTTATAAATTTCAACTGGTAGCCCGTCTGCTCCCGGTGCCTTGTCATTGCTCATGCCATGCAGAGCGTCCTCCAGTTCATCAATAGTAATAGGTGACTCCAGTTTATCTCTATCCACCACAGACAACACCGGAAGCTCACCTCGCTCAAGAAATGAGTCCACCTCTTCCACCCTCATCTCTCCAATAGAATAATATAGCGTGCGATAGAAATCTTTAAAGACCCCAAGGATCTCCTCAACCTCAGTGACCTGTGTCCCCTCCACCGTGTCCATACCATGCACAAATGAGTTACTCCTTTTAGCTGCAGCTATGACCGATAATAGATGACCAACTTTTTCCCCCTCCTCATAAAAATGCAATTTTTGGAATGCCTGCTTTCTTACCGCCTTCTCCAAAAGCATCTTATTAACCTGTTCATGCGCCTGCCTAAGATTTTGCTTCGCGTCCGTAGTAGTACTCCGGATTGCTTCCAGCTCTGCCTTATCTAAGGCCTCCAGGCTATTTTTCTCATCCTGCCTCGTCTGTGTTTTACGTTTACAGATATCCCTGAACAGGAGCCCCCTGAGGTATGCCTTCATTGCATCCCATACCAGCAGCGGACCAGTGCTACCCTCGTTGTGGATAAAGAAATCCCCAAGATCCCGTTCTATATTCCCCATATTAATATGACGGACCCATGCTGGATGAAGCTTCCACTCTCCCCTCCTTCCCCCTGTCAGGATCCCCCGTCGTATGGACACTAGAATCGGGCTGTGATCTGAAATCACTCTTGTCAGATATTGCACGTCGCCTATCATTGCATCCATCAGATCACTAGCTAGAGCCATGTCAATGCGGGGCAGAGTGTTATGCGAAGCCGAATAACAAGAGAAGCAGGATACCCTCCCATTCCTCACTCGCCAGGCATCCACCATTCCAAGTTCCCTAATAAGGCTATGTGCGCACTTACCGGATTTTGCCGCGGATTTTCCGGGGATTTGCTGCATGTTTCGCTGCAGAAAATGTTCATAACATCTCTGCAGTGAATCACCAGCAAATCCTATGGAGAAAAAAAATCCTGTGCGCACTGGGCGGAATTTGACAGCTGCATGCAGGGCCGGACTGGGACTGAAATTCAGCCCTGGAACTCAAACCAATGCAGCCCACATGTGGTGGCGCACTGGCGGTATAATACCGGCGGCGGCCAGCAGCATTGAAAATTGGCGGCGGGGGCCGCTCACCGGACCCCGCCGCTATAGTGGCGGCCGGCGGGTGGCGGCAGCCACAAAATAATTTTAAACAGCAGGCAGTGCGGGCAGGGCCGGCTCCAGGTTTTTGTGGGCCCCGGGCGGAAGAGTCCCAGTGGGCCCCCATCCACACGCAGACACACACATACGTACACATACATATACATATTTAAAGACAAACTCACAAAAATACATATAGAACTGACACATCTATACAGTCATATACACTGACATACATAGATACACATCATACATGCATACAGACACACACAGCTCTGCTGCATACATACACACATAGCTCTGCTGCATACATACACACATAGCTCTGCTACATACATACACACATAGCTCTGCTGCATACATACACACATAGCTCTGCTGCATACATACACACATAGCTCTGCTACATACATACACACATAGCTCTGCTACATACATACACACATAGCTCTGCTACATATATAAATCTGCTACATACATACACATAGCTCTGCTACATACATACACACATAGCTCTGCTACATACATGCATAGCTCTGCTACATACATAGCTCTGCTACATACATACATAAATCTGCTACATACATACACATAGCTCTGCTACATACATACACACATAGCTCTGCTACATACACGCATAGCTCTGCTACATACATGCACACATAGCTCTGTTACATACAAAGCTCTGCTACATACATGCACACATAGCTCTGTTACATACATAGCTCTGCTACATACATACACACATAGCTCTGCTACATACACGCATAGCTCTGCTACATACATGCACACATAGCTCTGTTACATACATAGCTCTGCTACATACATGCACACATAGATCTGTTACATACATAGCTCTGCTACATACATACACACATAGCTCTGCTACATACACGCATAGCTCTGCTACATACATGCACACATAGCTCTGTTACATACATAGCTCTGCTACATACATACACACATAGCTCTGCTACATACATAGCTCTGCTACATACATACATAAATCTGCTACATACATACACATAGCTCTGCTACATACTTACACACATAGCTCTGCTACATACACGCATAGCTCTGCTACATACATGCACACATAGCTCTGTTACATACATAGCTCTGCTACATACATGCACACATAGCTCTGTTACATACATAGCTCTGCTACATACATGCACACATAGCTCTGTTACATACATAGCTCTGCTACATACATACACACATAGCTCTGCTACATACACGCATAGCTCTGCTACATACATGCACACATAGCTCTGTTACATACAAAGCTCTGCTACATACATGCACACATAGCTCTGTTACATACATAGCCTCTTGCTACATACATACACACATAGCTCTGCTACATACACGCATAGCTCTGCTACATACATGCACACATAGCTCTGTTACATACATAGCTCTGCTACATACATGCACACATAGCTCTGTTACATACATAGCTCTGCTACATACATACACACATAGCTCTGCTACATACACGCATAGCTCTGCTACATACATGCACACATAGCTCTGTTACATACATAGCTCTGCTACATACATACACACATAGCTCTGCTACATACATAGCTCTGCTACATACATACATAAATCTGCTACATACATACACATAGCTCTGCTTCATACTTACACACATAGCTCTGCTACATACACGCATAGCTCTGCTACATACATGCACACATAGCTCTGTTACATACATAGCTCTGCTACATACATGCACACATAGCTCTGTTACATACATAGCTCTGCTACATACATGCACACATAGCTCTGTTACATACATAGCTCTGCTACATACATACACACATAGCTCTGCTACATACACACATAGCTCTGCTACATACATGCACACATAGCTCTGTTACATACATAGCTCTGCTACATACATGCACACATAGCTCTGTTACATACATAGCTCTGCTACATACATACACACATAGCTCTGCTACATACACGCATAGCTCTGCTACATACATGCACACATAGCTCTGCTACATACATACATGAATCTGCTACATACATGCACACATAGCTCTGCTACATACATACATGAATCTGCTACATACATACACACATAGCTCTGCTACATACATACACACATAGCTCTGCTACATACATACATGAATCTGCTACATACATACACAATAGCTCTGCTACATACATACACACATAGCTCTGCTACATACAGACGCACACGTGGCTCTGAGGGGCCCACACACGCGGCTCCGGGGGGCCCACGCAACAGCTCCAGGGGCCAGCACATACAACACCGCCGGGGTATGGGGGTTGGGGGCTTAGGGAATGGGGAGGGCACATACCGCTCAGGTCACGGTGGAGAGGGGGCCCACACAGCGCCGGAGAGAAGAGCTGTGCTGGGGGTCGCTTGGCTGGCACTGCAACTCCTTCATCTGTGGGACTGAGCAGGCCGGTCGGTAGCTCCGCCCACAGATGAAGTTCAAACCAGGAAGTCTGCGCGCCTTAAAGGGACGGCGCTGCAGAATTCCTGGCGAGGACTGCGGACCCCCGGAACTTGGCCCAGGGGCAGCAGAACTAAGGCGAGGGGGCCCCGGCCAAGGGGCACCAGAACATGACGAGGCCGAGAGGGCCCCCCGGCTCTCCAGGGCCCCCGCATTTGCCCAGGTATGCCGCGTGCACTGCTGACGCCGGCCCTGAGTGCGGGGAAAGGCGGGGGGCGGCACCCCCCACCCCTCCACCGGCCAGCCCACCCGGGAGAAGTCCCGCCCCTCCCGCCTGTCAGTCCGGGCCTGCCTGCATGTTTTGCTGCGGGAATCCCGCAGCAAAAACAATTGCATGTCACTTCTTTTTCCGCACATCGCTGCTGGGATTTCACTCCATTGACTCCAATGTTAATCATGAAATCCCGCAGGGAATAACGCAGGCAGCAAAATTCTGTGCAGTTCACTGCGTTTTCCTGCGTTATTCCCTGCGGTTATTTCGCGGTTTACTTCCGGTAATGTACATCACCTGTCTGCGGTTTTGCAGGGAAGTGATGTCATTACAGGGAAGAGGGAAGCCGTGCAGAGAGTAAACACACACATAGACATCACAGACATCACAGACACATAGAACACACATAGAAAGAAAACGGAAATATAGAAAACAAAGAACGTGGGCTCCGCTGTATATTTACCTTCCAGCCGAGGTAAGCACACAGCGGCGGCCCGGTATTCTCAGGCTGGGGAGGGAGAGGGGCAGGGATAATGTCTCCCGCCTCACTCCCCCTCCAGCAGCCGAGAATATCAGCCGCAGCTGCCCCGACACTGTCGCATGCATTGTGAGGCAGTACCGGCGTGTCCTCGGCTCTTCTTGCCGCCGTGTAGCAGTGGCAGCAAGGTAATACAAGGGGTTAATGGATGGTGGGGGACCACCGCCATTAACTCCAGCTTGATCATGGCAGCGTCTATGTGACAGCTGACATGATCAAACCCGTAAGTAAAGTGAATAAAACACAGACACCGAAAAATCCTTTATTTTAAATAAAACAAACAAGCCTCGTTCACCATTTTATTAACCCCTCCCGCACCAAAGCTCCGGCGTAATCCACTGCTCGGCGTAATCCACAGGTCCTGCGCTGCTTCCATCCAGCCGCGACTGTCACAGACACAGCGCTGAATGAAAGCAGCAGACAGCAGAGGTAATTACCGGTCATTTCCCACGGCCGGTAATGTGAACTCACTGCCGACCGTGGGAAATGCAGCGATCTGTCCTCTATCCGTCTATCTATCCCTCTATCTGTCTGTCTATCTATCTATCCCTCTATCTATTCTTCTGTCTATCTATCTACTATCTCAGGATTAAATGATTTTTTTTTTTTTTTTCTTCAATGTGCTTTATTGCATTGAATGCAATAAAGCACATCCCAACCCGCACGCGGCAAAACCGCGGCAATACCGCGAACAATACCGCGGTAAAACCGCAGCAAACCGCGGCAAACCGCATGCGGTTTTTCTGGTGCGGTTTCCCCCGCGGTTTTTGTAACGCGGGTGCGGTAATCTTTGAGAGCATGCGGAATTTTCTCAAGAAAATTCCATTTCCCAGTGCGCACAAGGCCTAAGAGTGCCAAACGAAGTCATACAACTATCCTGGATACCTGGAGGTCTACTACTCCTATCCCAGTACAGATCTATCACATTATTGAAGTCCCCCACCAGTAAAAAAGGGATTACTCCCCCCTTCTCAGAGAACTTCCTTATCTCCCTTAGTTTGGTGCACATATATGGAGGTGGTATATATATTGCAGCTATACACATGAGTCTGCCAAATATTTTACACTTGACGGCCACACACTGTCCCTCTTTATCCACATACACTTCTATCTCTTCATATTGCACAGAGTTATGGATCAGCAGTGATACACCCCTTGCATAGTTGGAAAAGGTGGAGTGATAGGCCTTCTGCACCCATCTCCTATTTAAAACATGTGTTGTCTCCTTTGTCAGATGCGTTTCTAGTAGGCATATTACTGACGGGTTCTGGTCTTGAACATATTTAATTATTGCCGCTCTCCTAGACCTATCTGATAACCCTCTAATATTCCAACTCAACACCTTAATTCTATCCCCCATTATCCCACCCAGTAAAAACATCAAACCTTGTAGTATCTCCCCATGCTGCCTCCACCCTACCCCTTTCCCCCCTCCCCCCTGCTCCCCTCCCCTCCTGCTCCGTACCACTTCCTGTTTTTGAGTACGCCCGTGAAGCATCGGGTTTTCCAAGCCTGGTCCATAATCCCTACTAAATTCCCCCTCACCTCCCTCGCCTTCCCCTCTTAGACACATTTTAAAACTCGTCCCCTTTTCCAACAATTCTCCACTCCCCCCCTTTCTATGTATAATCATATTCCACTCAACCAATATAACAGTAAAATGGCGAACAGTAATTAAACTGGAATCTCAAATTGTAAATACCACCACCGCGCCTAATTAGGCAGTTCCCCATGTCCTGCCGAAGCTCACATCAAACCCTTCGCATTCCCCCTGCATACTACCTCAATCCCAAAGGGAGGGAGGAAAAAGAAAAAAAGAGAGAAAAAAAAAAAAAGGGGGAGAAAAGAAAGAAAAAATAAGAAGGGGTCCCCTGTAAGCTCCTAAGGATGTCGTAGAGCCTCAGCCGGCCTTCTCCAACACACTGCAGATTCAGACAGTCAGCTCATTCCTTCAAACGGATCCGCTTTTTGTTTGCGTCCAACCCACTGCATGGCTTCCTCCGGAGTTGTAAAAAAGTGCACCCACTCCAACGCCATCACTCTTAGCTTTGCCGGGAACATCATTGAGTATTGCACCCCCATCTCTCGCAGGCGCCTCTTTACTCCTGTAAAAGTCATACGTAGCTTTTGAACAGAAATGGAGTAGTCCGGGTATATGGAAATTCTCTGGCCGTCAATCATAAGATCCTCCATGTCTCTTGCCTTTCGCAGTATAGTGTCCCTGTCTCTGTAGTTGAGGAGCTTGGCTAGCATAGTGCGAGGGCCCTTGCCTGCTGGTTGTGGCTGCATCGGGACTCTGTGTGCACGTTCCACGGCATAGAGCTTGGATAAGACATTAGCACCAATTTTTTCCCTAAGCCAGTCTTCTACATATTCAGTGGGGTTTCTTCCTTCCGCTTTCTCAGGGATGCCGACAATTCGGATGTTATTTCTTCTAGAGCGGTTCTCTAAATCATCATTTTTTGCCATGATTTCAGCTATCTGCTCTGCAAATGTTTTTTCAGACTTTTGTAGTTTTGTAATATGATCCTCTGTTATCCCCACTCTCTCCTCCACAGCCGCTGTTCTCAGATCTGCTTTCTTGAGGTCTTTCTTAAAGGGGTGGTTCACCCATTTTTTTTATTTTCTGTATGAGTTCTACTTACCTTTCTAGGCGTTTTCTCCTTTGGCTTCTGTTTCCAGTTCTGGCACTGAGCGGCGCTATCCTGCACGCTCAATGCGGTCACATGACCCCCTGGAGCTGTGGCCACCAGCATCCTCTGACGTCCCGGCATTTCCGGGCTCTCAAACTGGACGGGTTACGTCAGAGGAGGCTGGCACCACTCAGATTGAGTGACAGGGCTGTGGGCGGTGACTACCCGCACATCACAGCCCAGCATCGAGGGGAGGATCCGGAGGACGTCAGTGCAGTGTGGAGCCGGCGTCCTGCAGATGGTGAGGGGGGGCCGAGGGGGTGAAGGGGGGCCGAGGGGTGGGGGGGTTCTTCAGCTGAAATCCCCACATGCACGTAAGTATGTGATCACACTGTCCACCCCGCCCGCTCTGCTGCGATGTCAAGAGAGCGGCCGGTGTCGGGCAGTGTGATCATCTTGCTCCTCCCAGCAGCAAGACACTGACAGGCATGTCACCGCTGTGCTCTGCCATCTGTCCTTGCTGCATGGGACTAACTGTCTGCACTCTGTCACCTGCACCACAAGTCACAGAGTGGAGACAGTTGGTGACAGAGCACCTCTGCCCCCCCCGTTCTTTCCCCACTCTCTTCTCTCCCCCCCACTCTTCTCCCCCTCCCCTCTTCCCCCTCTTCTCTGCCCCCCTCTTATCCCTCTCTCCTCTCCCCTCTCTTTTCCCTCGCTCTCTTCCCCCCCTCGCTCTCTCCCCCCCCTCGCTATCTTTTCCTCCCCCCGCGCTCTCTTTTCCTCCCCCCGCGCTCTCTTTTCCTCCCCCACTCACTCTCTTTTCCTCCCCCCTCGCTCTCTTCTCCCCCCCTCGCTCTCTTCTCCCCCCCTCGCTCTCTTCTCCCCCCCTCTCTTTTCCCCCCCTCTCTCTCTTCTCCCCCCCTCTCTCTCTTCTCCCCCCCTCTCTCTCTTCTCCCCCCCCTCTCTCTTCTGCCCCCCCTCTCTCTTCTCCCCCACCTCTCTCTTCTCCCCCACCTCTCTCTTCTCCCCCCCTCTCTCTCTTCTCCCCCCCTCTCTTTTTCCCCCCTCTCTCTTCTCCCTCCCCTCTCTCTTCTCCCCCCTCTCTCTTCTGCCCCCCTCTCTCTTCTGCCCCCCTCTCTCTTCTGCCCCCCTCTCTCTTCTCCCCCCTCTCTCTCTTCTCCCCCCCTCTCTCTCTTCTCCCCCCTCTCTCTCCCCCCCTCTCTCTTCCCCCCTTTCTCTCTTCCCCCCCTCTCTCTTCCCCTCTCTCTCTTCTCCCCCCTTCTCTCTCTTCTCCCCCTCTCTCTCTTCTCCCCCCTCTCTCTCTTCTCCCCCCCTCTCTCTCTTCTCCCCCCCCTCTCTCTTCTCCCCCCCCTCTCTCTCTTCTCCCCGCTCGCTCTCTTTCCCCCCCCGCTCGCTCTCTTTCCCCCCCCCGCTCGCTCTCTTTCCTCCCCCCCGCTCGCTCTTTTTCCTCGCATCTCTCCTGGCATGGTCAGTACAGAAATCTCTCCATCGTGGAGGGGTGAGAGGGAGTAATAAACATGGAGTCCCTACTGTGTCTGTGTATTTATTTCTAATAAAGTATTTTTCTCTGTGTGATGTCTTTTTTTTTTTTATAAACCCTTTGTTGGAGATTCTTAATGGCCAGGTTAAACTTGGCCTGACATTAAGAATCTCGGGCTTTATACCAGCTGGTAAAACATAGCTGGTATTAACCCCTTATTACCCAGCGTGCCACCTGCCACCAGGGCCACTGGAAGAGTTGGATACAGCGCCTGAAGATGGCGCTTCTATGAAAGCGCCATTTTCTGGGGCAGCTGTGGACTGCAATTCGACAGTGGGGGGCCCAGAAAGTTTGGGCACCCTGCACTGTGGATTCCAATCTCCAGCTGCCTAGTTGTACCTGGCTGGACTCAAAAATTTGGCGAAGCCCCACATCATTTTTTTTTTTAATTATTTCATGAAATTCATGAAAAAAAAGGGCTTCTCTATATTTTTGGTTCCCAGCCGGGTACAACTAGGCAGCTGGGGGTTGGGGGCAGCCCGTAGCTGCCTGCTGTACCTGGCTAGCATACAAAAATATGGCGAAGCCCACGTCATTTTCTTAAAAACGTTTTCAGGGAAAAACCTTTATTAAAAAAAAAAATGCTTCCCTGCATTTCTATTTGCCAGTGAAAGTAACACCAAGCAGCGGGGGCTAGCAGCCAGTAGCTGCTTTAGTTACCCTTAGCAATAGAAAATGCAGCGGGAGCCCACAAACAATGTGATTTTTTTTTGTTTTTTTATTTTTAATGAATTTTTTAAAAAAAAAAATCGGCATGGGCTTCGCCCATCGAGCACCAGAGCATTTTACTTCTCATTCATCCCAAGTAATCAGATGACTCCAGTGTCGGCCGATTACTTGTTCTGTGTCCCCTGCATCCATCGCAGCGTGTACGGGCTGTGAGGTCAGCAGAGTGGAGACAGTGACATGCTCTGCTCTGACACATAGTGTGCTGCATATCACTATCTTTCTCCACTCTGGTACTTGTTGTGCAGGTGACCGGATGCTACTTGTCACTAACTGTCTCCACTATGGGACTTGTTGTGCAGGTGAGAGTGTATACAGTTGGTACTATGCAGCAGAAATCACAGAGTGGGGCAGTTAGTGACATGTATCATCCGGTCACCTGCACAACAAGTCCCAGAGTGGAGACAGTGACATGCTCTGCTCTGACACATAATGTGCTGCATGTCACTATCTTTCACCACTCTGGGACTTGTTGTGCAGGTGACCGGATGCTACATGTCACTAACTGCCCCACTCTGAGACTTGTTCAGGTGAGAGTGTATACAGTTGGAACAATGCAGCAGAAGTCACAGAGTGGAGCAAGTTAGTGACATGTATCATCCGGTCACCTGCACAACAAGTCCCAGAGTGGATACAGTGACATGCAGCACACTATGTGTCAGAGCAGAGCATGTCACAAACTTGCTCTGCTCTGTCACCTGCGGTGCTGCATGTCACGTTTTTTGCCGCGATTTGGTGCGTTTTTTGCTGCGTTTTTGCTCACTGCGTTTTTAATCAGCGCACAATGCCATTAAAGATTGTTGATGAAAAAAAAAAAAAGGTCTGATGTCATTTCCTTATTCAAAATGTTCATTGTATGCAGGAGAGCAGACAGCAGCTGCAGAACTACAAGGCTCAGCATCCTCCATTCACTAGTGTATGCAGGAGAGCAGACAGCAGCTGCAGAACTACAAGGCTCAGCATCCTCCATTCACTAGTGTATGCAGGAGAGCAGACAGCAGCTGCAGAACTACAAGGCTCAGCATCCTCCATTCACTAGTGTATGCAGGAGAGCAGACAGCAGCTGCAGAACTACAAGGCTCAGCATCCTCCATTCACTAGTGTATGCAGGAGAGCAGACAGCAACTGCAGAACTACAAGGCTCAGCATCCTCCATCCAGGGACTGTATGCAGTTTTTTACCCAAAAGAAAAAAAAAATGACATAGGCTTCGCCATATTTTTGTATGCTAGCCGGGTACAGCAGGCAGGTACGGGCTGCCCCCAACCCCCAGCTGCCTATTTGTACCCGGCTGGGAACCAAAAATACAGAGAAGCCCTTTTTTTTTAATTATTTCATGAATTTCATGAAATAATTAAAAAAAAAAATGACGTAAGCTTCGCCTAACTTTGGTGTCCAGCCGTATACAACTAGGCAGCTGGGGATTGGAATCCACAGTGAAGGGTGCCCATGCTTTCTGGGCACCCCCACTGCGAATTGCAGTCCGCAGCCACCCCCAGAAAATGGCGCTTTCATAGAAGCGCTATCTTCTGGCGCTGTATCCAACTCTTCCAGCTGCCCTGATGCCGGGTGGCTAAGCTGGGTAATAATGGAGTTAGGGCTAGCTGTATATTATCAGCTGGCCCTAAGCCCGAAATTCATGGTGTCACGCCAATATTAGACATGGCCACCATGAATTTCTAGTAATGATAAAAAAAAAAAACACAACAACCAGAAAAATATTTTTATTAGAAATAAAACACAACACAATTAGTGACTCCATCTTTATTGAAATAAACCCCCCTCCGCAGTAATCCTGGGTTAGGGGTCCCGCGCCGTCCAATCCGGATCCAATATCATCTGATCGGTTTGCTGGAAGGCATACCGATCAGATGATGTGTCAGGTTAAACTACGTGAATCACATCATACATCAGCTGATTGTATAAAAGCCGATTATGCAATCAGCAGATGCATCGGTGCAAAAAAAAAAAAAAAATACTCACGTCTGTGCTGATTACCGGGAGCTCCTGCAGCGGAGTCTGATCCTGGCCCATCACTGCAGGAGCTGCCGGTAATCAGCTGATGAAGACCCCTGACGGCAGGATCAGCTGATAGTCGGCCGGGCGACACCACGAGAATCGATCAGCTGATGCGTCAGGTGACTGCATCAGGTGATCCACCGCCAGGTCCTGCAAGCTTCGTATGTGCCCCGGGGAGACTGCACACAGCCGGAGCGGCGCTACCGAGACAGGAGCTGGAAGCAGGCATGGCACCGGGACCCTGCAGACAGGTGAGTATGACATACACACACACATACCACACTCACCACACACTGTATATACACACACACACACACACACACACACACACACACTGTATATACACACAGCACACTTTCTTCCCCTGGCTGTGTAGAGCTGCTGCTGTCTCCTGTGTGATTTCTCTTAGTGCACATCCACAGGGAAAGAGGCAGGGAGGAGGGTTTGGGTGGGAGCAGAGTGGGTGTATTAGACACAATGGGTGTGTTAGATAACCTAGACACCGCCCTAGAGCCACAAAGAATTCTGGGCACTTGTAGGAACTGAACACAGGAAGTCAGAGGAGAGATTAACCCATCAGAGCTGGAGCCAGCAATGAGCATGTGCTACTAGTGCACAATAAAAGGTAATTTTGCTGAAAAAACATAATAGGTGTGTTGAGGGGCACATATTAGCAAGATTTATCAGAAAAAAAAAATCAGTTTTGGTAACTGGACAACTTCTTAATGTCAGCAACCTCTGCCTGTAATCCCTTAACTTGCTTTGTCAGGGTAGTCAGAGCTTCTTTACAAAAAGACACCACTGCAAAAACGTCCTTTAAAGTGGGGTTTTCTGGAGCCTCCTCTGCACTGTGTGTTTTCTCCACTTCTCCTGTCTTATCTTGCTGCTTTTCACCATCCCCCATCTCATCAGAGCTGGCATTGTCTTCTCCCTCCTTTCCTATCTCACCTCTGTTATCTATATGCTGAAGTGATTTCTCTGGAGTCCAGGCAAACTTCTCCAGCCTTGCAGCGATCTGCATCCTCTCCTGACAGGCTGCATTAACTTTCTCAGCTTCCTGCCTTATCATGGCACCATCTTGAGAGCTGGGGGACTTTCCCGCCTCCATTATCTTTTTGCCTGTGACAGACCATGGCACCTCTCTGCATCCACCAGACTCACCCCAGACAAGTCCTCACCACCTTATCTTCCTGACAGCCGGCTGAGGCAGTGATAAACAGCGGTATTCAGGGATTTATCAAGGGAGTTTGCAGGAGAGCTCCACAAACACGTCTCTTCACATTGCCGTCCAGGCCACGCCCCCGTATGCAAATTTCTTAAATCTTCAATGGGGGGGCGGGCTGCCTGATGTACGTTGCTGTCCTCCTGCCGATTTACGCCGCCCCCGAAACGCTGAATTTCAAACCTCAGGACACCGCCTCTGGGCGCCCGTGGTCCCGCGTATGCGCTGTGCTACTGTAGCGGTGCCACGTGCACGTGTCGGACCGCTAGGTGACAGCCGCACTTTTGCGGCCTGTGAGAGTCATCAGCACTGCCTCCCATAACCTCGGCTCCTCCCATCTATTTCCCTGCTGCCTGAGCAGGATGGAAGGAGGTGACGTCCCCCCGGTCATCTGGCCAGCGATGCGTTTGCGCAGAA